>NC_136267.1:81768271-82093271 GCF_964187855.1 Myxine glutinosa | reverse complement strand
GCAAGCCGTTCGCTTTGGACCAAACCATTTCATGTAAATAGAGGGGGGGGGATTGTCACCGTACTCGCAAGCCGTTCGCTTTGGCTTTGCGAATGGACCAAACCATTTCATGTAAATAGAGGGGGGGGATTGTCACCGTACTCGCAAGCCGTTCGCTTTGGCTTTGCGAATGGACCAAACCATTTCATGTAAATAGAGGGGGGGGGGGGGGATATAATTTTAGATATATATATAGTACGGGCATGCCCTAGTAATAATAATAACAATACGATATTAATAATATACTCGTTGGACCGTGTTCTGCACCGAGGTTTCACTTTCTGTGGTTGCTGGTTTCTTCTTGGCTGTGTCAGCCAAGGATCTGCTCTGACCCACAACTATCGTTCACCTGTGACATTAAGTCTGTGGTTAAGCCAGGTCGCTTCTCAACCCCTTTGCTGCTCATATTTACATTCTAATATTGTCTTCAGGTTGAATATTCCATTCCTAATCTCAAAATGTCAGAAAATTATCTCTGGGAATGTACAAATGATGAATCGGTACTTATAAGTCCAAGCCGCAGCAGTTCACTGAATAATGACTGCGCATTTACAACATCCTTAGCCTCTCGAGTGCTGCAGAAGTCTCTCACCGTTTTTTATTTTCAGCAATTTGTCACTGCGTCTCAGGTACCGTATGTGTCTCACAACTCGTTAATAGCAGAGTGAGCCTAACACTGAATGCCTAGGCTCGCTCTGGTATGCACATTGCAAAGCCTCAACTTGGTTTCACACTGCAACATGACCATCTCTCAATACTCTTTGGCAATTTCTTCTTTGTTTTGGATTTTATTCTCTTTCTGCAACACATACTGTATATGCAGATATTCTTTCTTGTGCCTTATTGATTTTTATTTACCTTGAATAGGCTGTATTTTATACGAGGAAATACAAGGAATTTCTGACGAGTGAAAACCATTCAGCATGTCCAGCCTATGCCATGATTAAATTGTAAATGCCCCTATAATGCCGGTTATCAAGCTTTAAAATGCAAGATGGATGGAGATAAAGATTGCCGAGAGGGGGACCATAGGGTAAAATTGAAAATATAGTTTTAATGTTTTTGGTTTTTTTGCCTCTGCAGCCAAAGGCATAAAATTTTTTATGGTATTATGTTTTTGGATTGTCTGTCTGTGTGTCTGTCCATCCAAGCATCTGTACGTCCATTATCGATTTTTTGTTACCATAAGAGCCACATAACTTGTAAAACACTGAAGGGATTTCAGGCAAACTGGGCACAAGCATGTTGTGTAATGCAGAGAAGAATTGATTATATTTTGTGTTTAAAAGATCGAAGGGCATGTGGCCTTTCATTGAAAATCATTTTGGTACTGCAATAACTTGTGAACTACTGAAGGGATTTCAACCAAAGTTGGCACATGTATTAACTGTAAGACAACAATGAACTGATTCAACTCTTGGTTCAACAGGTCAAAGGTAATGTGCCCTTTAAAAATAATTTTGAAGACCATAACTTGAATTAGAAACATTTGATATTGTCTCTATTTATCTCTCTCTTCTCTTCTTTCTCTTCTTTCACCTCTCTCTCTCTCTCTCTCCCTCTCTCCCTCTCTCTCCCTCTCTCTCCCTCTCTCTCTCTCTCTCCCTCCCTCTCCCTCTCTCTCCCTCTCTCTCCCTCTCTCCCCCTCTCTCTCCCTCTCTCTCTCTCTCCCTCTCTCTCCCTCTCTCTCCCTCTCTCTCCCTCTCTCCCTATCTCCCTCTCTATTTCTTTCTCCCTATTGAGACTTTTCATGAGAGCCTAGATCAGGGGAAATTGCCCCTGAGCTGCAGAAGAGCTGCCTTATGTCTTCTTCCCAAGAAAGGGGATTTGCAGCAGATTACAAACTGGCAGCCTGTGTCATTGTTAAATACTGACTATAACATTGTGTCCAAAATGTTTGCAATGCATCTTTAAAAGGTCATCTTTTTCTTATTTGTGAATGACAAAACGTACTGGATACAGTATCTGAACGATCCATGTATGACAATATTTTCTTGGTTCGAGGCCTGATGATTATCAGTCAAACTGGGTCTCATGGTTTTGGGTTATTACTCCTTGATCAGGAGAAAGCTTTTGACAATGTGGATCACTCATTTTTGTTTGCAGTTCTTACTAAAGCAGGATTTGTAGAAAAATTCATTTCTTCCATAAAACTTTTATATAACAATGTATCATGCCTGCTAAAAGTAAATAACAGTCTGTGTCATCCTGTCCCCTTTCAGCGTGGCATCCGTCAGGGCTGTCCACTGTCAGGCATGTTGTACACACTGTCCATCGAACCTTTACTGGCTCTCCTTCGTACCACCTTATCTGGTTTGTCCTTGTCAAATAATTCCAAAATTGTTATGTCAGCATATGCAAACGACCTGTGTGTTGTGGTTAAAAACCAGGAAAATGTTTTTGAGCTATCCCGGTGTTTTGCCAAATTTGAACTTGTTTCATCAGCAAGAGTAAATTGGAACAAGAGCGTAGCTCTTTCTCTGTACCCAGATACACTATCTGCACCACAGGCTTTACATACGGTTCCCCCAACTCTTCCAGGAGGAATGTTATGGAAAACGGATGTGATTAAATACTTAGGCATCCATTTGGGAACTACAAGCTATATGAAGAAAAACTGGTATGGTTTGCGAGATAACATTAAGCAGAAACTATCAAAGTGGAAAGGGATGCTCCATATCTTGTCACTTAAGGGTACCTCACACCAAAAAATGGTTTTTACAGATGTCCACGGACGTCCACGGATGTTCTTTCTACGGCAGCGTTGCGATTTTTTGAGCAAAATCGTGAACACCCGGGAGAGGATTTTGCTTGACCATGACCGATTCACAGCGGTTTATTACGGTTCAGTACGGACTGCTACGGCTTCGTTGCGGATATACACGGTGGAGATACGGTGCCTCTACGTTTGCTTGCATTCCTTACGGTTCCCGGCCCAGAATATAAAAACAGGGCCCCCCCTGCTCTCCCCTCATTCTGCTGCTGACTTCCAAGGGGGCAAGACCTATCCAGGAGAGCCATGGACGGAGCACCCGCTGCCCAGGGAGTCCAAGGAGAGGGAGAATCCTTGTGGATGGTAAAGATGGCCTTACGGAGTCTTACGGTGGTGTTACAGCAGTTGCGGAAGCGTTGAGGAGGCGTTGAGGAAGCGTTGCGGTCTAGATTTCCGTAGCACTGCTGTAATTGTCTTACGAGAGTTTTGGTCTGGACCAAAACTCTCGTAAGAAATTACGACCCCTCCCGGACACTTCAGGATCCATACGAATGCTCCAGGAAGCGTTGAGGATGTCCCAGGTGCCACAAGGAATGCTCCCGGTTGTGCACGATTTTTTCGCAGCAACGCCGCCGTAAACGTCGCAACGACCCCGTAAGGCCGGTGTGAGGGGGGTTTTAAGGCACGGGTAACGATAATGAACAACCTGGTGCTTCCAATCGTATGGCATAAGATCATAGCACTCCAGCCTCCTCAAGCTCTGATCACCAACATTCAGAGGGGTCTAGTTGACTTTTTCTGGGGATGCCACCACTGGTTTAAGCCAGATGTGTTGTGCAGACCACGAAATTCAGGTGGCCAAAACAAGGGTGCACATCCCTAGTCGAATAATGGCTTTTCGGCTAATGACAATAAAACGTCTACTCTACAGTGCGTATCAAAAAAAATGTAATCCGAATTCAAGGGGTTAATATGCAAAGGTTATTTAGTTCGACAATTTACATATGGTTTACCAATTATGAGGAGATCCTCAGCTTTCCTATTGGTGCCTTTCATGCATCATTGCTGTCACACATGACCGAGTACATGTTCATTGAAAATGACAAGTACAAATCGCATTTTTACAAGTTTGGATAATCGGTGCAAGACGGTTTTAAATGGACGCATTACTTGTCGACTGCCAAGTTGATTATGTAAAATTGTTAAGCTTGTCTGGTCATCGTCGGTTGCGTCATCCTTTGTTTAAGATGGGTATTTAAGATGGGCCTACAGTGTATGGGTTTAGAGACAGTCTGAGGCATTGAAAAGATGGTTCAACTTACGACTGAACAGCCGACCTTTGTGGTTACAACCTTTCACCAAACTGGAAGTTTGCAACGAACTCGTGATGCATTCAGGGAACGTTTCCCAGAACGGGAGCCTCCAGCAGCCAAAACCATCTGGGCGAATGTTAGAAAATACCAAGAGCATGGCACTAGCCTCAACCGCAACAAGGATAATTCTGGTAGGAGGCACACTGGGCGATTGGAAATGAACATTGCAGCAGTAAGGCAGCATGTTTTGGAGCATCCTAGGGATACCAGCACAAGACGAAATGAGACTGAATTGCCTTTGGCAACTTTCAACCGAATCACAAGACTGGACCTCCACCAACATCAATATCGGATCCACATCCAGCATCAACTTACGCCAGAGTATTTTTCCAGGAGGCTGGTGCTTGCCAGATGGTTGATAGCACATTGTGAAGCAGATGTTAATTTCCTGCGGTATCCCGTTATCGGCGACGAAGCTGCTTTCGCCATGGACGGCAAGGTCAATACCCATAATGTTCTTGAATATGCACCGACAGGACAATCCCCGGAATTTAATTTTGACACCAACATGAATCGACAAAAGTTGACTGTATGGTTGGGACTTTGTGGAAGTGGTCAGGTGATCGTACCATTTTTCTTTCAAAGGAACGTCAATGGTAACAGGTATCTGCAGATGATAAATGATGAAGTTTTACCGCAGCTGGAGGAGAACTTTGATCGACAGGTTCGTGGTGTCTTCAGATTTCTCTGGTGGGCCCAAGACGGCGCCCCAGCACATCGTCTTATCGCTGTTCGAGATCGACAGAGGGAACTCTTTGGAGTCCGAGTCATTGCCCTCAACCATTCAGTGGAATGGCTGCCAAGATCACCTGACCTCACACCATGTGATTATTTCCTTTGGGGAAATTTAATGAACAAGGTGTTCGTAACTCCTCCCCATGATCTTGACGAATTGCAGGGCCGTATTCGACATAAAGTGGATGCGTTGCGCAATGACCCAGCTATTGTGAGACGAGCAGTTCAGGGCATGCTCTGCTGCTGTGAGCTTTGTGTTGAAAGGGGAGGTGGACATGTTGAAGGTGTGAGTGCATAAAGGCCAATCATTCCTGAGAAAAGTTCACATCTGACGTTCATTTTGCACCAATTATCCTGACTTGCATCGATTAGCCAAACTTGTAAAAATGCGATTTGAACTTGTCATTTTCAATGAACATGTACTCGGTCATGTGTGACAGCAATGATGCATGGAAGGTATCAATGGAAAGCTGAAGATCTCCTCTTAATTATTAAACCACATGTAAATTGTCAAAATTAATAACCTTTGCATATTAACCCCTTGAATTCGGATTACCTTTTTTTTGATATGCGCACTGTACAGTGAGGTTGTGTCCTGGCATCCTCCCACGAATACCTTGCTCAGGAAAGTAGGTGGAATGGACTATGACCGGGAAGTTTTCCTTATGGACTTGAAGCAGGTCGATAGAGCTCAGCTCCCTGCAATTCATCGGTCTCTCCTGAACGCTTGGCAAGGTCTAGGAGTGCAGCGGTTGGAGATCTCTTACGATGCCAGGAAGTTTGTGCATGAGCCATTGTTCCAAAATTCATTATTCGCTGAAATTTCTACCAGCCTAGCTTTTATGGAATATTTTACGATCAATGGGATTAATAAAGTGCGAGATCTTATGGAGCTATTCTTGAAGCGATGGTTGCCTGCCAGCTCTGTTTCTGGAAAAATTGGCTTGCATTCAATTAGAATAGTGAGCAGGGTCATAACGATTGTATCCCAGACGTTTTTAGATTTAAATATTGGGTGGAATGGGGTAAATGAAGAAGTAGATTTTCGTTTAACCTTCCCTGAACTCTCAGTCACTGCCCAGGAACAACATGGTGTGTTTTCCTCTAACAGCGAAGAATCCGGTGTGTTCCACATCATGGGGACAAGGGCAATGTACAGAATTTGTCTAGAGGTGTGCTTATTGTGCTGTGCAGCACCCTCAACAAACCAGTGGAAAGAGCTTTTACCTGCATGAGCTTTTCTCCCTCCAAATTGGGCTGAAATGTATCGGTGTAGGTGTTCTACTGTTGGACATACAGGAGACCTAAATTGGAGACTGGTCCATCAGGCCCTGGCCACACAGTTGTTAGTCCAGAAATTTAACCTTGCTGTGTCTCGTTTATGTCCTTTTTGTGGTAGTGTCGAGCATTTGTATCATGTGTTTATTGCGTGCAAGAGATTGTCATCTCTGTTTCTGTATCTGAGCCGAATCTGTGAATGAAAAATTGTTTTTTCTGTTACAATCTCTGTTTACGGACTTGCATGTAATACTAGGAAAAATTGGGATTTTGATTTTGAATTTTTTGCTTGGAATCGCTAAGCTTGCAACTTATAAACCCAGAAAAGCCAGATTAGGTAGTGGAAAAAATGAAAATGCACTTTTTTGTTTCATAGGGATGGTGTCAGCACATATAAAGCACGAACATGCTTATCATGTAAACATGGGGAACCTTCTTGTGTTTGAAGAGTTATGGGGCATGGGGGTGTTTTGTGCAAATGCATTGGAAATGAGGTTTTCATTTGTATGTAAAGCGGAGTTTGAATACTTTTGGTTTTATACTTTTATCATAAAAGGACACAAAAGTCAAAAAAAAGAAAAAAGTTTCTTCTCTCTCTCTCTCTCTCTCTCTCTCTCTCTCTCTCTCTCTCTCTCTCTCTCTGTTTCTCTCTGTATTTCTCTCTCTCCCTCGCCCCTCTCTCTCCCTCGCCCCTCTCTCTGCCTCAGGCCCTCTCCCTTCCTCTCTCTTGCTTTCTTTCTCTCTCATGTGACCTCTAATTTTTCCTCTGATCTTTAATTGAGATCAAACTTAAGTGGTTTGAGATGTAACGTGCGTGGAGACATATCCGTCGATGCAATCACATCAAATTCTATTTTAGTATTTTTTTTTAAACAGGATACAGAATAAAGCACGCTTTGGAGCGAGAAATGGCACCTCCTTTCCAGCGACGTCACAGAAATGGCACCGCCTTTCTCACCGCACTCAGCAGGGCATTTCCTAAAGAGGAATTTCCTACTCCCCATGGATGCCTACCTTTGGGGATTGTCCGTGCTTTATCCTTTTAAATTCTGAACGTCATGCAAGGAAGTAGCATGTACCATTTTAAAAGCTTTTGGCATGACTCGGTCTAACGAGTCACTCTAACGTGGTTCTTAGCCTGGGTTCGACCGAACCCCAGGGGTTCAGTGAGCCAGTCTCAGGGGTCCGGCGGAGGTCCTCCGAAACGCATTGCAATTTTTTTTTTTTTGTTAAGTTTTGTATCAATTTTGAATCTATGTGTAATTACGCTTATTACTAATATTATTATTATTTTGCTATGTATGTTACGAACGAATGGAAATGTTATTTGTAATTGTATTCCCATCCCATTCATGGTTTCTCTGGTCTGTGTTTAAGATAAGTTGTTTCACACTGACTGTAGTAAGTTGAATCAATGAGCAACTTGCTAATTATTATGTTGATGGCGCTTACTTGCTTACTTACTTCCTGGATTTTGGACTTTGCAGGTGTTCGGAAATTCCAGTGAATAGCCTCGATTAGCTTGCCGTGTGCCATGCGTCTTTGGTCACGCCTTACTTTGGAGTTACTGATTAATTGAAAAGTAAGTTGGAAATGTTTGTGGATATGCAGGGCAGGTTCAGAGTTATATTAAAGTCAAAAGTGGATGGTGATTATAAAATATGATTGAATTACTCAGAAAATTAGGTGGAGGTGATATAACTCCTTTGGTCGCAACTCAAAACTAACAATTCGCAGTTTTCTATGTAATATTATAATGGGATTTGAGGTGACATAGAGTTGAGTAGATAATAAATCCTGTCATCGTAACTATAAGTTATGTTTTCTTCGTTAAACTTTCTCAGTTTTCAGAGGGGTACTGATTATATTTAAGCATGTTCCTTTTTTAATTTTTGTCATATAATTATTTGCCCGAACTCAATTAAGATCAGTCTGTTACTTTTTTTTTTTTTGCAGTATGTCGAGCAAAAAAAGGAAGTGGTCGGAGGATTACGTGCGGTATGGGTTCACGTGTTTGACAGAACGGGACGGAAGTCAGCGTCCTCAATGCATGCTTTGCAATCTCAAGTTGAGCAACTCCAGCCTAGCACCAGCAAAACTACGGGAACACTTCAAAAAACTGCACGGCGAAGGGGCAGTACAAAGACGCAACGCTGGATGAATTCAAATTGAAGGGAGTCGGATTAGACGCAAGTGCTACCTTGCCTACTCTCGGCTTCGTTCCAATTGACAAACCGATCCTCACCGCGTCATATGAAGTTTCGTCCCTGATCACAAAGCAGGGCAAAACGCACACCATTGGCGAGACACTCATCAAACCGGCCGCGTTGAAGATGGCCAACATCATGCTGGGAAAAGCTGCTGAAAACAAGTTGTCTCTCGTTCCACTCTCAAATGACACCATCAGATGCAGAATCGACGACATGAGCGACGACATCCTCGCCCAGGACCAGGTAGTTGCAGATTTAGTCGCGAGCCCGACAAAATTCAGCCTTCAACTCGACGAGACCACTGACGTTTCGAATTTGAGCCAGCTCATCTTATTTGTGCGTTTTGTCAAAAGAGACAAGATCAAGGAAGACTTTCTGTTCTGCAAGCCTCTCGCAACAACGACGAAGGCAGCTGCTGTGACGAAGCTTGTGGACGACTTCTTCAGAAGCAACGGCCTCTCGTGGAACATGGTGGCTGCAGTTTGTTCGGACGGAGCTCCAGCCATGCTGGGATGCAACTCCGGTTTTGGAGCACTGGTGAAGGCCAATGCACCACACGTCATCGTCACACACTGCGTCGTGCACAGATACGCGCTGGCATCAAAAACCCTGCCTCCAAAACTGGCCATTGTTCTGAAAATCGTCGTTGAAACTGTGAATTACGTGCGAAGCCGTGCTCTGAATCATCGCATCTTCAAAGAGGTGTGCAATGAAATCGGCTCTGAATTCGAAGTCCTTCTCTACCACTCCAACGTTCGATGGTTATCACGAGGGAAGGTAGTAAACCGTGTTTTTGCCTTGCGTGTAGAATTAGCCCTGTTTTTGCGAGAACACCAGCATTGCCATGCAACGCACTTCCAAGAGTCAGAGTTCATCCTCGCCTTGGCATACTTGGCTGACATCTTTGACGCACTCAATCATCTCAATTGCCAGATGCAGGGTTCAGAGTTATATATGAAGGGCGGTGGAGTGAATGTCATCGAATCTGAAAAAAACCTGAGCGCTTTCCGAAAGAAGTTACCGTTGTGGAGGCGGCGAACAGAGAACGACAACTTCGCGAACCTTTCGCTACTGGACGAGTGCGTGAGCGGGATCGTAGATGAGTCTGAAGTTGGAGGCACTGCTGTACTGGGGGAGCTGAAGCAAGTGATTGCCACGCACTTGGATGAGCTGGGAAAGTCATTCGATGGCTACTTCCCCGACCAAGAGCAATACCCAGCATGGGTGCGGCAGACGTTTACTTTCGACGTTGCAACGGCAGATGTCAACGACCAATACCTCGACGACCTCATCGAACTTCAGCAGAGCCAGACTCAACAACAACTCTTCGGCACAATAACGCTCTCAACGTTTTGGTGCCGCCAAATGGAAGGGTATCCTCACATCGCAAAATTGCCCTTGAGACCCTCACGCCGTTCGTTACAACGTATCTCTGCGAGCATGCGTTTTCGAAACTGGTGGACATTAAAATAAAGAAAAGGAACAGGCTTGCATGCGAAAATGATTTGAGGGTGGCCCTTGCCAAAACAAAACCATGCATTTCCAAGATCGCCTCCCGAAAAGAAGAACAGAAAACGCATTAAGATGCAATTCTTCTTAATTTTTTGGTCAAATTTGAGGGGTTCCACGAGTGTTCGGTGGGTTTCTTTGGGGTTCGGCGCCTTTTAAAAGGTTAAGAACCACTGCTCTAACCGTTACCCCACCGAGTTTGCACAGCTTTATAACAAGAATAAAATGGCTCAGGAGTATGGACCTGACAAGAAATCTCTGACATTTTATTTCAATTGAATTATACAGTGGTCTTCAAAAGTATTTGCCCGTTACCAATAATGCCACATTGAGAAGAATTACGAATAATGCAGAAACAATTTTTTCATATGAACTTTTCAAATCATAACTGAAGAGATCAAGCTAAATAAACACATATAGTTAAAGGAGGTTACATGTCAGGAATAAATGCACAAAACATGTACAAGTCAAAATTCACTGGTTGCAAAAGTATTCAACCACTTAGGTCAGTATTTGGAAGAAGATCGGTCTCTTCCAGCTTTGCACAGTGAGATGGTGAAACCTTTGCCCATTATTCACATGAAAATTGATCTAGTTCTGCCAGGTTTGATGGGGATGGTCGATGGGCTGCAATCTTCAAGTCTTGCCATAAAATTGTTCAATTGGGTTCAAGTCAGAACGTTGGGCCACTCAAGAGCATTTATTTTCTTCTTATTCAGCCACTCCAGTGTGGCTTTAGCTTTGTGCTTTGGATCATTTTCCTGTTCAGATATGATTCTCTGAGCCAGTTTCATATTCATGGCTGACTCTAGGAGGTTTTCATCAAGCATTTTCCTGTACTTTGCACCATCCATTGTCCCTTCTATTTGTAGAAGCTTGCCAGTCCCTGCTGATGAAAAGCAGCCCCATAACATGATGCTGCCACCACCATGCTAAACAGTAGTGACTAGGGATGCTGTTAACTGGGTGATGTGCAGTGGCATGTTTGCACCAGACATAAATCTTTGAATTTAGATCAAAAAGTTCAATTTTTGTCTTGTCTGACCACAAAACCTTTTTCCACATGCCTGCAGTATCATTCATGCTTTTTCACAAACTACATATGAGCTTCTAGATGCATCTTTTTCCATAATGGCTTTTGGCTTACCGCCTGTCCATAGAGACCAGCTTTGTGATGGGAACAGGATCTTGTTGATTGATGAACACTGACCCCCATCTCGGACGTAGAGCCTTGCAGATCTTTCAAAGTCATTGTTGGATTTACTGTGACATCCCGAACGACTTTCCTGCTTGACCTTCTGCTGAGCTTGGATAGGAGACCTGATCTGGGCAGTGCCGGGTTTACAATGGCACCAGGCCCAAAATCAGAAGGGGCCTGCAGTGATCAAGATATATTTTAAAGTGTACACATTGTGATCATCTTCCTCTTTTTCTTCTTCTTTAACGGTGACCATTGTACCACCTTTAGTGTGGGGTCGGCTGGGGGAAGGTTGGCCCGAGACTTCATAAACCAGCGGGCCAGGCCTGATGTTCGACTAGTTGGGCAGGAATTTGTAATTTGTTCAGGATGTCGGCGATGGTTCGCCTACTCTTCGCGAAGGACACCATGAGATCTTTAACGTCCACCAACGAATGCGGCAGATGGGAGGCCAGTTTGATGTCCATTCGAGGGACTTGGACATTGATGAATCACCCTGCCAGTGAAATACCAGATTGACAGTTCATAGCTGGGCCGACATTTGAACTCAACCTAGGCAACTTTGGGGGCAGAAAATATCACAGGCAGGAATTGCAGATAATGTGTGATGGTGGGAAACTGTCACAGCCATTGTTCAGTAAAAAGGTTGAAAATGTCAAAGAGCTGTGGGGAAAATTTAATTTCAAATTGTTATTAAACAAGGTGTAAAATTAGTTTTATCAAGATTCATATCAGTATCTCAGGATGTGTACTTACTGATGTATATCTGTACTGTATCTCGCTGTACTGTATATTAGTGTCTGGAAACCAAAGCTCCATGGAAAAGCACGAACTGTACTCCTAAAACCTTAAAATCAAGCACATTTAGTCACACTGATCAAAATACCAGAACATAGGATTATAAAACTGTGGGATCGGTATTATGAGTTCAGCACCTTCAACAATACAACAAAGGGTTACAACATGAGAGCTGTGCTGCAGCAGTCACGAAAGTATAAAAACTAAAATAACCCTTCTCTTGTGCTGATGTGGCAAACACACCCAGTCTCACTCTTCATGTCGATCTAGCATTTACAATCCACATTACTTACAAGGAACACATCATTTACCCCATTTTAGGACCATGATGGATTTCCCTCTGCCAGTTTTTCAAAGTTTCTCATATGGCATTGGACCCGATGTCACCATGCGTCCCACCACTTGAAAAGCACTAGAAATCCCTGTTGTCGCTCCTGACAAGCTTCATGGTTTGTTTAGATACAATATGAAGTATGTTTAGATCACAACAAACTACACTCTTTCCTAAGGAACTCAACATATGTCAATAAGGTGGGTTTCCACTTAGGGTGCCGTTGGGTTCTGTTTGCCCCGAGAGTGTGAGCTTGTAAAGTTAATTGGACTTTGACAGAGAACTTAATGAAAATTCTTAGCAAACGAAACGGCAGCAACGGATGCAGCTCATAAAGCAAAATAAATCGGTGCAATGACTCCATATAACCCAGCAGCACACAACACACTGAGATGCAACACTGAACGGTGTGCTTGTCATCATCCTGGAGCCCAATGCAAACGTGCTCCATACATCACAACGTACGGGCCATCCACGGCCATGAAAAGCGCAAATTGCTGTCCTGCAGCATGGGTGGAATCATATTTATAGCACTGTCCAAATTACTTGAAATTGGTTGGGAAAGGCTGCAGGAATTATGCGCTATACGTAATTACTTTCTGTTAAATAAAAGCTGGGACCTAATTTAAAGGTTTTCATCCACCCTGCTTATTTGATAATTATATATACCGTTCAAAGAGTTGTACGCATTACACGTTCATATTATACGAGAAAATGCCAATATTATTCCCTCCGCCATATTAAGGTGTATGGAGGTTATCTTTTCACCCCTGTCTGTCTGTTTGTCTGTCCGTTTGTGAACAAGATATATCAAAAAGTTGTGGACGGATTTGGACGAAATTTCGCAGAGATGTAGAGTATGTGACAAGTACGACATGATTAGATTTTGGTGAAGATCCGGATCCGGATCCAGGTGGTAGAATTTTAAAGTGATTCTTCACTAATTGAGTGATGGGGCTAAAAACGACACATAGCACAATATCTCAAAAAGTTATGGACGGATTGGTACGAAACTTGTTGGGCATGTTGTGTATGTGACAAGGAAGAATCGATTCAATTTTGGTGAAGATCTCGATCCAGCCAGTAGAATTTTAAAGTTTTCTTCACTCATTGAGTGATGGGGCTAACAGCTATTATATAACATGATATTTAAAAAATATATATGACGAGTTATGAATGAACATGGTGGATGAATTGGCTTGGTGACAAGAACAAGCCAATTCGATTTTGGTTCAGGTCTGAATCTACATCCAGCCTATCAGTGGGATTCAAACCATAAACTGTTCAGCCTGGCGGAGGTATGTGCTCTACCGAGTTCTGTTCTTGTTTACGAGTATGTAATGAGCAAGACTGAGTTTGTGAGGTCCGTTTAACCCCGACCGAATCACACCAATGACATAAAATGGTATGCGCTGCTTCCTTATTTGATGTTCATCATTCATAAAGGATAGAGCTTGCACAAACAACAATAAGTAGGAGAGCACAGGATTTCATCGGCATAATGGACTCCTCCTGTGTTGAAGGTCCTTGTAAAGGAATATACTGTATTTACGATTCTACATTATAAACATTTACAAGTTTATATTCACAAGTCAGGTCAGTCTTTTGGGACTGCCACTGGTAACATTTAACATGGTGCTACTTGCCGCATGGTCGGGATGTCAGTGACGAAACCGCCCGCACGGCTCACTGACTTTGCTTGTGGTGAGGGTGATTGTGACATCCTGCAAGGACCAAAAACAATACCTGACAAAGGGCGGATGAGCTCCTGTGGGGAACCAGTAACGGCCATCCAGTAAGGAGATGGTGTCTCTTAAAAAAATATATACATACATACATACAGCCGGACCCCAACATTTGTGGACCCCGCATATTCGCGGTCCATAAAATGTGACCTGCTTCTTCATTTGCGGCCTTCTGGTTCACGTATTCACGGATTTTGCAGGCGAAAAAAAAAATCTCCCACCATCCACGCGCATAACACAGTTCTAAAACATATTGTTACGTTTGTGGGGTTACCAATGAAATACCTTAGTCCAGGTAGAAGTGTATAGATTACCATGCTCCGAATGTCGTGTAAGAACACGTTGATGTAAATAAGTCAGCTCCGTGTGTTCAGATTATGTGTGACGTGTGGCCATACGGAGGGTGCCTATTGTGCGAGGTAGCTTAGGGAATAAGAATAAACCCCCCTGTCCATCCTACCTCTTGTGATCTGACCTTTGTGGTTATAATGAATCGACCTGCGATAAGACGAGGGCTGTCAGGTAACGAATTCAGGCACATTACAACACTGACAAGCCCGACAGAAACCCATCACATTTGCTGATCGGCAAGGGAGCCCCGCCCCCGAATGTTCTCGATGGGCGTCCAGAAGGGCCGTGAAGCCCCGCCCCGAAGGGAATGATTGGTCATGGCCATGGACTGAAGTGGTGGGGCACGGGGATTGGTTTGAGTGTGAGGTCAGCGAAAAGAGGGGAGGGTGCATCCCCCCCCCCCCTTCTCTCTCTCTCTCTCTCTCTCTCTCTCTCTCACTCTCTTAGTCCTGGCTTTGGTCGTGGGCGGTCACACTTTGTCTCGGGTGCGCTCGTGAGGAGAACTTGTGGAGCTTGGGAAACCTTTGCAACGTTGGAGGAGGGAGTTTGGTTGATGGTGGTGCTCTTCTGAGACGGAGGCGATAGCGAGCAAACAAAGGGAGGCTATCCTGTCTGCTTACCTCACGCCGGCGGCTGGCTATGGGCGCGAATCCGCGCAATCTTGTGTGTTTCCCGTGCGGGGTGGCTATTCCGCAGATATGACCATCAAACTCCTAAAAGCCTCGTAGACCAGAGCTGAGTGTTGGCCGTTACAAATACAAAGAACATTATTTTATTTCCTTATCATTCCCTTGTCTGTAATTGTGTCTGAGTAGAGGATCCTCATTTAGGAATTTTAGTTTTACCTCACCTTTCATTTTTCATCGTCATGCAATTATTTTCATTAAATCCTTTATTTTTGCATTTCATTCTTGTATTGTGAATTTTTCTTGTCCTGTACGTTTATTTGTTTGTGGTCTCGGAAAACCAGCGTCTTGTCTGCCCTTTCAGGTAAGCCTTGTTGCCCTCCACTACACCCTCCCGTGTATAACTAACACTGCCATCGTTGGACTGAACGCCTCGGAGTTTAAGCTTGATCGTCTATTCATCCCCAGGGGAGTTAATCCCCGAGAACACGACAATATCTTCCACCAGCAAGACAATTAGCAGTTGTCGGTACGCAAAAGACAAATTTTCCATGAGCCACGCACATCATCTGCTTCTACATTCGTGACACGGTGTTTCGTGTTTTCACGGTTTTTTGTGGGTGCAAAAAGTATATCTTCCACGAGCCTGCACACATGACACAGTTCTAAAATAATATTTCAACCACATAAACCATTTATCACCAGCTGTGTAAACGATTTGCAACTAGAACAGCACTTGGTAGAGCGCATACCTCCGCCAGGCTGAACAATTTACATTTTGTATCCGACTGATAGGCCGGATCTGGATTGGGACCTGAACCAAAATCTAATTGGCTTGTTATTGTCACTTACCCAACCCATCCACCAAGTTGACATAAGTCATCCACAACTTTTTGAAATATCATGCTACATACATATCGATTTTGGCCCTATCACTCAATGGTGAAAAATCACTTAGGAAATTAAAAAAACTTTTGTATCCCGATTCAGATCTTCGCCAAAATTGAATCAATTCTTCCTTGTCACACAGGAAACCTGTCCACCAAGTTCCATCCGAATAATTTCACAACTTTTTGAGATATCAAGGAGGCACAAAGTGCCTCTCCCTTTATATGGGACGATTTCTCTGTATGCAACTTCAACATAGGGACTGAAAATACGTTTCTCGGCTTCTACTGGACGAAATCGACTGCAAATTTCAGAAGTAAATGCGTTGTACGTCGAGGTAATATCTATCTATAATTCCAGTAATCTCTGTGTGTATGTTTGTATGTTTGTATGTTTGTATGTTTGTATGTCTGTATGTCTGTGACCGCTGTTTCTCGACAACCACGGGTCCGATATACTTGAAACTTGCCAGGTATATTGCTGGGGACCCGAGGATGTGCCTTTTCAAGGTTTCATATTAATCGGACAAGTAGTTACCGAGCTATGTCCAAAAAACGATTCAACCAATCAGAGAGCAGCGAGCTATCACGTGTGCCGAACGTGGCGAACAGACTCTGCCTCGGACGGCACATTTGAGAGTGTATTCATTTATTTCACGTTGGAAAACTATGTTGCCGTTAAACTATGTTTTAAAACTAATTAAAACTAATTTGCGATTCATCGTAACTGCGATTTGCGACCTTCCGGACAGTGAAGACTGCACTTCCGGCAGCCAATCACAGAACGCGTTGTTGCGGTTGTGAGAGCGAGCCGAGCCGAGCGCGTGCGCCATTACGGTTCGTAATTCGATTTCTTCCGGAGAAAATAATAATTTCTCGATTTCTTATGCGCATTATTTCTCCCAATTCAGTCAGAGTGAAGGGCGGAAGCGAAGAGCGTTGTTTTTTTTGTTTACGGGCGTACGGGCGGGGTAGAGCGTACGGGTAGCGTTTTTTTTTTTTTTTTGGCAAGGAACGGGCACCCACGTACGGGCATGCCCTAGTCTTTCAAATTTCAGCAACGTCTGTTTCCGCATTCTTGAGTTTTATTAAGAAAACCCTCGAATCCATGTTGGTGTGTGTCAGTCCGGCCGTCCACTCAAAATGTGTTGGCGCTCATATCTCAAAGGCTATGCATTGAAACTAGCTGAAACTTGGAATATACTTTGGCCAATACGTCTAAAAAATGGTTTTCCAAACAAGTTTAAAATCTGTGCTCATTAAGAGGGTCTATGGGGGGTTTTGACCCCTCTCCCCCCCAAAAAGGTATTTGCTCTCTTCTCTGAAACATCACACAATGTTGATGAAATTGGCCACAAGCTTCATATCTGATGCCTAATGAAAGTATATTGACCACATCCAAATTTGCACTCAATTGGGGAGTTTACACCCCGCCCCCCCCCCCTAAAAAAATAGGCATTTGCTCTCTTCTCTGAAACTGCACATAGTTTTTTTTTTTAAACTTGGCCATAAGCTTCATATCTGATGCCGAACCAAAGTGTATTGACCACATCAAAATCTGCACTCAGTAAAGGGGTCTACTGGTGGCTTTTGACCTGCCGATGAAGACCAGCCTTGGACAGATAGCCGTTCAGTCTTTACTCCGAGGCGATCAAGTCAAAAATCGGTGGTCAGTCCGTCGTGCACGGGCGAGGGAACCAGGGTACTTACCTGCACGGAGCTCACGGGGCTTGCATGCAAAACCCACGAACAAAGAAACGAGACAAGGAAAATCCACAATACAACAAATGAAATGCACAAAAATAAATTTAATGGAATTAAGGCACGGGAATAACATGAATGTTGAGGTAAAATCAAATCCTAATATCTAGTTTGAGACGTCTCCACTCAGACACACAAAACAGACAAGGGGAAAGATTAAACCAGAAGTGCACAAAATGGCATGGAGTCGTGCCCGTAGCCAGCCGCCGACATGAGGCAAGCAGGCAGGTCATCCTTCTTTGGTCTGCTCGCGACCTCCTCCATCTCTGAAGAGCACCACCATCAACAACACCCCCTCCAACGTTGCAAAGGCTCCCCAAACCCCCGAAATGTTCTTTCCAAAAAGCGCACACGAGACACACGACTGCCTGCCACAAAGCCAGCACCAGGGAGTGATTGAGAGATTCTTCCTCCTGCTGCTCCATGGTCGGGCTCGATGAATGATGAAGCTTGGGGTGTGGTCTGCCGGCCACGATCGTTTCCATGCCCCTCATCCCACTCTGGGGGTGTGGCCTTGTTCCTTATTCGGTTGGTTGGGCAGGTTAATTGTCCGATCGGGAATGTTTGGCACTGTCTGTGGGGTGAGGGTCAGAGGGGGGGGGGGGGGGGTTGTTTGTTAATGGACAGCTGTGATTTAATGGACGTTTTGTAGGGCCGGCCTCGTAAATGTAAAACATAGAGAACAGGAAAGAGCAATCAGAGATTGCAAACCCTCGCCATGATGTATTTTCAGTGGTTTTTAAGGCTTTTGTGTTAAAACAAATATGGGGGCCGAACCACGTGACCGATGACGTCATCATTATTTTTTTCTCCACCAATTTATCCCTACATGACGTCATAATGGAGGCACCTATGACATCACTATTAACATGTTATTCCCCATGGAGAGTTCTTTACAGTGAGCCATGTCTCAGTTTTTTCTATTCAGTGCTTTCGGAGATATAGAGGTGCAAATGTTTTCGTTTTTTCAAAGATGGCGGCCAAACCACGTGACCAATGACATCATCATTATTTTATTTTCTCCACCAATTTAAGCCTACATGACGCTCAAAAAATTTCATCTTGATAGGATGAAGTTTTGTACTTGTTGAATTATGACGTCATAATGGAGGCACCTATGACATCATCATTAACATATTTTATTCCCCATGGAGAGTTCTTTACAATGAGCTATGTCTCAATTTTTTCTATTCAACACTTTCAGAGATATAGAGGTGCAAGTTTTTCGGTTTTTCGAAGATGGCGGCCTAACCACGTGACTGATGACGTCATAATTATCATTAATAAATTCTACAGGTGGAGCTGCACCTATGGTGAAAATTTCCTGTCAATCGGACCAACGGTTGTAGAGAAAATCATATTTATTCTGTGTGGACAAACAAACAGACAAACAGACTCAAATGTAATACCCTCTCCTCTGGCAAGGGTAAACATCACAGGAAGCAACCACATACTGGGAGAACTACCTTTAGACCCTACCTAATTAGCATGTCTTCACCCCCTCGCCCCCATGTGAAGAATACATAAACAACCTTAAGCTCACAGTTTTTCTTCTTAAATACATCGAGATTGGCTCCTACGCGTCCACGGTCCATGCTACCCTACACAGTTCTATCTCCACTATGGTATGTCATCCCCTACCCCCACAAACTTAACAATATATATATATATATATATGTATGTATATATATATATATATACGTATATATATATATATATATATATATATATATATATTCAGAAGGAATTAAATAAGTCGTGGATATAGCTTCAAGACGGTCGATCTTTGATTTTCAGACAAGCTTTCGACCAACAGATCTTCTTCTTTGTCCTCCTCGAGTTCAATGAAAATGAAAGACGAAAGGCTACGTCTCCGACTTATTTAATGTCTTCCAATTATTTATTTAATGCAAATGAGGCACCCTGCTCATATTGTGGAATTTCTACTATTTCTCACAGTTTTATATGTATACTAGCTGAATGCACCCGGCGTTGCCCGGGTTCTTTTTGAATGAATTTAATCATCTGTACATAGGTCTGACGTGAGCCCAGTATCAGTTAGTACTCAACGATTCCTTATTCGTTCTTCTGCCGGGCCCCGTGAGAGAGAATTTTGAAAGCATGTGTTGCAATCAGTCAGATATTCCTATCAAGTGCATAAGTTGTACTTCAAGAGAATTTTGAAAGAAGAAGAAGATTTATTGCGAAATGGGCCCAGCCCGGCCGAAGCGGCCTCGACCGGCCTCGCCACCTAGCCTATAACCTTCCCAGGGCCCGTCCTGACATTTTAAGTTCTTTTTGAATGAATTTACTACCATAATTCAGCTTTTACTCACGGCCGTAGAAGATTGACTACTATAAATTCAGCTCAGCTTTTAATTTCGAAATGGGCCCAGCCCGGCTGAGGTGGGCCTCGACCGGCCTCACCACCTAGCCTATAACCTTCCCGGGGCCCGTCCCGACATTTTCAGTCCTTTTCGAATGAATTTACTATTACTACCATAAATCAGCTTTTACTTGCATCTGTAGAAGATAGAGTACGATAATTCAGCTCAGCTTTTAATTGCGAAATGGGCCCAGCCCAGCCGAAGCGGTCTCGACCGGCCTCGCCACCTAGCCTATAACCTTCCCGGGGCCCGTCCCGATATTTTTTGTTTTAGAGGTTTCCTCCTATCTTTCACCGTTCAGGAGATTAGCGCGTGCAGACAAACAAACAAACAAACAAACAAAAACTTTCTTATATATATATATTGTAGCGGTTACCGCTGGATGCACACAATCGCCTTGCACCGGCCAGAACACGGCCAGACGCGCCTCTCTCGGGCATGCCCGGACTCACTGTTCCCGGGCACGCCCGAACCTCCCGGGCACGCCCGCTCTCGCCTTTCCAGGGCTCGCCCAGAGCGTCCGGGCATGCCCGCTATCACCTTTCCAGGGCTCGCCCAGAGCGTCCGGGCATGCCCGCTATCGCCTTTCCAGGGCTCGCCCAGAGCGTCTGGGCATGCCCGCTCTCGCCTTTCCAGTGCTCGTCCAGAGCGCCCGGGCACGCCCAGCCTCGACTTGCCAGGCCGCAGCCAAACACGCCCGGGCAGGTCCAGACTCGCCTTTCCAAGGCTCGCCCTTGACACCCGGGCATGCCCGGTATAGCTTTTGCCGGGCAAACTTCCCGACATAAATGTGTATATATATTGCTGCCCGATAAACGGGCTTTTGTCAGAATACCTGAGCTGTTTTGTTTCAATAAAGCAACTCGGACGAATTCCGTCTTTGGTCGCGTCACTTCTTTTGACTCGCGTTGGAGCGCAGCTCTTTCACTGGTGACCTACCGACATGGACACGGCAGTGACTCTTAAACTGCCTACCTTCTGGGAGGCTCACGCGGCTGTTTGGTTCACCCAGGCGGACTCCCAGTTCGCCCTGCGAGGCATCACCGCGGACGACACCCGCTTCCACCACGTCGTGGCAGCGCTCGGTTCCGCCACCGCGGCCCGCGCCCTGAGCCTCCTCGAGCACCCGCCGGCTGCCGACAAGTATGACGCGCTGAAGACGCTCCTCCTCGACGCTTTCGCCCTCTCACCGGCGGCACGCGCACGGCGCCTGCTCGACCTGCCCGAGCTCGGCGACACGCGCCCGTCCGAGCGCATGGACTATATGCTCTCGTTGCTCGGTGAGCACTTTCCGGATTTTCTGTTCCGCGAGTTGTTCCTTCGCCAGCTGCCTCACCCGGTACGCCTCACCCTGGCTGGCACGTCGATCACCGATCCCCGCGCCCTCGCCAGGGAAGCCGATAAGATCTCCTCGGCGGGCCAACACATCGGCGCGGCTACCTGGAGCCTGCCGCCGTCCGAGGCGACGCCCACGACGCCCGAGCGCCCTGCGCGGTTGGAGGCCGAACTGCCGGTGAAACTGGCGGCCGCCACGCCACACCGACCGCTTCCGACACGACGGCCGGGGCCTCCACCTGACCAGGCATGGTGTTATTACCACGCCAGGTTCGGACACAAGGCTCGAACGTGCCGACCCCCGTGCACTTTCGGCAAGTCGGGAAACGGCCAGGCCGGCGTTCATTCCCAGCCATGAGCGCCGGCCACTCGGGCAACTTGCTTTTTATTCGGGACAAAGCGTCCGGGCGGCGTTTCCTTTGTGACACCGGCGCCCAACTGAGCGTCATACCCGCCTCCGAGCAGGACAGGCGGGACACCGTTTGCGGCCCCTCTTTGGTCGCTGCTAATGGCTCGGCCATACGCACTTTTGGCCCGCGCAACGTCACCCTCTGCTTCGGCAGCCAGCGCTTTCAGTGGACCTTTGTGACCGCCTGCGTCCCCATGGCTTTGCTGGGCGCCGACTTCCTCTGCGCGCACGGGCTGCTGGTCGACGTCAAACGTCGTCGCCTTGTCAACGCCGAGACCTTCAGCTCCCTGGCGTGCACGATGAGCAGCTCCGCGCCGACCGAACTGGCGTGCGCCCTCCCTACGGCGAACGAGTTCGCTCGCCTGCTCGCGGAATTCCCGGCCCTCACACGGCCGACATTTTCGGCCGTCGCAGTGCGGCATGGGATCGAGCACCACATACCCACTACGGGCCCGCCGGTCTACGCCAGGGCCCGCCGCCTCGACCCGGCCAAGCTCGCCGTGGCAAAGGCCGAGTTCGACGCGTTGGAGCACCTCGGCATCGTGCGGCGCTCCAATAGCGCGTGGGCCTCACCACTGCACATCGTGCCAAAGCCGGGGGGCGGATGGCGCCCGTGTGGCGACTACCGCCGCCTCAACGACGCTACCACCCCCGACAGGTACCCGATCCCGCACATCCAGGACTTTTCCGCCCGTTTGGCGGGACGGGTCATATTTTCCAAAATTGACCTGATACGGGGATACCACCAGGTACCTGTCCGGGCGGCCGACGTCCCGAAGACGGCCGTCATCACGCCGTTCGGCCTGTTCGAATTTTTGAGGATGCCGTTTGGCCTCAAGAACGCGGCCCAGGCGTTCCAGCGCTTAATGGACGGCGTGCTGCGCGACCTGCCATTTCTTTTCATCTATCTGGACGACATCCTCGTCGCCAGCACGTCCCGCGCCGAGCACCTACTCCACCTCCGAACACTGTTCGGTCGCCTCAGCGAGCACGGCTTAATTGTCAACCCGGCCAAATGCCACTTCAGCACGACGACCGTTGACTTTTTGGGCCATCGCATCACCAAGACCGGGGCCGTTCCGCTGCCGACCAAGGTTGAGGCCATCACCACGTTCCCGCGTCCCCGTTCCATCAAGGCCCTACAAGAGTTCCTCGGCATGGTGAATTTTTATCACCGATTCGTGCCCCGCGCTGCTCAGCTCATGCGGCCCCTTTACGAGGCCCTCCGGGGCAAGCTGGCCAAGCATGACATCGTTTGGTCCGCGGCCATGGACGTGGCCTTCACGAGTGCAAAACGGGCCCTCGCCGACGCAACGCTGCTGGCTCACCCGGTGCTCAACGCGCCCATCGCCCTCACTACGGACGCCTCCAACTACGTGGTGGGCGCCGTCCATGAACAATGGGTGGACGGGGTTTGGCAGCCACTCGCTTTTTTCAGCCGGCAGCTCCGGCCGAACGAGTTAAAATACAGCACGTTCGACCGCGAGCTGCTCGGTCTATTCCTGGCCGTTCGCCATTTCCGACACCTCCTGGAGGGACGCCCGTTCACGGCTTTCGTCGACCACAAGCCGTTGGTCTACGCAATGGCCAAAGTCACGGAGCCGTGGTCGGCCCGCCAGCAGCGCCACCTCTCCGCCGTGTCGGAATTCACCACGGACATCCGGCACGTCGCCGGCAAAGACAACGCTGTGGCCGACTGTCTTTCTCGGGCCAGCGCGAACGCGGTCCACCTCGGCGTGGACTTCGCACTCATGGCGGCCGACCAGACCACCGACACCTTGGTGCAGGCCCTCCGGGCGGTGGACACGGACCTCCGCCTGGCCGACATCCCCTTCGCGGGCACCGTCCTGCTCTGCGACGTCTCCCAGGGCCAGCCTCGCCCCATCGTGCCCGTTTCCTGGCAGCGCCGCATCTTCGCCTCCATCCACGGCCTTTCTCACCCGGGCCGGAAAGCTTCTCAGAAGCTGGTGTCGGCGGATTTTCGTCTGGCACGGCCTTCGACGGAACGTCCACGACTGGGCCAACGCCTGCACGGCCTGCCAGCGGGCCAAGGTCCACCGCCACACCCAGGCCCCGCTGGCACCTTTCACCGTGCCTGCACGGCGTTTCGACCACGTCCACGTGGACCTGGTGGGTCCCCTGCCCCCATCGCGGGGGTTCACCCACCTGCTCACCATGGTGGACAGGACCACCAGGTGGCCGGAGGCCGTGCCCCTCACCTCCACCACCACCGCCGACGTGGCGCAGGCGTTCATCGCCACCTGGGTTGCGCGCTTCGGCGCACCGGCGGACATCTCGTCCGACCACGGCCCACAGTTCACGTCCGAACTTTGGGGCGCAGTCGCCTGCTCGTTGGGGGTCACGCTGCACCGCACCACGGCCTACCACCCCCAAGCCAACGGGTTGTGCGAGCGGTTTCACCGCTCCATGAAGGCCGCACTCATGGCCGGCCTTCAGGACGACGGTTGGACCGACCGGCTGCCATGGGTCCTTTTGGGCCTCCGCACGGCCCCCAAGGAGGACCTCCGGGCGTCCGCCGCCGAGCTCGTCTACGGCCAGCCGCTCCGCGTCCTGGGCGAGTTCGAGCCCGACGCTACCAGTCCCTGGTCCGCCGCACACCAGCGCTCGGACCTCCAGGAGGCCGCCCGCCGATTTGCCCCCGTGCCAACGTCCCGCCACGGTGGCCCCCAGTCCTATGTCCCCCCGGCGCTTCGCACAGCGGAGTACGTCTTTGTGCGTCATGACGCGCACCGGGGGCCACTCCGGCCGCCGTACGACGGGCCCTTCCGGGTCCTGCGACGGGGCGACAAGTCCTTTGTCGTCGACGTTGGCGGCCGGTCGGACCGGATCTCTGTGGACCACCTCAAACCGGCGCACAACGCACATGGACGTCGACCGACCACCACGGTTGGCCCTGCCTCCGCTGCGAGGCCGCCCCCCATCCACAGTTCCCCCCGCTCGACCACCCACCACCACGTCGGACCCCTCCCCACGACCCTCCAGGGGTCGCTTCGGCCGGGTCATCCGGACCCCCCTTAAATTAACCCTGCCGGTGCAGGTCGATTCTGGAGGGGCGTGTGTAGCGGTTACCGCTGGATGCACACAATCGCCTTGCACCGGCCAGAACACGGCCAGACGCGCCTCTCCCGGGCATGCCGGACTCACTGTTCCCGGGCACGCCCGAACCTCCCGGGCACGCCCGGTCTCGTCTTTCCCGGGCATGCCCGCTCTCGCCTTTCCAGGGCTCACCCAGAGCGTCCGGGCATGCCCGCTATCGCCTTTCCAGGGCTCGCCCAGAGCGTCCGGGCATGCCCGCTATCGCCTTTCCAGGGCTCGCCCAGAGCGTCCGGGCATGCCCGCTATCGCCTTTCCAGGGCTCGCCCAGAGCGTCCGGGCATGCCCGCTCTCGCCTTTCCAGTGCTCGTCCAGAGCGCCCGGGCACGCCCAGCCTCGACTTGCCAGGCCGCAGCCAAACACGCCCGGGCAGGTCCAGACTCGCCTTTCCAAGGCTCGCCCTTGACACCCGGGCATGCCCGGTATAGCTTTTGCCGGGCAAACTTCCCGACATAAATGTGTATATATATTGCTGCCCGATAAACGGGCTTTTGTCAGAATACCTGAGCTGTTTTGTTTCAATAAAGCAACTCGGACGAATTCCGTCTTTGGTCGCGTCACTTCTTTCGACTCGCGTTGGAGCGCAGCTCTTTCAATATATTATTATATTATTAACTCCCAAGATGCTGAGAGGAGGCAAAACTGGATAATCCACACGGATACTACACCACAATGCCATTGTTTTACTTACTTCACAGCGCAGTTGTTTCATCATGGGCAGTCGGCTTAACTGTGAGATTTACTTACACTGCAGGATGAGATCATGACTCAAATACACAGCAATCATTTCAAAATCCCACAGGTTTAATAAATAACTGGAAGACAAGACCTGTCGCTTCTCTGACGGGAAAAGCAATGTTATAGATAGAAATAGATTTGCGTATGCTTTAAAATGAATATGAATGAATGAATGATCGTTTTAAAGGACATTTTCCCCGCTAGAGCGGGGGTTAGCCTTGCGGGCCCCACGACAATCATGGTTCTCTGTTTGAGGCAATGTTTTTAAAAATCAATTTAAAATAATAGTGTATAATCAGAAATACTGTTTGATGGGGCGATATATTACTGTTGTTTGAATACAATGGAAATGTTGAAAGAAAACGTATTGAATATTGCATGCACTTTCTGAATCTAATCAATATGATAAACAGGATTGAGTGAGACTCACCATTATTAGAAGTGAAGAAGAAGATGAAGGAGAAAGAGTTTTTCTTTTAAACTGTATATTGAAACTGGCCCATCTATTGTCACCTGACTCAGCTATATCGTACTGTTTGCAGATTGCCCAGCATCTGACTAATTGATAAGGTTGCCGATTGTGTACGTGGTACCGCTACATATGCCTATATAATTATACTCAATGCCTTTTTTCACACTTTTATTTAACTTCATCTGAACTTTGTTTGTTTATCCAGTTTCAAATCTTTAAGCCGTTCGTTTTCTAGGTTCCATACGTCCGAGAGAGCTGGAATTTGGCCCACGGTCCTCTTTTCTGGTACATTTTCATCTAGCAAAATTTAATTTTAAAAATACATTTTTAATTTTTCAAAATATTTTTTTTTCAAAAAAAAAGTAAAATAGGTTTAAAACTTAAAAATAAAAGAAAAAGTGTGTAGCCCTAAAACATTTCTTTTTTCGTTTACTTGTGTCACAAACCTTTCTGCGAGTTCCCTGAATCCACCCTGTCATTGGTTTCATTGAAATCTGTTATTCATTACAACACTGCATGATAAACAAACAAAAAATAGACAGACACAGCTCCTTACAAACACACACACATACATACATGTGTATGTGTGTCGTGGTTGGCACCATTGAACATTTGTCCACTCAACTGCTTCTTGTGCTTGATGCAGCTGTTTTAGCCTCCTAGGAAGTACAGTATGGGTGGAACAACCCACTAGCATACTAGCATATGAGTAGGATCATACTCAGCACTACAGGCACATATAGCGCCAGCACAAAGATCGCAAGTGTACTTTGTTTTTGCATAGCTGGAAAAATCAATTCGGGAATGATTCAGCCTAAATTGAGATTTTTTGGCACTGATCTACACTTAATACCCCATAATGTCAAAGTCAAATTTTGTTTTTAGAATTTTTTACAAATTAATTAAAAATGAAATACAGAAATATCGAATTTAAATAAGTATTCAACCTCTTGAGTCAATACTTCGAGTCTTCTTGGGTATGTCTGTATCAGCTTTGCGCATCTGTATTTGGGGAGTTTCTCCAATTCTTCCGTGCATATTTGATCAAGCTCTGTTAAGTTGGATGGGGAGCAACGGGGAACAGCAATCTTCAAGTGTTTCCACAGATTCTCAATGTGATTCAAGTCTGGGCTTTGGTTGGGCCACTCAAGGACTTTCACATTTTTGTTCTGAACTCATTACAGTGTTGCTTTGTTTGTATGCTTGAGGTCATTATCCTGTTGGAACATAAATCTTTGCTGCAATCTGAGGTCTTTTGCATTCTGAATGAGGTTCTCCTCAAGGATTTGCCTGTATTTGGCTCTATTAATTGCTCCCTCGATCCTTACAAGTCTCCCAGTCCCTGGCACTGAAAAACATCCCCATAGCATGATGCTGGCACCACCATGATTCACAGTAGGTATGGTATTTGATGGGTGATGAGCTGTGTTCAGCTTCAACCAGATATAGCACTTTGCATTCAGGCCAAGTAGTTCAATTTTAATCTCATCAGACCACAGATTATTTTGCCTAATGCTCTCTGAGTCTTTCACGTGCCTTTTTGCAAACACCAAGTGTGCTGTCATGTGACTTTTTTCAGGAGTGGCTTTGGCCATTTCCCCATAACGCCTAGATTTGTGAAGTGCTGCAGAGATTGTTGTCCTTCCGGCAGGTTCTCCCATCTCAACCAAGGAACTCTTTAGTTCTGTCAGAGTGGTCTTGGATTCTTGGTCACCTTCCTGACCAAGGTCCTTCTTGCCCGGTTGCTCAATTTGGTCGGGCAGTCTGCTCTAGGAAGAGTCTGCATAGTTCCACATTCTTTCAATCTCATAATGACGGAGCTCACTGTGCTCTTGGGAACTCTCAACATTGTAGAAATTGTTTTATATCCTTCCCCAGATCTATACCGCCTAACAATTCTACGGAGAGTTCCTCGGACTTAATGGTAGAGTTTCTGCTCTGTTGTGCACTGTAAACGGTGGGACCTTATATAGAAAGGTGTGTTTCTTTCTAAATCATCTTCAATCAACGGAATTGGCTCCAATCTAGTTGTTGATACATCTCGAGGATGATCAAAGGAAACTGGATCCACCTGAGCTCAATTTGAAGTGCCATAGCAAAGGGGTTGAATACTTATTGCCTCAAGACATTTCATCTTCATCATTTTTAATTATTTTGTAAAAAAAAACTCTAAAAAAAACAATTCCTCCTTAACATTATGGGGTATTATGTGTAGATCAGTGACAAAAAATCTAAAGTTAAATGAAACTAAATTCAGTCTATAACACAACAAAATGTGAAGAAAGTCAACAGGTGCGAATACTTTCTGAAGGCATTGTAGCTTGAAGCATACTCTAAACTGCTTTGCCAACTCTTCAGACGTTGTTGTGATGCTGAATAGATGGTCTGGTAAACAGAGATGCGAAATCCCCTCATTTTGAAGAACTGTTTCAGTGTGGCTTCCAAGTGGTGGTGTGGTGGAGGGATATTTCACAAAAGTGGTAACCAAGCTGTTTTCATTGGATTATTGGTGCCAATTATTCTCGTCATTGTCTCATTTAGCTGTGTCAACATTTTCGGTATGAATTGAATTTACCCATGCTGAAGTACAACTAAAGCATACTACAGAATAGTCAGATGATCGTACGGTTTTGTCCTGGGAGCCCAATGTTGTGACCTGCCAACCTGTTTTGGAAGCAGTTCCTTGTCCTGATATTTTTGCCCACCTTATACAAATGTTGTTTAAATGACATGCAAGCAGAGTATGTAATACGAGCATTGAGGTTGCATGAGAGGGTTGAACAGAAATTGTCCAAGTAATCCAAGTTGTGAGAAATGTTGAATGATCTGTATGTTCACCTACAACAGAAAATAGTCAGTACTAATTAATACTCCAAAAGTGAGTATGATTAATGAGCACAACAAATGATGCAATCTCACACCAAGTTCATTGGCAGACCACAACTATGCAGCAACAGTGCTGAGGGTTGCCATCCAGCAGCAGGAGCAGTAGCATCAGGAACTGTTAGAGAATTCAGTCCAGCAACACAAAAGAGGAAATCATGACCAGTATAGCAGTCATCATGGTGATCACTGATCATACACTGAATTAATTTGAATAAAATCAGCAGGCAGTAACAGAATGTGATGCAGCATGTCCTCTGGATATTAAAGAAGAACCCCATAAACTTGGATCATCATTTGGCAGACAAGTTCAATGCAAGGGTGGGAGTTGGTGTAAGGGGGCGGCGGAGTGTGCAAGCAGTGTCTAAATGGTGTAGCTCCTTTTTCTTACAGTGCACTGTAAGAAAGCTTGTGTACAGTATAGCTTTTTTGATAGTGGACAATGGAAGAGATATTGTGTATAGCTTTATATATGTGCCGGACCATGGAAGAAATATTGTGCCTTATGTCCGTGGCGAACCATGGAAGAAATCTGCTGTGAAGCTTTATGTCGATATTGAACCATGGAAGAAATTTTAGAGAGAGTTTTATGTCGAATGTGGGCCATGGAATAAATGTTGCGTACAGCTTTTTGTCGAAACATGGACACCATAGTCATACGTCGATATTTTACTCCGACTTAGAGCAGTTTGGTTTCCAATTTGATTTTGAAAAACAGGACTAATTTTTTTTTTTGGAGTGGTAATTACGTTTTTCGTCTTCCTGTGGAGAGCACCTTAAGCTTTCCCACGAGTCTCATCAATTAATGGAGATCGCAACATTATTCCTTGTGAAATTACAAAAACTCATTTCACCGTGGATGGAGAATACTGAAGAATGGAGAATTTAAAAAAGCATTAATTTTAAACCTTCAGCTTCGACTCTGAAGCTTTCCCACCATACGCCTTCACTTGTTAAGAATAATGGAAAGAACCTAACAGTTGTGCGTTTGATAGTAAATCATGTATTTCCTCATGTTTATGTCTTTAAATAGTACCTTTTATCAAATGTTGCAACTTATTTCAAATAAATTCCACCTTTTGACAAATCCTTCAGGGTCTTCAACTTTCCAGAATACGAAATAGTTATAGATCAAGATATATCTTTTAATAAGTAACTTCACTGAAACTGTTATTTTTATACATGTATTTTTTCGAAAACCTTTTACTGAAATTTCGATAAAGTCCCTTTATATTTCAATAAATGAAACATTTAACTCACCAATCACCATGATTTATTTTATATTTTTACTTCACCTGCACCAACCAAGGAACCTTTCTTCATTTTATTTGCAACAACCTCTTCCTTTAAGGATTTTTGAGCCCATGGCCTCCTCGTCTTTTCGAGCCGTTAAGCACATGTGATGTGTTTGGGTTTGACGGCGCACCCAATGATCAATATCTGCCTTTGGCCAGAAATCGGTCACACAGCATGTTCAATAGCTGCCCCATGTACTTATGCTCCTGTTTTCCTAATCTCCTAATTCATCATTCTGATTATTTATTGGAAAATCCATATTCCTGATACCGCCCGAGTTACTGTCTCACGTAAATTACACACACTCGTAGTTTTTAAGCATTCAGCGAATTTTATATGAGCTTCACAACACACCTTGGTTATTATAACTGATACACAAACATGTATATATATATATATATATATATATATATATATATATATATATATATATATATTTATATACTACATGGCCAAAAGTATGTGGACACCCGAACATCACACCCGTATGTGCTTCTCGAACATCTCATTTCAAAATCATGGGCATTAATATGAAGTTGGTCCCACCCCCCTTGCTGCTATAACAGCCTCCACTCTTCTGGGAAAGCTTTCCACTAGATGTTGGACACATTGCTGCAGGGATTTGCTTCCATTCAGCCACAAGAGCATTGGTGAGGTCGGGCACTGATGTAGGGTGATTAGGCCTGGCTTGCAGTCGGTGTTCCAATTCATCCCAAAGGTGTTCGATGGGGTTGAGGTCAGGGCTCTGTGCAGGCCAGTCAAGTTCTTCCACACCGATCTCTACAAACCATTTCTGTAAGGACTTTTTCTGTATGGACTGACATTCACAGACAGAGGGAAAGGAAACGTTTAACAATTCAATTTATTTACAAGTATTTACAGTGCAACTTATCGATAGGAAAGAAAAAAAGGACAAGAAGCAGAAACTTAGCTTAATTTACGCCTTATGATGATTACTATGAATAAACACAACAAGGGCGCCCATCAAACATTCACGGCGGATGGGAGTGGGAACGAACATGGGATCTTGTCAGCAAAATGGTTTCGATTTTACCAGATGTTTATCCTCGTGACGACCTTTGTCTGGACCTCACCAACGAGCACCAGGCCAGCAAATTGCAGTGCCCAACACGACCAGGCGAAGGCAATCCCCAACACGAACACGAGCAGGCAAAGGCGATCCCCAGCATGAACATGAGCAGGCAAAGGTGATCCCCGGCACGAACACAAGCAGGCAGAGATGATCCCCAGCACGAACACGAGCAGGCAAAGTCGATCCCCAGCACAAACATGAGGAGGAAAAGTCGATCCCCAGCATGAGCATGAGCAGGCGAGCAGTCACGTGCAGAAAGAGTCCAAGTCATGCACACGTGCACCAAGAGGGAATCCTGCAGCCAACAGAGAGCAGGGAGAGACTGGCCAAGAGAGTGAATCACGTGCAGAGGCCTGTCAGAGGGTCTGGCCTAGAGCCCACGTGCACAGCCATGAAAAGTCCAAGGCCAAGCAAGAGTAATGCAGGCACGTGCTAGGTGAACAAAGTCCAAAGCCAAGAGAGAGTAATGCATGTGAGCATGATCTTTTATTCAGGGCCCTGGCAAGGGGTGGGTGAGGGCTGTTTGAGGGTGTCCGGGCTCCAGAATGGTGGAGCTTGTCACTCTGCCCCCACAAGCTCCTGTGAAGTTCCTCAGGCACTGATTGGTGGGTTTGAAAAGTTCCCTGTCCACAGAAAGTTGTTGCTGGCATGCCCTCTTCTGTCCTTCAGGACATTGAATCAATAACTGGATGCAATATATATATATATATATATATATATACATACATACATACATACATATATATATATATATATATATATATATATATATATATATACATACATACATACATACATACATACATACATATATATATATATATATATATATATATATATATATATATATATATATATATATATATATATATATATATGATCAAGGCACCTCCTCGCTTTAATGGTGAGCACCAGCCACGAATTATGTCTCACACGGTAAATACCGCATAACCCGCAAGGAACCAATAGCCTGTCTGCCACACAGACCATCGTTCCCACCAGTGCAAACCAAAACCAGGGGGTGCGGTGCGATCGGCGGGGATAATAATCAACGAACATAACAGCGTGACGAGCGCTGTCCCGATCTCCTGTGGACCGAAGTCCTAGACCAAAGCGTCACCTCCGACCCAAAGGGTCTTCTGGAGGCTTCAGCCCGGCCACTCTGTCAACAGACAGAGATTTATTCATTGGTCCCCATTGGCTAAACATCAAGCAGAGCCGCCAATCCAGATTTCGGGCTTATTAACCCTCGTCAGGACGGCATACTGCAAAAAATCTAACCAATGAGGACCAAAATAGTCTATTAAGATGATCAAGGCACCTCCTCGCTTTAATGGTGAGCACCAGCCACGAATTATGTCTCACACGGTAAATACCGCATAACCCACAAGGAACCAACAGCCTGTCTGCCACACAGACCATTGTTCCCACCAGTGCAAACCAAAACCAGGGGGTGCGGTGCGATCGGCGGGGATAATAATCAACGAACATAACAGCGTGACGAGCGCTGTCCCGATCTCCTGTGGACCGAAGTCCTAGACCAAAGCGTCACCTCCGACCCAAAGGGTCTTCTGGAGGCTTCAGCGGTCCACAGGAGACTTCGGTCCACAGGAGATCGGGACAGCGCTCGTCACGCTGTTATGTTCGTTGATTATATATATATATATATATATATATATATATATATATATATATATATATATATATATATATACTAGAGGGGTCACCCATGGGAATCCCACGGGCATGGACATGTGTGACATTTGGACATATTGAGTTAGATGCTGCACATTCATTTTTACAAAATGGTTACTGGCAAGTCATCAGATCCAGAAATGGTGTAATGAACACAATTTATTTATTTCACATAATATGTGACCCCTCACTCCTCTCCACCTGACACTCTCCTCTCTCCACCTGACACTCTCCTCTCTCCACCTGACACTCTCCTCTCTCCACCTGACACTCTCCTCTCTCCACCTAGCACTCCTCTCCTCTCCAATCCCTCACATTCCTCTCCTCTCCAATCCCTCACCTCTCCAATCCCTCACACTCCTCTCCAATCCCTCACACTACTCTCCAATCCCTCACACTCCTCTCCTCTCCAATCCCTCACCTCTCCAATCCCTCACACTCCTCTCCAATCCCTCACACTCCTCTCCAATCGTGCCTCACACTCCTCTCCAATCGCGCCTCACACTCCTCTCCAATCGTGCCTCACACTCCTCTCCAATCATGCCTCACACTCCTCTCCAATCCCTCACATTCCTCTCCTCTCTAATCCCTCACCTCTCCAATCCCTCACACTCCTCTCCAATCCCTCACACTCCTCTCCAATCGTGCCTCACACTCCTCTCCAATCCCTCACATTCCTCTCCTCTCCAATCCCTCACCTCTCCAATCCCTCACACTCCTCTTCAATCCCTCACACTCCTCTCCAATTGCGCCTCACACTCCTCTCCAATCGTGCCTCACACGCCTCTCCAATCGCGCCTCACACTCCTCTCCAATCGCGCCTCACACTCCTCTCCAATCATGCCTCACACTCCTCTCCAATCCCTCACACTCCTCTCCTCTCCAATCCCTCACCTCTCCAATCCCTCACACTCCTCTCCAATCCCTCACACTCCTCTCCAATCCCTCACACTCCTCTCCAATCGTGCGTCACACTCCTCTCCAATCCCTCACATTCCTCTCCTCTCCAATCCCTCACCTCTACAATCCCTCACACTCCTCTCCAATCCCTCACACTCCTCTCAAATCACGCCTCACACTCCTCTCCAATCGCGCCTCACACTCCTCTCCAATTGTGCCTCACACTCCTCTCCAATCGCGCCTCACACTCCTCTCCAATCGTGCCTCACACTCCTCTCCAATCGTGCCTCACACTCCTCTCCAATCGCGCCTCACACTCCTCTCCAATCACTCCTCACACTCCTCTCCAATCGCTCCTCACACTCCCCTCCAATCGCTCCTCACTCTCCTCTCCAATCGCTCCTCACTCGCCTCTCCAATCGCCCCTCACACTCCCCTCCAATCGCTCCTCACTCTCCTCTCCAATCGCTCCTCACTCGCCTCTCCAATCGGCTTTTCCCCGTCTCGTTTCTCTCGTTTTTTGTCCCGTCTCGTTCTTTTTCTTGCTCCATAATGTTCAAGTTTGCATTGACGTTCGCCGATGGACTCGTTCGCCCGTCTCATTCGTTTTCTTGCTACATCCTGTTCAAGTCTGCGTTCTTCATCGATCGTCTCATTCATTTTGGAAATAGGAGTTTCCACGCAGCGCATGAATTGTCACGATCCTCAAGAGGAAGTGTCTCGTAATCATCAAATGATAAATGGCAAGTAAATTATATTGTGGAAAATTAAAAATTTCAAATAAACCTATTTAAAGTGTATGCGCACATAACTAATTTTAAAAAACGAAGAAATCTCTCGGTAATTTCCTGAAACATATTTTACTTCCGGATAATAATGTTGAATGAAATAAAAACGAAGAAATATATGTCGGCATCATTGTTGACGTTTTTGTGACAACTGTCATCAAACGAAAAAGTAATATATCTTAACGGAAAAGCAAAAGCGAATTTTTTATATATGTCGACACGTTGCTGTTGGTGTCATGTTGGGCGGTGTATGATACATCATGACGCGATTTTTAAAAATATATCTCTGCATTTTCCCGCATGTGTGGAATGTTCTCAATTATTGCTGACACCGAATCTAAAACCATCACTAAAAATGAAATCAGATGGTGAGTTAGATTGGAGATAAAGGCGTGAGAGAGACTCAATGGCCTTGAAGTTACAGGCCTTTGAGAATTCATTTCGTTCTATAAACGGCAACTTTCATCGGATTTTCTTCCCGTTTTTTTTCAACCGAGTCTAAAACTATGTTAGCGACTGTGAAAAATGAAATGATATATCGAATTTGATTTGAAATAAAACTGGGAGAGAGAGCAAGACACCACGGGCCTACAAAACAGGCCTCAAAGCTATGCGAGTTAATAAATAAATAAATAAAAAACACCTTTAGAGGCCATTTTTCCCCGCAAAGCGGGGGTTGGCCTTTTTCGGGCACCGTGGTTGTTGTTGTTTTTGTTGGTCCCCTTTTTGAAGCAATGTTTTACGGCCGGATGCCCTTTCTGACGCCAACCCTTTTTGTCGCCTTTTACAACAAGCAGGGAATTACCAGTGAACTGGTACTCAATTAGCCGACCTCAGAAGGATGACAGGCTGAGTCAACCCCCCTGGCATTAATTCAGCGATCGACCGGGATTCGAACCCAGGATCCTAAGCTGGCACCCTAGCCGCTAGCCCAACACCAGGCTATGTGAGTTAATAAAATGGTGGATATTTGTTTATATGAAGCCTTTCCCAGAATGGGTGGAGCTACACTGCAAACTGAGTGAGCCACACCCCGGACAGACGTCCAACAGACAGAATCATCTACGGCTATTATAATATATATATATATATATATATATATATATATATATATATATATATATATATATATATATATATATATATTTGACGAAGGAAGCACACTATCCCTATGACATGACACTGACGTCATGAACATAAGTTATACCAACCCATCACCTCCAAACTAGGAGGTATCCACGTGGTACTCAAGTCTTTGCAGACTGAGATTAAAGCTCTATGGTCACAATAGACAAAGGCAGAGATGTTGATCTTGATTTCGCCCTTGTTATGGGCCTTATGAAGCCTGCCTTTTTTATAATAAAAAAGGTTTAAAAAATCAAACATTTAAACACCCTTGGACGTGCTGCTTGACCCCATGGCCAAGGCACACCATCTCTCAAGGTTGTCCCATTGGCATACACATGCACCTCAACCCAAAGGCTGAAGCACATGGTCAATAAAAACACATGCATCCTGTCCCCAAAGGGCCAGACTGCATGGTCATACAATTGGACCCCCTCCTCCATAGGAGTGAGTCCCGACGACTTCAACACCATGCCGTCCCGACGAGGCCTCATTTTTCTTGTATTGGGGCCACAGGGAAGCCCTGCCTTTTTTGCTATGAAAAAAGGTAAAAAGTCAAACATTTGAACAGCCTTGGACGTGCACCTTGACCCCATGGCCAAGGCACAACGTCAACAAGGCTGTCCCAATAACAATACACATGCGCCTCAACCCCAAGGGGGGAAGCACATGGTCATTCAAATGCATGCATCATGCCCCCGAAGGACAAGAATGCATGGTAATACAATTGGACCCCTCCTCCATCGGAGTGAGTCCCCACAACTTGAACACCATGCCGTCCCGACAAGGGCTTATTCTTCCCTCATCAGGACAACATACTGCAAATTGTTTATTTGTGACCAATCTAAGGCATTAATGAACCCCATACAGGGTGAACCCCATAACTTGACTGGGAAGCAAGGCACAGATTGAGTCTCACCCAAGCAATTACTGCACAACCTGTTAGCAACAAGTGCAGCCTGCCACGCTGACACATTGTCTCTGCCCTGCTCCTCAACAATTAGGAGGTTTGCAGTCAGGCACATTAAATTTAACTAAGGAAGCACACTAACCCAATGACATGACACTGACGTCATGCACCCGTAAGACATCGGCCATTATAAATCTCGCAGTGTTAGTTTGAGAAATCTCTGAGGATATCTCTGGGAATCTCTGAGGACTCTCTGAGGACTCAATAGCTCAGTGGGCTGTCATCGCGTAAGTGATGAGTTCCTGGGTTTGAGTCCCGGGTTGAGTCAGAAAGTTTTCACACTAGCCCCATGCAGGAATTTACTTCCTGTTTCTGAAATTGTTAGATGAGTTCATCTTCAATGCACTTTCACACTTACATACACATACGTACACTCACATCCAGGGTCTGCCGAGCAGGCACGTAAGACATCGGCCATTATAAAGCTTGCAGTGTTCATGTGAGAAATCTCTGAGGATATCCTGGAGACTCAATAGCTCAGTGGGCTGTCACCGTGTAAGTGATGAGTTCCTGGGTTCGAGTCCTGGGTTGAGTCAGAATTTTTCACACTAGCCCCATGCAGGAATTTACTTCCTATTTCTTCAATAAATATATATCATCCCAGGCCAACAAACTGTCATCCTGGTGGCGGTTTTTTTTTTGTTTTTTTTTTGTATACAAGATCGAGGCTCGTGAAAGAGCTAACATTAATCATACAAAAAGTCAAACGGACACAGAAAACACAAAATAAGGGGAGCGGTAGACAAGATGGGGAGAGAGGGGGAAGGACACAAATACAACATTTGAGAGCAGGGACATCGAGAGAACTGTGGGAGGGAGAGGTCTTGGGGGGAGGTGGGAGAGGTATAAAACATATGGCCACTGCAAGGACTTCCAGGAAAGAAGTTGGAATTTCAAAAAAGTGGATCTGGGGTGAATTAGCGGGGGTAGAAAAGATCAAGGTTTTGGATGGGGGAAGATAAGAGATGGTGGTGAACAGCTGTTTTAAAGACCTGGAGGGAGGAGTGGGATTGAAGGGAGTGGGGGAGTTTCTTCCAGAGGCGGGAGAAAAGCGGAATCAAAGAGTGCTGTGAGCAGAGAGCCTAGATTTTGGCCGTGTAACCATAAGAGGGTTGCTGGCAGATGTTATGTGACCTGTAGGAATATTGTTGAGATATATCTGACCTGTAGGAATATTGTTGAGGACCTCCATCCATTGTTGAGATAGCAGAAGCAGCATGTCCAGAGTAGAATGACCTGGTCTGAATCCAAATTGATGATCGGAGATCAAGACATTGGAGAAGAGGAAGGAGATATCCGAAGCAATGATGGATTCCATGACTTTGCTGATAATTGGGAGCAGGCTGATTGGTCTGTAGTTGCAAGGATCTGTTTTTGCACCTTTTTTGTGTAAAGCGGTAATGTTTGCTGATTTCCAAGATGCTGGCAAATGACCTTGAGCAAAAGAGAGGGTGAAAAGAACAGAGAGAGGGTGAGATAGAGCAGCAGAGCAGGATTTTAGTACTCGTGGGCTGATGCCGTCTGGTCCAGTTGCAGAATCAGAGTCGAGGTTTGACAAAAACTTCTCCACCTTGTCAGGAGAGGAGGTCACAGAGTCCAGGAGCAGTTGGGTTCGACTGGGTAAGGTGGGAACAGAGAGAGATGGGTTTGGGACACAAGATTTTGAGGCAAACACAGAGTTGAGGCATTCGGCTTTGTCACGTGCGGTGTCAACTGTGTAGCCATTTGAGGTAAGGGAGTGGATGGAGGGGGAACAAACACCAGAAACGGATTTGACCAGATGCCACCAGGATTTGGAGGAAGGAGACAGGTTTGAGAGTTCATTCTTGAGTGTGGAGAGATAGTGCTTCCTGGCACTCCTGAGGGTAGACACACACTTGTTCCGAGCTTGGTGGAAGGAACTGAGATTGCCTTCAGTTGGATTTGCCTTCCAAGAGGCAAAGGCAAGTTGTTTCAGGGCAACTGCCTCACCACAAGATTCAGTGTACCATGGAGAGGAGGAAGGGTAAGACAACTGAAGATGAGATGGGATAAATCTGTGCATGAGAGAGAGAGCAGTTTGCTTTGGAAGAATTCCCAGGAAGAATTGTTGTCAGAGGCGGTAGAGATGGGAGACCAGTCCAGATGATTGATGGCTGCTTGCAGACCGTTTTTCACAGGCAGTGTTATTCATCAATGTGTGTGCTGTTCCTTGAATGCATGTTAAGCTGGGTGTCTTGTCTGCAGGTATTATATTTGGTGGATGTTAAAGATTCCATGGTGTCCTTCGTGGAGACATGGCGAGATTTTGCAGGCACCATGGCCAAATTCCTGCTATAAATGCAACTGGGAGTGCAGTTGCAAACCCTTGTCAATAAACTGCCTCGACAGCACCAAAGCTCTGTAACGGAGCATGGTACATTGTAACCAGGATGTATGTGTGTGGGTGTGTGTATACAGTCGTGGCCAAAAATATTGGCACCCTTGCACTTTTTTATTTTGTCTTGCAAGGCATTTTGGAGTGCAATGTTCAACCCAGTGACAGAAATCTGGGTCGCCCAAACACACTTCAAAAAGCACCCAGGAATGGTTCAAGACAAAACGCTGGACTGTTCTGAAGTCGCTGGACACTGGACTGATTTAAAAGGATATATTAAGTTCTGAATAAAAAACAAAGGTTGTGCAATATTAACAGTGAAATAAAGAATTGTGGAGACCAAATATATTTGTCAATTTCAACTTATTTTTAGAGAAAATTGTGAGTTGTTTGAAAAAAGTGCAAGGGTACCAATATTTTTGGATACGACTGTATATACTCTACATGGTCAAAAGTATGCGGACACCACTTCTAATTCGTGGATTTTGCTGTTTCAGCCACACCCATTGCTGACAGGTATATATTAATCAAGTACACAGCCATGCAATCTCCACAGACAAACATTGGCAGTTGAATGGGCCGTACTGAAGAGCTCAGTGACTTTCAATGTGGCACCATTATAGAATGCCACCTTTCCAACAAGTCAGTTCATCAAATTTCTGCCCTGTTAGAGCTGCTCCGGTCAACAGTAAGTGCTGTTATTGTGAAGTGGAAACGTCGAGGAGCAACAACAGCTCAGCCGGGAAGTGGTGGGCCACACGAGCTCACAGAACGGGACTGCTGAGTGCTGAAGCACGTAAAAATGTTTGTCCTCGGTTGCAACACTCACTACCGAGTTCCAAACTGCCTCTGAAAGCAACGTCAGCACAACAACTGTTTGTCGGGAGCTTCATTAAATGGGTTTCCATGGCCGAGCACAAGCCAAAGATCACCATGCGCAATGCCAAGCGTCAGCTGGAGTGGTGTAAAGCTCGCCACCATTGGACTATGGAGCAGTGGAAACATGTTCTCTGGAGTGATGAATCACGCTTCACCATCCGGAAGGCTGACGGACGAATCTGGGTTTGACAAATGCCAGGAGAACGCTACCTGCCGAATGCATAGTGCCAACTGTAAAGTTTCGTGGAGGAGAAATAATGGTCTGGGGCTGTATTTCATGGTTGGGGCTAGGGCCCTTAGTTCCAGTGAAGGGAAATCTTAATGCTACAACATACAATGACATTCTGGACGATTGTGTGCTGCCAACTTTGTGGCAACATTTTTGGGAAGGCCCTTTCCTGTTTCAGCATGACAATGCCCCAGTGCACAAAGCGAAGTCCATACAGAAATGGTTTGTCCAGATCAGTGTGGAAGAACTTGACTGGCCTGCACAGAGCCCTGACCTCAACCCCATCGAACACCTTTGGTATGAATTGGAACGCCAACTGCGAGCCAGGCCTAATCACCCAACATCAGTGCCTGACCTAACTAATGCTCTTGTGGTGTTTGGCCATGTAGTGTATATATATCTTTATATATATGTATGTATATATAAAGTATGCGGACATTTGTATATATAAAGTATGCGGACATATATAAAGTATTTGCGATATATATATATATACTGTATGTATATATATATATTTACACACATGTATAATGCTTCAAAGGCCACAGTTTCACAATTATACGCTGCATCACGTGTTCAAATTAATTTATGGACCGTGTATTCTTATTATTGGCATGTCTGTCTTCCTGTCGATTTTTATTTCCTGTCTATATCTTCCTCTCTTTCAATGTGCAAGGTTCAGCAATAAACCACAACAATATACATCGCATGCCCAAAAGGTTCACATCGCACCGTCATAGAATGATTTGATTCGTTCCGTCATAGAATGATTTGATTCGTACCGTCATCGAATGATTTGATTCGTACCATCATAGAATGACATATAGATTTGATTACATGCTCACAATTATCCAAGACCTGCTGATGGGTTTTTTCAATACACAGAGATATATATGATTGGAAATGAACATATTTTTTGCTAATCATATTTCCCTATTCCTTTTTGCACACACCTCCTTTTACACACAAGCACACACCTCCTTTTTGCAAGACAGAAGTGCTCGAACAAAGTTATAACTGTGATACTGTACTAAATACTTGCTTCATGCATTCATAATCTGCAAAAGGAATTCGGAATGAACGGGCTTTTTACACCGTGGCTTTGAGTCGATGTATTCCTTTCATATCATAAAACTTAAGATGTGTCTTCATTGAGTTCCAAACAGTCTCACGATCTATCTGGATTTTTTTTATTTTTACAAACACCACCCAAGACAAGAAATTGTGTACATCAAAGGGATTTGCATATCACCCCCACCACTCAGGTCAGGTCACATCTTTTTTCGTGGAAATTCAGGGGAGGACATTTTGCCCTTTCTTGTTACAATAGATAAGAATTTGAATGGTAATTTTGTGGAATGACATGAAAAATGTCATTTCACTACATTAACAAGTTTCTTTCTAAATTTTTCTTTTTCTATAAACAGATGCAGACCTTTTCGACGACCTCCTTCGATAAGAATGTTTCTCCCCTTTTTCTGAACAATCACCATTTATTTTATATGTATATGTCTATGTTTAGGCAATGATCAACATTTGTGGGTCTTGTTCTCAAGGTTACAAAAGTCTTCAATTGTTCTTTGATATTGCAATGAGTGTGTTTATAACGTTTCTTGTGTTTAAAAAAATATAGAAATACTTAAGCTTGTTATAGTTTAATTATTGCAGAACTGTATCTGCTTTTAATACTCACATTCTGACGATTTGTTTCATTTTTAACAATAGCAGTGAACATGATAATAAGCACCCTGGGGGAATATGGACCCCAAAGACCAAATCTTTATTTTTGATGTGAATCTATAGTTAGGTGAATTGGAGATATGTATATTAATAATCCTATTAATATCTTGTGGATGTGGATGATGATGTGGATTCATATCTTGAACCTATTAAGGATGGGGTTGATGATCCCATTAATATGAGATATGTATATTAATAGGATTAACAGCAATAGCCCTCTAACCGAGAGTCGTTGGAATAAAAAAAAAACGTCTTTAAAGGTCCACAAGAAGAAGTCCATTATTACCTCCTTCATCCAACCTATCCTGTAGATACTTGTCACCCAAGATGGCATTTATATTTTATATATTAGATGCAAATAAGAAGGCAATAACAAACAGTATATTGTGTATACGTTTATTGAGTGTTTACCTGGCTAGTTACCTACACGATAAGTATGAAGAAGAGAAAGACACCCAGTGGACAAATGGTTATTCCTAATATCGACCGAAACAGAAGACGTGTGAGCGACTGCAAATGCCGATGATTTGATGACATAAACACATATGCACACACACCTGGAGTCAGTAGTTGAAGCTCATGTGTGCAAACGTACATCCATTTAATGTATAATGTGCATGGATGATGGATACATGCGATCCTGTTATACCACACCGGTGCGAACACGTTTTGTTTATCGGTTGTGTGTTGCATTAAACAAACTCGTAAATTTAGCAAATGCTCGTTTACATGACCCGTTGGATGGACTTTCGTAATCCTGAAGATAACAATGCTGGCAAGCGGAACACTGCCATTTTACCATGGGATTATGATACTAGCTTTTGAAAAAAAAATTGTTTACGTTTTGCGATTAAACGATACGCTGTGTATGTGGTATAGTGCTACTACTGGAGAATATACTGTGTGTGTCTACTCCTACTTACTTACAATCCTGTCATGCTTGACGGCATATGGAGCCTCTTCAGAAACTCACGCCACTTTCGTCTGTCGTAGGCCCACTGACTGATCGCCGTCCAGGTGGTTTCTAGCTCACTCAGCTCCTTTTCCACCGCACGTCACCAGGTCTCTGTAGGTCATCAAACCCTCCGTCGACTTTCAGGTTTCCAGTATCGTGGGATCTATGGTTCAACACCCTTCAATGGCTTATTTGGTAGATATCTTGGTGCAATATCAATGTTATTATTATTATTATTATTAGTTGTTACTATGTTTCCATATGCAGTACATGCCCAATCAATCTCCACCTCCTCATTTTAATTTTCTCCATGATGTTTTTCCTTCAAGTCCTTTTTTCTACCTCTTTCTTGCTCACTCTATTTTGCCAAAGGATTCGCAAAATATTTTTGCGACAGCTATAAGTAAAGGATTCCAGTTTGCGTGCAATGGCTTTGGTGGGTTTCCGTGCTTCACAGCCAAATAGTGGAACCGATTTTACAATGCTGTCATAAATGTTTTGTATTTCTCTTATGATTTCCACATTTCCCCCCCATACTCATAAATTATACTCTTGCTTGCTGTATTCTTTGTTGCCTTTTGTATTATTTGTCAGTATATGAGTCCCCCATTCTCCTCCCCTACTGTTACATTGACCTTAGACTTTCTACACTACTAACTATGTTAATGCTCCCAATTATTCCCACCTTTTGGTGTTACCTGGAGAGCAATTTTGGCCCAAGCCTTTCACGAACTGGCTGAAGACACCTTACGTTTGATTGGAGCCGATTTGGGCAGCAATTGTTAAGTTGTTCGGGGTGCAGGTGACAACTCACTTCCTCTTTTCCAATGACACTGTGGGATCTTTCAGATCCATCAACTAATACTAGCATACAGGACACCCGATTTAACATCTATCCGAGGCACGGTATACTTTCTGCTGCAACTCCCTGCAAGCAAAATATCACTCTGCTGGTTTACAGTGGGGTTGGGAATTGAACCCAGTGTACTACTTCTGCACCACGTGTGTGTGTGTGTGTGTGTGTGTGTGTGTGTGTGTGTGTGTGTGTGTGTGTGTGTGTGTGTGTGTCGTTAAATGTTATCTCCATATGCAGGTGTCAGAGGGTGGAACGGGGTTTCAGAGGTCCTCCCGAAGCTCGAAGTATCCACCTCATTTTTGGAAAACGATCACGGTGCATGTGTATGTATATTATATATATATATATATATATATATATATATATATATATATATATATATATATATACATACACACACACACACATATACCTATAAGAAAAGCGCATAAAATATGTAAAAAATGTAAACTTTAGAAATTATTCCATTTTCAGCTCATTGCTAAGTGACGTATTATGGATGTATGTAATGAAAAGTATTTACAGAAAAAAAAGCATTAAAGGGTCTCGCCTTATAACGCTTCATTTACCCAACATCTAGGATTCATAATCTTGGTGTGTTTTCATAAATCCCTCCATGTGCGGTGCTCTTCGGTCCGTCTGCTGGCCAGGCCCGACAAAAGGCAATTGAAAGAATAGATTATACTTTCTCGTGTTTGCACAACTACACAGAGCAATGATGAGACAGCACATCGATGAGAATATAATGCATATTTTGCAACGACTGCGACATCATCAGTTTCTTTTGAAACGGCCCGAGGAGTTGGACATTGACGCCTGTTTCATAAATTATGAGGTTAGACAATAGTGACCTGGTTATAGCATACGCAGAACGAAGATTTGAAGAAGTGCTCATGTCCGAAACGTCACTTCATCTCCTTTCCCAAAGCTATTAGCATATATCGCTCAACATTTAGATGAGAAAACTTACTAAGTTTTCTCCTTTTCCCTGTAGAAACTGTATTATAGCATCTTTCAGGCAATAACCTTTCGAACCTCAACTCACCCATATATTTGTGGGTCGTTCAAGAGGCTCTTGGAATGTGATACGATATTCCAAGTCAGGGCGGTTTTATTTATTATTCAACATCTGAATATTTTCACTTGAAGGCGAGTGTACATACCTGTCGGTGCTGCCGAAGCATTTGGCATGGGTTATGCTGGGTGGTTTACCGTTTCCACTCCAGCAGTCAGTGCAGGAATTGTGAATTTGCTCAGGGTGCCAGCGATAACTCGTCTACTCTTCCATCAATACATCTTTAACGTCCATCAAGGACCTCGACTCCTCCAGCCGAGCTTCCCTCCGATGGACGGTGCCATGCATGTGAGACACCAGGATGGCAATTTATAGCTGAGTCGGGTTTAAAACCAAAGCTAGACAACTTGAATGTAAGTGTGCATACCTCTAAGTTATTACGGCAGTCTCATATGAATATATATATATATATATATATATATATACATATATATATATATACATATATATATACATACATGAGTAGGCAATAAGAGAACCAAAATGCTCCGATATATATATATATATATATATATAATCAGTAAAAAATAAAAAATTCCACATATACAGGGTGGAAATGCAGTTGTTTTTGTGCCTTAACTTCGTCACATTAATAAATTGACGTTTTTTAAAAGTTGTTCTATTATTTTATATGCAATATTAACGTAGTTTAATGTCATTCTGATGTCAAATAAGGTTACACCATAATAAAAATACGTCCTCGTTTCTGTTTTATCCTGCATTCTGACATAATTTAACACAATTAATAAACACATCTCGTTGTAAAAAAAAAAAAAATCTATTTTTTCCATGTGTTGGACTTGCGAGTATACTGTTCTCAGAATTTTATGAACACTGTTCCCAGAAATATATATTTTATTGAGCAGTGATCGGAATATTAAATAGTTTTTGAGGTCTTGAATCCCTATATAAGACCAAGATATCCGTCTTCATGGTTAGTCTTTCTATATAATGGCGATTCGTTTTCAATCTCCAAAATACGTGTAACGTCTTCTTGTGAAGCACATTCTGACAACTTCGAATCTGTTTTTAAACGAATCAGAGCTAAATGGGAAACACTCATGTCTTTGTCGAACAAAGAAATATCCAAGTGTCGCGAAAGCAAAATAATAATGGCCAAAATTATACCTGGCAAGTGTCTTACGTTTGTTCTCTTCAGGATGATTAACTTAACAAAGTGATTACACTTCATTACTGTTTTATTGCCGGATTATTAGTAATCGGATATCATTACTCCTGTTATTTGTAAATGCAATTACACTTAATTATCATTGCTGTGTTATCTGTCCAAATGGTACCTGTGCTCTTCACAAGCAATTCCTCTGCTGCTATGCTTTCATACTTATACTCGATGATATAAAATAAAACATTCTGCAATGCTCCAGCACATATATATATATATATATATATATATATATATATATATATATATATATATATATATATATATTTATATATATATATATATATATACTGTATATATATATATATATATATATATATATATATATATATATACTATATATATATATATATATATATATATATATATATATATATATATATATATATATATATACTGTATATACTGTATATATATATATATATATATATATATATATATATATATATATATATATATACTGTATATATATATATATATATATATATATATATATATATATATATATATATATATATATATTCCATATTTATATATGTGTGTGTGTGTGTGTGTGTGTGTTTGTGTGTGTGTTTATATGTATAAGTTGGATCACTCCATTAAGATCGGGTTATTTAGAGTTTGGTAAACCATCAAGAAGATTGATGTTTAAAGCTGTGGAAACAATTAACCTGGGAGTGCACCACGGCATTAATGGGCCAAATAGTCCGATTTCCTTGTGGAAGTTGTACAGGATCGTGAAAAGACTACTTACACTCAGTGTAGTCCCATGACGACTGGCGACCCTTTGTATATTAATTTCCATTCTGCATACGGAATATAAATACTTGAAGAATTCCCCTTGGGAACCAATGTAGAAGGGCAGGTGAGGGTTAAGTCAAGCTCCGGCCGAGGAAGTCACCTGACATACAACACTCAATCTCCCAGAGCATCGTTATTTTTTGCCTTAATTCTGATTTGATAAATAATTCCAAATTTTCTTTGCGATTGTGACCTACCACGTGTTGCAATAATGTGGTGCAGCAAATTTCGGAGCAATTGGCCCAGTGGTATGGAATTGTATAAGAAACAAAAAAAAAAAAAAAAGAACAAGTGTGACACACACATGGGGGACAACTGGCTCTTATATGAGTATATACATAAATGTATATATATATATATATATATATTTATAGTTTTGGAATAAATAATGGCATCCCTGTTATAATATGCACTGATATTGCTGCGTCCTGGTTCCGTTGCATTCGTCTATTAGATGCTTTTGTCACGCAGAAGTCTCGCTCCCGGTCCGCATACAGATGAGTGTGTGGCTCCGTATTCTGCACACGTCGGTACCGCACGCACGCACCCAATGCCCTTGAAGGTCCCCCCTCTTCCTCTACACACACACACACACACACACACGCACCTAATGCCCTTGAAGGTCCCCTCTCTTCCTCAATACACACACACACACACACACCAAATGCCCTGGAAGGTCCCCTCTCTTCCTCAACACACACGCATACACACCCAATGCCCTGGAAGGTGCCCCCTCTTCGTCTACACACACACACACACACACACACACACACACACACACACACACACACACACACACACACACACACACACACACACACACACACACACACACACGTCCGTCGATGGCAAAGACACTGGCACAGTTGCTTTGTACACGTACGAGAGCGTAGCTTTATATTCGGGCTTTGGTTACACGTTATTATAATGCTGTGTATTTTACAATGAAAATAAAATAAAAAATAATCCAGAGACTGCTTAACAATCATTGGTATATAGCACGTACAAGTCAACCGCACACATCATGATAAAACAGCAGAGACAAGCGTTCAGTCCCAGCCCTGTAGCCTCATCATATAAAGCAATAGCTTCCGTCTCTAACGCCTCATCAATATATTATCATCATTATTATTATTATCATTATCTCTGTGTAGTGTAAGGACAGTAGAGAATATTATAATAAATGAACACCAACGCCATACATTATACTTTGTCACAAAAGTACCTTTTTTTTAAACAAAACGTATCCAAACTACGTGGTTTAAGAAAGATAAACCACAGATGGGCTTGGTTGGTGCTCCTGGGCCAAAGTGCCGCGTGTACAGCAAGTGTAAAATCTTTGGCTTCAAATATGACGTCATCACGAAAAAGCTGCAAAGAACGCACGCGGTGCTCATCGCACTCGGTTCGGTGTACGGAATCCGCACATAATAGCAAAACAAGCGTCTTTGGGGCCATTTGGGTTCTCTGGTTCTCGGTGACGGTGCATACACTTGTCTATACAGGTACACGTACAGGTGGCGGACGTAGGGACAAAGCAAAGCGTTTGTCAATCACCGTCGTCGTTGCCGGTGAAGCCCTTCATATTGCTCGTGGAATGGTTGTACAGTCCCTGGGACATGAGGTACAAGGCCAAGGTGTTCTTAACGCCGCTCGCTTTCTTGATCTTGGCGCGTTTGTTCTGGAACCAAATCTTGATTTGCGCCTCGTTCAAGCTTAGCTCACGGGCGAGGTTCTGACGTCGTTCCTCGGTCAGGTAGCGGTTCGCCTGGAACTCCGCCCGGAGGCGCGCCAGCTGATCGGCCGTAAAGGCCGTGCGTGGTCGCTTGTCCTCACGACCGTCGGTGCTCTTCTTCTTTTGTTTCCGCGTGCGCGGACCTGCGCACAGCGCGACGCACACGCACGGACGCGCACACGGACACACGCATACCGTGTGAGTACCTGCGGGGGAGGGATCGGGTGGGACGGGAAGGAGGAGTAGGGAGGGGGGGGGGGGGGTGGCGCAACTACATGACGTCACATTCAATATATGCCGAGATGCTTGGAATATCATCATGTGCTGAGCGAATAATTAATCGAGCGAATATAATTTGTTAACCGGTTGATTATTAAGCAAATAACTTGTCGTGCACGTTAATAATATTACAGTACGTAATATATCAATAAACCAGTGCGAGGCTCACGTTGTTCCCCCGTGGGTGCTAATTGTTCCGCGATCGTTTGTCTCAAAACACAAGGGGGCGAAATCGTGAAACGTTCGTAATGAATATTACCCACAATGCCAGGAGGCACAGCGTTTATCCCAATGCGTGATCGAAGATCGATTTAAAAAAATAATCGATTAACGAAATAATCGATTAACGAAATAATCGATTAACGAAATCCCAATTGAGATCCCCCTTTTCCCAATAAATAAATAAATCCCCACTTCATATACATATATATACATATATATATACATATATAATTATTTATTTATAACTCGACATACGTCGCGCGTGCCGCGTTTACCGTTATATGGGACTACACTACTACAGTAATGCTTTAAACCCCTTAAAACCCTATACTATGGGTATATAATACAAACGGCATCTCACATTTCCCAAAAATCATCGTAATGTTTCATGAAACTCGATCTTCTGATTCTATGAATTTAAACGCTTAATGATAACTAATCGTAAAAGCCAAACAGGTTCCATGGGGCTGGGAGAGGGGGTTGTATAATATTAATAGGTGTGGAGGAGTGGAATGACGATGAGCACTCGGACGCGTCGTCATCACTCGAGCGGTGTGCGGTGTGTGCTCGCGAGGCGCGGTGTGCGGCCGGGTGGCGGAAATGCACCTTCGCTTTGGCCGAAACTGCCACGTGTGCTCGCAGGCGCCGAACACGCGGCCGCGTTCATGCTGCTGCCCCTGGGGCGCCGCGCTGCGGGCAACGTCACACGTGACACGCCGACTCGAGGGTCATGCGACGCGCGCGCTCGCGACACCTCGTCACATCACTTTCACAACGGATTCAAGACTACCACGGCATCTACCAGATAGTCAATATGCACGTAGCATGAAATATCGCATACCGTTACATGTCCGATGTAACATGTACAGTATTATTCGTACTACAGTATAGCTATATATATATACATATATATATAGATATATATAGATATATATTGATGTATTACTGTAGTTCAAATAATACTGTCTATATGTCACATCTGGAATGTAAATTAAAATATTATATATACTGTACATATATATATATGAGTATAAAAAAATATATATATATATATATATATATATATATATATAAAATATATATACTGTATATATATATATATAAATATATATATATATATATATATATATATATAAAAGTCTTTGCATATATATATATATATATATATATATATATATATATATATATATATATATATATATATAAAAGTCTTTGCATATATATATATATATATATATATATATATATATATATATATATATATATATATATATATATATATATATCTGCCAACATAAATGACATACATTGCACCAAATGCCGAGAACATATGTGTGTATGTATATTATAAATAATGAGTTTGCGAAATAATACGAGTATAAATATATAAATATAAATTTTGGCAAAAATCATGTCTTACTGCCAGTTTTTGTGGATTTTTAGACAAACTAAGTATATTTATTTGGCTCTTGCAACGTTTACCCACCTAAATGTTTCATTCCCGAGGTATGGGACAAATTGCGACTTTAATTCATTCATCCTAGACGAAATACCTGTGCTGCAAACGTTTAAACGTTTATGGAGTAGTAAGAGCACGGTACGTACCCGACGATGGTCTGTCCGAATAACGAGTACAGTAAACCCAGGCTGGCCACAGGAGCGCCGGATTCGATCCGCTGTCCTCGGCGGCCCCGTCGGTCTCCTGCGTCTCGGGCTCCAGGTGCGCGGAGGCGTCGTCCCCGGAACCGTCGTCGGAGTCGGGCGAGCCGTCGAGGCCCGGTCGTAGGCTCGGGGCGCCGGGCCCGGACGGAGGGCCGCGCTCTTTGGAGCCGCCGCCTCCGCATCCTCCCACGCCGCCTCCACCCCCAGCGCCGCCGTCCTTGCGTCGTCCGAAGTCCGGACTCAGGATGTTATCGATGAAGAAGTACGTTGTTATCCGACTGGATTGCTGCTGTTCGGGAGGGGATCGAGCCTCATGAGCGGGCCCCGACGAGCCCGTGTCTCCCCTAATGCCTTGTTCCTGTTCTTCCATATTTTAAGCGCAATTTAGGACCAGGTCGTTCGTCCTTCGTCAAGGCTCGAATCACTGGATTCTCATCGTCGGCGGGACGCGCTGCGCCGTTATCTTTAAGAATAATGATAATAATATCGCGATTCCTCGTCGTAATCGCGCTCGCGTTCCAGGTAACCCGATAACATCAAGAGATGGTTATCTCGGGTGGAAACGATGCGTGTCCTTACACATTCGCCGACAATCGCTCATTCTTCCCCCTCATGGCTCTGGACACACGGGCCTGGTCGTCGGACGGCTCGGTTTTCTCTCTCTCTCTCTCTCTCTCTCTCTCTCTCTCTCTCTGCTGAAGGGAGTTATTACGTAGAAAGGCGTTAATGGCGTGGAACGTGCGACGCGCGCTTTGCTGGAGCCGCCGCTGCGTCTTTTTCTATTTCTCTTTTTACGCGATGCGAGCACGTGATGCAAACGGGTGTAAAACCTCGAGGGTGTAGGGGTGGGAGCGGCCTATCGGATCGGATCCGCGAGGTTGGGTGTTCCAGGAAAAGGAGCGAGAGGAGGCTCATAATGAAGAAGAGGATGACACGAGCAGGAGAAAGGGGAGGGGATGGTGGAGTGATTTGGGGGTGGGGGGGGGGGGTTGCGACTTGCGAGGAGAAACATCGGAAACGTCTGCAACTCATAAACACCCCTCCCTGATCCACCATCTCCATTCCCGCCCATTCTAACTACATTATAATTAAAGCGGCGTGCTACAATCCCTCGTAGGGATTGATTAATTCATTGCAATCTGTAGTCTGGACGACGGAAGCGTTTTGGTGGAATTACTGCCCTTAATGTCCGCCTCGACGGTCTTCGTGCGACAAGAGTTAAGTTTTCTTTCGTCCTTCAGACCACGTGTCCAGAGAAACCGACACGATGAGTGAGTACGATTTACGAAACGTGGGGATTGTGGTGGGTGATGTAAAAACGGGTTCCTTCTAAATCAGATGTTTGTTGTATGATAGCTGAAACCCCTTCAGGGTGTTGTTATTCAAAGTAATTATTGCACAGATTTTCTCAAACTTATTCGGCTACTCATATCAAATTAAGCGCATTGTACAAGGGCTTTCATATTTATATTTCATAACTCTTTCGACATGTACGTATATATATATATATATATATATATATATATATATATATATATATATATATTGATATGGTTTTTAGAACCTTCACTTTGTAAATTTAGTATTAAAATTTCATATGTACATTTCCCCTTTAATTGGCTGTTAATTAAAATGAGTGCACCGTAGCTAGTCCATCGCATGCACGTAGAAAATCATATACCCTTCTAAATAGTTATTGCCTTATTATGTGTATTAGTTTAAGGCTGTGTTTCCCACTAGTTGACTCTGCATTGCACCGAATTGAAATAAGATAGGATCCCTCCGACGCCCCCATGGCATCATCAAAATGCCAGTAACTTTGGATGGGGTTATTGGCATCACCATCGCGATTCGCATTGCCAACTGCATTCGCCCTCCATTGAACACGCGGTCAACTCGGGGAAGAAAGGCATGTCTCCACCTCGTCATCAGAGGGAGGAGTGAACCAGCCCCGATCAACCAACCAAGGATGAGGGGTTTGGCTTGAGAGGGCGGAGAGAGAACGATCGGGCAGTTTCGCGAGCGTTCCAGGGTGTGGCGCTATATAACCCGTCACGCGATGCCCCCACCTCAGAGAGAGGAGAGGAAGAGATGAGTGAGCCGTCCACCGCAGCTGAACCAACCGCAGCTTTAAGTCCACCGCAGCTGAACCAACCGCAGCTTTGAGACCACCGTAGTCCAGCCCCCCTGTGACACGCAGCTTCGACCCGCTGCTACGCGGGAACGAGATTGCGGTGGCATCGGTGGCCGTCGAGGTCGAGCCCGACGTCCCGTGCGGGAGCAAGCTCCAGCTGAACCTTCCTCCCCTTCCAGCCATTCGTTCCTGCCTTCATTACGCATTTGTGTAAGTCTGATTGTCGTCTGTTTTGTGTGTCTTGTCCTGGGGTTTAAGTTAAGCCTGTATAGATAAGTTAATATTTGCACTGTGTCTTCTCCTCCTTCTGTCTTTATTTTCGTATCTTTCCATCTTCTTTGGTTTCTTTGATTGTGCAAATAGTAATTGATTAATAAATCCTGTTCTTCCTACCTTGCCTTCTTTCCTTCACATCCGTTCGTCCTTGTCTTTTCCCTCATTGAATACCTGTGGCACGATTTGGCCAACGAATAAGAATCGGGTCTAGTTCTGTTAACGGTTCGAGGCGCGGGCTGCCATCCGCTCGGCAAATAACATCTTGTCCACGGTCTCTAACGGGGTTGCTCACCTGCCTCTCCGGAGGGAGCTGGGCAGCTTCAGGACTCATGTCGGTCAGTCATAGACAAGGGGATTAATCCCCCCTTGGTAAGGGAAAAAGGGCCGACGTTGAGATCCGCAACAATTGGTGTCAGGAGTGAGATTCGGACCTGAAGTGCGCTTAGCGCACTCAAATTACGAGTGGTGAAAATTTTTATTTGACATCCTAAATTTAAATCGTGCCATGGATAGTCAAGGCGATCGGGTGCCGGTGGGAGAGATAGAAGGGGTAGAAGCGACCCAGGACCGCAGGGAAATGTATATGGGGGAGAGAGAAGAGGAGAGCAGTGAGGATGTGGTTGCGGGGGTATCAGGTGCACAAGATGGCGCCCTCGTGCACGTGGTTGCAGAGGCACAAAATGGCGGCGCCACGGGGGTCGAGCCCGCGGTGGCGGCTGGGGCCGCTGTGCCAATCGGGTTTGATTTTAGGTTATTCCTGACCCAAATGGATGCAAAGATGGATAGAATGAGGGACGAAGCAAGGGGTACTAGTGCCCAAATTGGGGAATTGAGGAATGACATGGGAAACCAAATTTTAGGATTGGAAAACAGAATGGGGGAGCGATTAGAAAATCAAATAGGGGGATTGAAAACTGACATGGGAAATCGAATCGGGGGGCTAGAGGCCAAATTTGAGGGGTTAGACAGTAAATTTGGGGGTTTAGACAACAAATTTGAGGGGTTAGACAATGGGATGAAAGGGGTGAAGAATGGGTTAACGGGGTTAGAAAACGCCATGGAAGGCAAATTGAGGGAAATAGGGGAGCAATCCGCCCGGGAAATTAAACAGATGGGGAATCAGATAGAGGAGGTGAAAATCGGGTTAGAAACCAAATTGGATGCCCAGAGGAATGATTTGGAACAGATGAGGGCAGCATCTACCAAAGAGATTGGAGAAATGGGGAAGGAGATCAGACGAGGTGTGGGCGAGGAGGTCGCGATGGTACGCGAGGAGGTAAAGCGAGGTGAGGAGCGTATGGAGAAAGAGGTGAGAAATAGTACGGTTAGGTTACAGGGGGGCATAGAGGATCTGATGAGGGGAGTAGAGCAGCTGACGGTGGGACAAAAGGAATTAGTGGAGCAAGTGGAAAAGAACACGGTGGTAATCGGGGGGTTAAAGGCGACACAGAAAGAAATAAAAAAGGAACTTATAGCGACAAAGAGGGAATGTCAGATTGACAAAGAGGGGTTGACATGAGGGGTTGACAAAGAGGTTGGACGAGGTAACAGAAGCAATGAAGATGAAAGAACGGGAGGTGAGGACGCACATAGAAACGATCAAGGTGGCCTTAGAGGAAGAAATTGAGGGGCGCACCGGGAAATGAAAGAGGTGAAGCAAAAATTAGAGGATGTGGAAGAGGGGGTGAGTGAAATTAAGAAGAGACGGAGGGAAACTAAGAGAGAGATAAAGGAGGAAGTGATGGAATATGTGCAAGGTCTGTGCTCAAATCGTGATGATGTGCTTACTAACCAAATAAAGAGTTTGCAGGTGGCAGAGGAGAAGCGCAGACGAGGTGCCGAGGTGAGTGGCGATATACTCGGAAATGTATATGGTGTGAGGGGAGATTCAGTGTGCTTGGGTGTTGGTGTAGACCCGGGTGTTCGTGAGAGGCCGCTGGTAAGGTGTGCGACAGGTACAGAGTGTGAAGGAGGAGGTGTGCGAGGATGTCCGACTATGGGGAGTGTGAGGAAAAAGTGCGCGCCGAGGAGTGAGTGTGCTGTCGAGAGTGAGTTGGTCGTGGCGCAGGTGCGAGGGGGCACATTGAAGCGCGTGATGGGGAGTGTTACAGGGGATGTAACGGAAGAGTGCACCACTGTGGTGAGTGTTACAGAGGGCGTAACGGGAGAGTGTGTGCAAGAGGATGTGCGAGAAAGGTGTGTAACAGAGAAGTGCATGATTACAGAGTGCGCTGTCGAGAGTAAGGGTGAATGCGCGACCGAGGGTGGTGGTGAGAGTAGTGAGAGTGACACGGAGCACGAGTTGGTTGTGGCAGGTGAGAGAGAATGTACACCCGGAATGAAAGCATGCACACCTGGAATGGTCGAGCGCGTGTGGGAATGCACACTTGAGTTGGTAGTGAAGCACGTGATTGGGTGTGCCGAAGAGTGCACACCGTGGTTGTCACAGAGGATGTGACCGAGGAGTGGGCGCGAAGAGGTGTGTTGATGAGGTGTGCGAATGGCGAGTGTGTGCCAAGGTGTGCGGTGGTCAGGTGTGTGATGAAGTCTGTGAGCGTAATGAGTGTATCTGGGGGGTGTGTAAGAGGAGGTGCAATGACGGAGTGCATGAAGACACCTGGATGTGTGAATAAGGAACGGAACGCGTGGTGTGAGCATGCAAGTGAAGCATTGACGTTAAACGGAGCAGCGGTGAGGTCGACTTTTAGCCGAAGCGAGCCCTCGGTTCGTGCCGGGCTTTGTGTGCAGCGGGAACCAGCGGGGATCGTAACCACGGCGGTTTCGAAAGAACCGCCGTGCGGGATCCACGCCGGGCCTCGCTCTGCACGGTCGCGTCCGTGCTCCGCTAAGCGGAGCGGGCGGCCCGGTAGGAAGTGTCGGCACGGTGACCCCTTGTCGTTGAGGCGTTCCGGCAGGGTGACATCGGGCCATCGGACGGCTCCATGCCGAGATGGTGCGTGGAATCTCGGCCCGAGTAAGCCCCCTTCCCTGCACCGAATGCCGGACAGATCCAACCGCCGGCAACGAACCACCCGCATTAATTGCTCGGCTCCGCGAAGCCGGGCTTTGAAAATGTAAAGACGCACCGAGGCTCAAGTTAAAGGGCATTTGGTAGGGATAGGGAATTTGTGATTGGCAAAATTTGATTGGCAGATTGATGATTGGTAGAATGATTGGCAGTGATTGGAAAATTTTGATTGGTTGGAATTTGATGGCTAAATTGGTATTGAGAGATGTCCGATGTGGAGGGATGGCAAATCCACCATCCCTCACACTACGGGGCACATGAGCTATAGTTTTATGGGGTTTATGGCAGTGTAAGCTCGCCGAGGGAGGGTTTGGATAATGTATAGGGACCTAGAGATGACCATAGGTAATGGTAGCGTTAAGTAGTGACATTAGACATGTAGTGGGGACATAGAGAGGTTAGAATGGATTATAATGACGAGGGAACGCGATAATATAAGGGGCGACTGGGAAGCGCGAGTTTCAGAGGGGAGTAGTTAAATCAGATGATGCCATGTGTTTGAGGATCGAAAGTCTATTGAGTAGTGTTTAAGTGAGTAATGGTGATTGAGTGTTGTGTTGAGCAAATGGTCCTGGAGGAAGGAGGGTGCAGGAAGCACCAGGTGTGATGGCACAGGTGTGCAAATACAGGTGTATGGAGCATGGTTGTATGGAATAAATGGTCTGGAATACATGGAGTATGGAATGGGTGGTGTGGAGTGAGTATGGTGGAAACTGTGGAGTGGAGTGGATGGTGCGAAGGTGTGCATGGGGAGGATGGACCCCATCACGAATACCCGGGGAGGGTAGTTTAAGAGTTAGGTAGAGGGAGTAGGTAAATTGTGGTTGGATATTGGCATCTGTGGTGCGTGTGGAAGAATGGTGTTTGGATGGGTGCATTAGTGTCGTGGAAATGGCTGGGCGTGTGGCCTGTTAGTGTGTGTAGTTAAATGGGCACTCCGCCACTGTTAGGATGTCGGCCAGGTGAGGCCTCAGGTAGGCTCTGGGAGCCGTTAGAGTTGTGGATGGGGCCCGAGGATCCGGAGGACGGACCCGGGTAGCCCAGTGCCAGAGAGGGCACCGAGTGGGGCAAGCGCCAAGGAGGGCCTTCCCCAGGTAGATAGGTTAGGGTAAGGAGCAGGTAAGCTCGGAGGCAACTGCAGTGGTGGAGGTGTGCAGGTGGGTAGACCTGCTGGGAGAGCCACACGACTCAGCCCAGAAATTGTGCGAAGGCACAGGGAGTTGAATCGGGGGAGTGAGACCCCAAATTGAGGAAGCACCACAGTTTGGTCAATGGGAATTTGGTTCTTAAAACCGCATAGAGTAAGATTGCCAATGGATTGGCAGGGAAAGACCCCGGGTAGTGTAAAGTGTGTTAATGTCATTTAGAAGGTAGAAAGGATGGAGATCTCCTCGCACCATCTACATCCACTCACCTGAGGTGACAAAGCTCCACACCATGCCAGGTGTTTTGGTTATTTTTGTGCAAATGTTTGGAATGTGAGACGCATCATGACGTGGGTGTGACATTGTACTGATGTTCCATCTCTCCTTCCTTATGAGGATTGATGATGAATTTGGATGATGGCAAATTTGGTTAGACAATGGGATTGTGACGAATTTGGTATAGGGGAGATATGGTGAAGACGTGACGGTAGCGACGGATTTGTAAATTGTAGTGCAATGTGTAGATTTTGTACATACGGGGGTAAGGGGCAAGGGTAGAACAGGTGACGGGTGGGGTGACGTACGATAGGGACGAGCTTTTCTCTGCTCAATCTCCAGGCGCACCTCACCTTGCATTGCCTTTATTGATGTGTACCCTTGTGACCTTACCCCTCGCGAACCTGCCCTCTGTCTTCCTTCCCCGACCCGTGGATCGTGCTCTCTGGGCACCGAGGGGAGCATGCGGGAGTCCGCCATTGTGTGCCCAAACCCCCGCAACCAGCTGCCTGCATCGATGCACCACTTATGGACCACATGTCTGTGGCTGGGCACCACTCATGGACCCCACGGGTTGGGGCATGGCCCCTCTGCTGGAACCGGCCAGGTTGGCCAGTTGAAGATCTTGCTTGCGGACCTCGGTAACGTGGCACCTATGCCATACAGGTGAACCACCCATAGTCGGCCCCTGTGGGCCATAAATAAAAAATGGACACGGTTGTGTACTTTTATTTCCACCAAATAGGCCGCAACCAAGAAGATGAGAATGACAACATCAAGAAGAACAATGGCCAGCAGAGGGAGCCGAAGAGCAAGACCACCAGCAGAGGTTTGTTTTTTTATTATGAACTGCGGTGACTGTGCACTCCGGTGCGTTTTGGTGCTTTATGGTGTTCTTTGTTGGTGCTGGTGCATCGATGCAGCGCAGGCTGTCTCCCCCCTCCCCCCCCCCCCCAAAAGAACAATCACAGGTCCTGAGTTGCGTTTTGTAAATACAATTAGCGTCACTTGTAAATAATGCTCCCCACCGTTCATGTGTAGCTTGAGAACCATTCCGCAATTAGGTTATCCTGTGGACGTGAATCTGTTAGGTAAGGTGCAATGCAGCAGAGGAACATATTTATTTGTGTTTTAAAACTGTCACACTCAGGGTCAGGTTAATTGTAGAGGGAACTACACCTAAGTCCCACATTAAGTTAAAGTTTTGTCGGCCCGAGACGTGCCGTGAGGAATGAGGGTGCTGTGTTACGCTTTTTAGAACCTTCACTTTGTAAATTTAGTATTAAAATTTCCTATGTACATTTCCCCTTTAATTGGCTGTTAATTAAAATGAGTGCACCGTAGCTAGTCCATCGCATGCACGTAGAAAATCATATACCCTTCTAAATAGTTATTTCCTTATTATGTGTATTAGTTTAAGGCTGTGTTTCCCACTAGTTGACTCTGCATTGCATCGAATTGAAATAAGATAGGATCCCTCCGACGCCCCCATGGCATCTTCAAAATGCCAGTAACTTTGGATGGGATTATTGGCATCACCATCGCGATTCGCATTGTCAACTGCATTCGCCCTCCATTGAACACGCGGTCAACTCGGGGAAGAAAGGCGTGTCTCCACCTCGTCATCAGAGGGAGGAGTGAACCAGCCCCGATCAACCAACCAAGGATGAGGGGTTTGGCTTGAGAGGGCGGAGAGAGAACGATCGGGCAGTTTCGCAGGCGTCCCAGGGTGTGGCGCTATATAACCCGTCACGCGACGCCCCCACCTCAGAGAGAGGAGAGGAAGAGATGAGTGAGCCATCCACCGCAGCTGAACCAACCGCAGCTTTAAGTCCACCGCAGCTGAACCAACCGCAGCTTTGAGACCACCATAGTCCAGCCCCACTGTGACACGCAGCTTCGACCCGCTGCTACACGGGAACGAGATTGCGGTGGCATCGGTGGCATCGGTGGCCGTCGAGGTCGAGCCCGACGTCCCGTGCGGGAGCAAGCTCCAGCTGAACCTTCCTCCCCTTCCAGCCATTCGTTCCTGCCTTCATTCCCCATTTGTGTAAGTCTGATTTTCATCTGTTTTGTGTGTCTTGTCCTGGGGTTTAAGTTAAGCCTGTATAGATAAGTTAATATTTGCACTTTGTCTTCTCCTCCTTCTGTCTTTATTTTCGTATCTTTCCATCTTCTTTGGTTTCTTTGATTGTGTAAATAGTAATTGGTTAATAAATCCTGTTCTTCCTACCTTGCCTTCTTTCCTTCACATCCGTTCGTCCTTGTCTTTTCCCTCATTGAATACCTGTGGCACGATTTGGCCAACGAATAAGAATCGGGTCTAGTTCTGTTAACGGTTCGAGCCGCGGGCTGCCATCCGCTCGGCAAATAACATCTTGTCCACGGTCTCGAACGGGGTTGCTCACCTGCCTCTCCGGAGGGAGCTGGGCAGCTTCAGGACTCACGTCGGTCAGTCAAAGACAAGGGGATTAATCCCCCCTTGGTAAGGGGAAAGGCCGACGTTGAGATCCGCAACAATATATATATATATATATATATATATATATATATATATATATATATATATATATATATATATACAGTGGAACCTTGACTTACGAGTGCCCCAACTTACGAGTTTTTCGAGATACGAGCCGTCGCTCGGGCGGTTTATTGCTTTGAGATGCGAGCCGAGATCCGAGTTACGAGCTTTCGCCACCCGGTCACGTGGTTATCTTGCCATGCAAGTACAGTATCTCTGTCGTATAGCGCTGCATTTTTGTTTTCGCATGTTGGTTATTTTGAGTTTACGCCGCAAGGTGGGTTCTGGTCACGTGGTTATCTTGCCGTGCAAGTACAGTATCTCTGTCGTATAGCGCTGCATTTTTGTTTTCGCATGTTGGTTATTTTGAGTTTACGCCACCAGGTGGGTTCTGGTCACGTGGTTATCTTGCCGTGCAAGTACAGTATCTCTGCCGTCAACTTGTTCAGAGTGCCGGCGATAGCTCGCCTTCTCTTTGTGGAAAACACGGTACTGAGAAGAAGAAGAGGATGATGTGCTTGGATATAAAACACGCAATCGTCGAAAAACATGAGCGAGGTGTCGAGGAGGACGTATATAACGGCAGAGGAGAAGAGCATGCCAGGCCACAACTTGTGGATATAAAACACGCAATCGTCGTGTTTTATATAAAACTTGTGCTTGGATATAAAACACGCAATCGTCGAAAAACATGAGCGAGGTGCCGAGGAGGATGTATATAACGGCAGAGGAGAAGAGCATGCCAGGCCACAACTTGTTCAGAGTGCCGGCGATAGCTCGCCTTCTCTTTGTGGAAAACACGGTACTGAGAAGAAGAAGCGGATGATGTGCTTGGATATAAAACACGCAATCGTCGAAAAACATGAGCGAGGTGTCGAGGAGGACGTATATAACGGCAGAGGAGAAGAGCATGCCAGGCCACAACTTGTGGATATAAAACACGCAATCGTCGTGTTTTATATAAAACTTGTGCTTGGATATAAAACACGCAATCGTCGAAAAACATGAGCGAGGTGCCGAGGAGGACGTATATAACGGCAGAGGAGAAGAGCATGCCAGGCCACAACTTGTTCAGAGTGCCGGCGATAGCTCGCCTTCTCTTTGTGGAAAACACGGTGAGATCCTTACCATCCAACAACTAATGGGACGCAAACGGGGCGCCCAGTTTAGCGGTACACACATTGATGAATCACCCTGCCTGTGATTCACCCATGACAGGTTATAGCTGGGTCGGGATTCAAACCCAGGCTGGACAGTTTAGACTTTAGAGTCAAGTGTGCGTACCTCCAGTCCAGGCCATCCTGCCAACTTGTATGCTGCATACAGGTGAAATATAAAGCGCGAGATATTTTTATATATACTGTATATTTAAAAAAAAATTGGTGTGGTTTTTGGCGGGCTGGAACGGATTAATAGCATTTCAATGCATTTCAATGGGGAAATTTGATTTGAGATACGAGCAATTTGAGTTACGAGCTCGGTCACAGAACGAATTAAACTCGTAAGTCAAGGTTCCACTGTATATATATATATATATATATATATATATATATATATATTGTTACGGTCCGCGGATTAGATGTTATTTTTTTTACCCGAGCGGAGGTAACCGCGGCCGAACAGTTGTTCCCCGACTAAACCAGATTTACCCAAACGTTGGCCGTATCGCGCCACCGCTATTAAATGAGGGAAAAGACTAAGACGACGGATGTGAAGAAAAGGAAGACGAAGGCAAAGAAAGGTTTGAAATACGATTACTATTTATTACTATTTACAGGCGCAAAATAACCAAGGAGAAGGAAAGATAAGAAAATAATATACAGAAGCTTTTAGAGACACAGGGAAAATACTAGCTTATACAGACTTAATTACCTACCCAGGACAGAACAAACAAAGACGACTCACACGGGGAATGATGATAGGAATTGGCTGGAAGGAGAGGAAAGTCCAATTTGTACGGCAGCACGAATCGGCGCGTTCGGCAGCCGCCGTCCCTTCACGGCCCTGCTCCAAACTGCCGTCCAGGCCCCAAACGGCTGTCGAGTCTTGTTGCTGCTGTAGGCGCTGCTGCTGGCGAGCAAGGTGACGAATAGCAGGCTTTGTGCTTCCCTGGATGATCTTCTGCTTTTGGACCTCACGACTCAGCCCTGCTCTGACGACCCAGCTCTTTCCTGTCCACCTCACCACGCAGCTCAGCTCAGCCTTTCAGCTCATCTCTTGGACTCATCTGCTTGTCTGCTTGGGGAGCGTCCCGCGGCGGGTTATATAGGCCCCGCCCTTCACCCTTTGCGAACCTCCCCCAAGCATTCTCTCTCCGCCCTCTCAAGCCAAACCCCTCGTTCTGGGTTGGATGAGCGGGGCCGAATTACTCCTCCCCTCTATGACGAGGTGGAGACCCGCCTTTCTTCCCCAACCCTGCCTCGTGGTCAATGGCGGCTTTGGAGGGGATGTAATTGCCAAATTGAGGCTTGGCCATTACGAAAGGGGAAATGGAGGTTTTTGGGAATGGGAATGAAGGGAATCTATCTCTTTTACTCGGTGCAATGGAGTGTCATGTTAATGGACGACAAGGCCTTACCCTAAAACATATAATAAGATATAAGCTACTGAACAAGGGTTTTATCGGGTCCTGCAATGTGGTGTTTATGGAATTAACTACCGAGACGCCCTTTTTATCTCTACACAACTCTGGAGGCAGGAGGGGCCATATCCAACAATGTTACACAACAATTTCCAATACAATACAATTTTTAAAATGCCATCCTCATATCCGCAACACTGCACCCTCTTCCTCTTAGGCACGACCCGGGCCTACAACTTTTATTTAGTGTGACACGTAGGTGTAGTTCCCTCTACTTTTAACCTGACCCTGAGTGCGACAGTTTTAAAACATAAATAAATATGTCCCGCTGCTCCATTGCACCCTGTCTAACAGACTCACGCCCACAGCTAACCGAATTGCGGAATGGTCTTCAAACTACACACTGACGGTGGGGAGCATTATTTACAATTGACGCTACTTTTATTTACAAAACGTAACCCAGGACCTGTAATTGTTCTTTCTGGGAGGGAGGGGGGGGGGGGGGGAACAGTCTGCTCTGCATCGACGCACCATGAAACACCCAAAAAAACACACCAAAACACCCTCAAGCACCAATCGGTGCAGTCACCATTGTTCATCAGTGTTCAATGAATAAAAATAACCAAACAACCCCTAACCCTGCAGGTGGTCTCTTACTCTTCGGCTCCCTCTGCTGGCTATTATTATTTCTTCCAGTTGTTGTCTTTTTCCTTTGCTGGCGGCCTATTTGTATTACAATAAAATGCACCCAACGTGTCCATGTTATTTTCTTTATTTATGGCCCACAGGGCCGACTACGTGTGGTTCACCTGTGGGGCATCGGTGCCCTGTGGCCAAGGTCCACCAGCAAGATTTCGGGCCCTCATGGCCGGTTCCAGCAGAGGGGCCATGCCCCAACCCATGGGGTCCATCAGTGGTGCTCGGCCACAGACATGTGGTCCATAATGTGGTGCATCGATGCAGACAGCTGGTTCTGGGAGTTCCGGGCGCACAATGGCCGACTCACGCACGCTCCCCTCGGCGCCCAATGGCGCACAGGTCATGTGGGAGACAAAAGGGGGGAGACACAGATGAGCGAGGGGTAACGTCACAAGGGTACACATCAACAAAGGCAATGCAAGGCGAAATGCGTACGGAGGGCGAAGTGAGAAAGCTCGTCCCTACCGTACGTCACCCCCCCTGTCACCTACACTACCCTTGCCCTTACCCCATATGTACAAAAATCTACACATTTACAAATTCGTCACTACTGTCACGTCTTCCCCATATTTCTTCTATACCAAATTCGTCACCACAATCCCTCTAGCCAAAATTTGCCATCACCCAAATTCATCATCAATCCTCATAAGGAGGAAGAGATGGAACCTCAAGCACAATGTCACACCCACGTCATGATGCATCTCACAATCCAAAACATTTGCACATAAAAAATAATTAAACCAACCTGGCATGGTGTGGAGGTACCTGTCACCTCAGGTGAGTGGATGTAGATGGTGCAAGGAGACTTCAATCCTAACTATCCTCTAAATGACTTTAACACACTTTACACTACCCGGGGTCTCTCCCTGCCAATCCATTGGCCAACTTACACTATGGGTTCTAAAAACCAATTCCCATTGACCAAACTGTGGTGCTTCTCAATTTGGGGTCTCACTCCCCCGATTCATCTCCCGGTGCCCTTGCACAATTTCTGGGCTGTGACGTGTAGCTCTCCCAGCAGGTCTACCCACCTGCACACCTCCACCACTGTAGTTGCCACCCGAGCTTACCTGCTCCTTACCTAACCTATCTAACTGGGGAAGGCCCCGCCTGGCTCTGTCACCCCACTCGGTGCCCTCTGGCACTGGGCTACCCGGGTCCGTCCTCCGGATCCTCGGGCCCCATCCACAACTACCGGCTCCCAGAGCCCACCTGCGGCCTCACCTGGCCGACATCCTCACAGTGGTGGAGTGCCCAAACCAACTACACACACTAACAGACTACATGCCCAGCCATTTCCACAACACTAATGAACCCATCCAAATACCATTCTTTCACCTCGCACCACAGATGCCAATATCCAACCACAATTTACCTATACCCTCTACCTAACACTTACACTACCCGCCCCGGGTATTCGTGATGGGGGTCCACTCTTCCCCCATTCACACCTTCGCACCATCCACTCCACTCCACAGTTTCCATCCTACTCACTCCACGACCATCCATTCCAATACTCCATTTATTCCACACTCCATGTATTCCACACACCTGTTGGTGCACACCTGTGCACTCACACCTGGTGCCACCTGCACCCTCCTTCCTTCCTGGACCATTTGGTCAGCACAATACTCATCACTATCACTCTCACTCATACACTGCTCCATCCACCTGTCCAGTTGCACACCTGTGCAATCACACCTGTTCAATCACACCTGTTCACCCTACACTTCCAATCCTCAACCACACGGCATCATCTCATCTAACTACTCCCCTCTGAAACTTGCGCTTCCCAGTCGGCCCTTTAAACTATTGCGCTCCCACGTCATTATTATCCACTCTAATCTACCTGCGTCCCCACTACAGGTATCAGTGTCACTAACTAACCTTAACGTTACCTAATGTCATCTTCGCTAGATCCCTATCGTTATCCAAACCCTCCCAGGCTAGTTTTCACTGCCATAAACCCCATAAACTAGTGCTCCTTTGCCCCCGACTGTGAGGGATGGTGGATTGGCTATCCCATCACATGGGGCATCTCTTACTATAAATTTTGCTCGTCCAATTTCCACAAATCAAAAATTTGCCAATCACGCTACCAATCCCTGTACCATTACCAATCATCACTCTGCCAATCCTTTGCCAATCATCAAATTTTGTTTTTCTAATTTCGGGGCCAAAACACTATCCTCGTCATCACAGTCTACTTACTAGATCCTCTCGGTGCACCAATTCACTTCTACAGCCCGGCTTCGTAAAGCCGAGCAATAAATGCGGGTTGTTTGGTGCCGGCGGCTGGATGCGTCCGACACACGGTGAAGGGAAGGACGCTTACCCGGGCCGAGATCCCACGCACCACCTCGGCACAGAGCCATCCCATGGCCCGATCTCGACCTGCCGGAACGCCTCAACAAAAGGGGGTCGCCATGACGACCCTTCCTATCGGGCTGCCCGTTCCGCCTAGCGGAGCACGGACGGGGCCGTTCCAAATGCTGCCCAGCGTGGATCACGTATGGCGGTCCTTTCGAACACGCCGTGGTTCGGATCCCCGCTGGTCCTCGCGGCACGCGAAGCTGCCCGACGCGCACCGAGGGCCCGATTCGGCGAAATGTCGTTCTAACCGCTAACCCGGTTACCGTCGATGCCTCACCTGCATGCTTACATGCATACGCTACCCCTTCCTTGCTCATACATCCAGCTGTTCCCATGCTCCTCGTCATTGCACCTTCTCTTACACACCCAGGTACACTCAATCCGCTTACAGACTTGGTCACACACCTGACCACCGAACACCTTGGCACACACTCGTTGCTCGCACACCTCACCAACACACCTCTTCGCGCCCCCTTCTCGGTCACCTCCTCTGTGACAATCACAGGTGTGCTCTCACTCGCACACCCAATCACGTGCCTCACTACCAACTCCAGCGTGAATTCCCATATGCTTTCTACCATTCCAGGTGTGCATCCTTTCTCACCTGTCACAACAAACTCACGCTCCGTGTCACTCTCACTACTTTCACCACCACTCTTGACAGCGCACTCACCCTTACTCTCGACAGCGCACTCTTTCCTCACGCACCTGTCCGTTACACACCTTTCTCGCGCACCCCTCTTGCGCACACTCTCCCGTTACATCCTCTGTAACACTCACCACAGGCGTGCATTCTCCCTTACCCTTGACAGCGCACTCTTTCCCCATGCACCCGTCCGTTACACACCTTTCTCGCGCACTCTCTTGCACACACTCTCCCATTACTTCCTCCGTAACACTCACCACCGGCGTACATTCTCTCGTTACATCGTCTGTAACACTCCTCACTACGCGCTTCCATGTGCTCCCTCGCACACGCGCTTCGACCAACTCACTCTCGACAGCACACTCACTCCTCAGCGCGCACTTTTTCCTCACACACCCCAGAGTCGGACATTCTCGCACACCTCCTCTTTCGCACACCGTACCTGTCGCACACTTCACCAACGGCCTTTCACGAACACCCGGATCCAAATCAATCCCCAAGCCGACTGAAGCTCCCCTCACATCATGTACATTTCCTCGTATATCGCCACTCACCTTGACACCTCGTCTCCGCACCTCCTTCGCCACCTGCAAACTCTTTATTTGGTTAGCGAGCACATCATCACGATTTGAGCACCGACCTTGTACATATTCCATCACCTCCTCCTGTATTTCTCTCTTAGTTTCTGTCCGTCTCTTCTTAATTTCACTCACCTCTTCCTCCACTTCCTCTAATTTTTGCTTCACCTCTTCTATTTCCCGGTGCGTCTCCTCAAGTTCGTCCTCTAAGGCTATCTTGACCGTCTCTATGTGCGTCCTCACCTGCCGGTCCTTCGGCTCCATTATCTCTGTCACCTCGTCCAACCTCGTTGTCAGTCCCTCACGTACCATCTGACATTGCCTCTGTGTCGCTATTAAGTCGTCCTTGATGTCTCTTTGTGTCGCTTTTAACCCTCCTAGTACAGCAGTGTTCCTTTGAACCTGCTCCACTAACTCTTTTTGTCCCTCCGTCAGCTGTTCCACCTCCTCCGTCAGGTCCTCTATTCCCCCTTGTAACCTCGCCGTATTATTCCTCACTTCTTTCTCGATACGCTTTTCGCCTCGCTTTACCTCCTCGCGTACCCCCGAGACCTCCTCACTTACACCTCGTCGTATCTCCTCTTTCATCTCCTCCCTCTCTTTTGTAGATGCTGCCCTCATCTGTCCCAATTCATCCCTCTGAGCATCCAATTTGGTTTCTACCCCGATTTTTACCTCCTCTATCTGCTCTCCCATTTGTTTAATTTATCGGGCGGATTGCTCCCCTATTGCCCGCAATTTGTCTTCCATCCTATTTTCTAGCCCCTCTAACCCATTTTTCACCCCCTCTAACTGATTCTCCTGGGCAGCCATTCTATTTTCCACCCCCGTTAACCCATTCTTTACCTCTTTTATCCCGTTGTCTAACCCCTCACCAGTACCCCTCGCTTCGTCCCTCATTACCCCCAATTGCTCACTCTGAGCCCTCGCTTCGCCCCTCATTACCCCCAATTGCTCACTCTGAACCCTCGCTTTGCCCCTCATTACCCCCAATTGCTCATTCTGAGCCTCCATCCGGTTCCCCAATTCATTCCTCAGGTCTTCACTTGTCTGGACCATGAGCGCCTTTATTTGTATCATAAAGAGGTCCCAATTCACCGGTGCTGCTACGGTCACGGGCGCCGCCAGATTTGGTGCCGCTGTAACCGCGTGCGCAAAGGCGCCATTTTGCGCGCCCGTAACCTCGTGCGTGAGAGCGCCATTTTGCGCGTCTGAAACCTCCGCAACCACATTGCCATTTTTCTCCTCCTCCCTTTCCTCCACATACATTTCCCCGAGGTCCTGGGTCGATTCCACCCCGTCTATCTCTCCCACCGACATCCCGTCGCCTTGACCAGCCATGGCGCGATTTCAAAATTCGGGTTTTGCTTTAAAACAACACAAATTTCCAGCAGCTCCAATTTTGACCAAATTTTTTCCTAGATGGTTTAAAAAAAAATTTGGTTCGGGCCTCGAATCTCACTCCCAGACACCAATTTGTTACGGTCCGCGGATTAGATGTTATTTTTTTTACCGAGCGGAGGTAACCGCGGCCGAACAGTTGTTCCCCGACTAAACCCGATTTACCCAAACGTTACCGCTATTCAATGAGGGAAAAGACTAAGACGACGGATGTGAAGAAAAGGAAGACGAAGGCAAAGAAAGGTTTGAAATACGATTACTATTTATTACTATTTACAGGCGCAAAATAACCAAGGAGAAGGAAAGATAAGAAAATAATATACAGAAGCTTTTAGAGACACAGGGAAAATACTAGCTTATACAGACTTAATTACCTACCCAGGACAGAACAAACAAAGACGACTCACACGGGGAATGATGATAGGAATTGGCTGGAAGGAGAGGAAAGTCCAATTTGTTCGGCAGCACGAATCGGCGCGTTCGGCAGCCGCCGTCCCTTCGCGGCCCTGCTCCAAACTGCCGTCCAGGCCCCAAACGGCTGTCGAGTCTTGTTGCTGCTGTAGACGCTGCTGCTGGCGAGCAAGGTGACGAATAGCAGGCTTTGTGCTTCCCTGGATGATCTTCTGCTTTTGGACCTCACGACTCAGCCCTGCTCTGACGACCCAGCTCTTTCCTGTCCACCTCACCACGCAGCTCAGCTCAGCCTTTCAGCTCATCTCTTGGACTCATCTGCTTGTCTGCTTGGGGAGCGTCCCGCGGCGGGTTATATAGGCCCCGCCCTTCACCCTTTGCGAACCTCCCCCAAGCATTCTCTCTCCGCCCTCTCAAGCCAAACCCCTCGTTCTGGGTTGGATGAGCGGGGCCGACTTACTCCTCCCCTCTATGACGAGGTGGAGACCCGCCTTTCTTCCCCAACCCTGCCTCGTGGTCAATGGCGGCTTTGGAGGGGATGTAATTGACAAATTGAGGCTTGGCCATTACGAAAGGGGAAATGGAGGTTTTTGGGAATGGGAATGAAGGGAATCTATCTCTTTTACTCGGTGCAATGGAGTGTCATGTTAATGGACGACAAGGCCTTACCCTAAAACACATAATAAGATATAAGCTACTGAACAAGGGTTTTATCGGGTCCTGCAATGTGGTGTTTATGGAATTAACTAACGAGACGCCCTTTTTATCTCTACACAACTCTGGAGGCAGGAGGGGCCATATCCAACAATGTTACACAACAATTTCCAATACAATACAATTAAAAAAATGCCATCCTCATATCCGCAACAATATATATATATATATATATATACGTATATATATATATATATATATACGTATATATATATATATATACATATATATATATATATATGTATGTATGTATGTATGTATATATGTCAGCCATTAGGGTTTTAGCCCCATGACTCAATTGATCATAACATCTGAAATTATATATCGTGCTTCTGAAAACTGATTTGAACTCAACTACAGGCAGAGGTGAGTGGACAAAATGTGGTTTCGAGGCTCGACGTGCAGGGTGGATCCTTAGCCCAATAAACAAGTCCTTGAATTATGTGCCAAACAGTAGATAAAATGCTCGCGACCCATGTACAGGAAAAACATGTCATCCAAACGCCTCCTTCACAAAGGGAATAATTAATTATATATCTTCGTAGTGTTTAGTATGTCTCCTAAACCAAGGACGTATCCAATCTTCATCTACCATTTAGCCTAGTGTATAAGAATATTTACTTCGGCCTGCGCTCGGGTCTGATATGTTTAGATAGATAGCCAAAAAAAGCGTAGCCTATCATTATGCTTACATCTTGTTGTCTAAATTTGACCTTCTATAGGACGGGACAATGGGAGGTGTTGTCCTTATGGCCCAGTAGTGCTATGTCTTTAGCGCAGATTCTTGTCTAATATTTTGCTATAAATGAAATGCCTTTCCACTTATTTTTTAGCGAGTGTCTTGAGGAATTGTCCGCTGCGTGTTAGGCGGTACATTCTCGAGCCTCGCTCCACACGTGTGTGTATAATCGATTCTATTAAACATTTTTGCTCTGATTCTTCTTCTTCTTCCTTCCCTTGAGGTCTTCGACCAAGAATTTGGTGTCAGAAGTGGGATACATCCAAGTGTGCAGACGAGGTGGATCCTCACGTTCCAGGTCGGGAGGGAGGCCTGCCGGCATCTAATTTGGTGGGTACGCATTTTTGCACCTCGAAATTGAAGCCTCCCGCCTTGCTTTGGACGTGTGGACCTCTGTCGGCTGTACCACCTGGCTTGCATTCCGAACCAAATTTAGTTTAAACCAGAGCAGCAGTGGGTAATGAATCGATTATACAGGGCGCCCGGGATAAGGAGGGGTATCCCTCAGGTAAGCTTCCTGCGTGGGAAGCAGGTAGACCCATATGTGGGTGATAGATAATAGGTATTAAGTTACTCCGGCGTGAGAACTGCGTTTAAGGTTAGGAATCGGGGGGCGACCCGATCTTAGGACTACCAGGAGGGACTAGCCCAAGAAAGGTAGAATAATGAGTATTTTAAGTTAAGCTACGCACTGGATGTGTTAGAGTTCACAGGTAAGTAGGATTGAAGTGTGCATGAGTGTGCATGAATTTATACTGTATTGTATGGAGAATGAAAGGTCAGTCACATGGTATTTGTGTATAAGGGAATGAATGATCTGTCATTGCAGCGTGTATTTGTGTTTATTGTGTGTGTGTCATTGATGTGTGTCATTGACTGACAAGGGATTCCCCAAATTGCCTACGGGCGTTGGGCAATCCGGATGAGTAAAATTGGCAGGGAATAATGAGAATGTTATGGAGAGCATGTGTAGACAGGGCTTTAAAACAAGTGTTCAATTACATCCCCACATTAACGGCTCTCCAGATGTAGCAAGGGAGAATGGGAGTGAAAGTCAAAAATAATAGGCTGTCAACCGACAGGGTGTTTATTCAACGGCATGGCCGGGGCTTGTATTTGGCCGACGTGGGATGACAGAATGCGTTGAATGAAGGCAAGAATGACATGTGATGCTGACGTGAGTCCAATCGGAAGGATGGATGGTTATGGTTTCACCCGGTCCGTTTATCTGTCTGTCTGTCCGGACACAGAGCTCTTGGGGAGAGCCAGAATGGGTTGGGTTGACCAAGATGAATGTGGACAATATATTAATTGTTTATATTAATCTATTAATCTCTGTATATTAATCTGTAAAAATATATTAATCTCTGTGTGTGTGTGTCCGTATTTGTCTGGCTTTCTGGCTGTCTATGGAGTCATGTCTCTGAACACTGATTTTGAGGGAGTTGCTGGTGCGGACCAAAGCGGTGTCCGCGGTATCTACTGGGGGTCGAATGTCACTCCCTCAGTGTCTGCGAACTTGTCGTTCGGCAGTGTCGAAAGACAGGTTCGATTGTCGGTCTGTCTGCTTGATTTTCGGGTCTCACTCTGAGTATATGGCATATACTCTGAGTATATGGTCGTTTTCTGTTTTGTGCTTTAATGGTGGTTGATTTGACTTCCCTGAAAGGGGGACTGAAAATGCTTTGATTTTTTCGTGGATTGCCCATTGGGCATGTTTAGGATTTAATAGAGTGGTGGAGTTCTGTGAAATATGATGACGTTGTCTTATGGACACTTTGTGAGTGACTAGACACGTGCCTGGAAGGGGAAATTGTATTCATAACTCATGTGGGTTGTGTCTGAAGAAAAGGTTTAAAGTAAGTGTGAAGAAGGTCATGGAAAGTGCGAAGATGTTAAAGGAAAGTCGAATTAGATGGATCATTTGTCAATGACAAGTGACTTTGCAAGGTTTGCTAAGAAAGGGAGGGGAAAAGATTATAAAAGTTGATGGAAAAGACGGGAAATAAAGAAAAGTGGTTAGTTATGGACTGTTGTTTTGTGATAAGAAGGTGATTGGGGGCTGGTGAAGATTGGATCACGGCTCTGCAGACCAGGTGAACAGAACTCCACCAGGAGTGGGTATATGGGAATCACACCAATTAAATTATTGCTCAAAGGGAGGTGATAGAGCAAAATAAAAAAGATTGTCATGTGGACCGCAAGGCTAACCCCGCTCTTGCAGGGAAATGGTTTTGGGAGGCTAGTTATTTTTCAGATAATTTTTCCAGTGGGTTTATACTGATGTGAAATTCGCGTATCTAGGAAGGAAAGGAAAAAATTGTCCAGGTATTGATAGGATAACAGTGAAATTTTGAAGTGAAGTGAAGGATAACAGTGAAGAGTTAGTGTGTTCGTTGCGATTTTTGGGAATGGCAGGGTACTGTCGTACATGGATGATGGACCGACTGCGGAAAACGCCAGTAAGGCGTCGATACAATGTTGAACACCGAACGGTCCATGTGTTGGACAACAATGAAGGGTTCATAATTAATTTGGCACCTCAAGACAGACGTTCCGACATCCGCACCTACAGAGTTCGATGTAATACAATTACAAGCCGCGGCCTCAAACGTAGAACATCAAAAATTGGATTAAATTGGGAGCTCAGTGCCCCGCAGAAGGACAAATGTGGACGATTAATGACAAACCCGTGGCACCGCGAGCTTTATTGCCATGGTTGGCACTCATGGCGCATCAAAATGGCCATGTGTGCCATAGGGGGGATGATGAGGCAGGTCACTTCCACCTGGGCAGCACCAGGCCTTTCGACTGTGGTTACCATGGTCTGTCGCTCGTGCGCTATATGTCATCGGTATCAGCGCCAGTGGATATGGCAGCCCTTGAATTACCTATCATGGATGACATGTTTTTTTAAAGTTTTGCATAGATCTCTCCCATGTAGCACGCAACATACATGAACGCGTTTGAGAGGCCCTGCCGGAGCCAACAAGCAAGCCTATCCACACCTTCGAGGCGACTGGAGATTACGTGCTGGTGAAGCATTTCACCCGTAAGACTGCGCTCGAACCAAGATGGACGGGGCCATACCAAGTTCTTCTGATCACACCAACAGCGGTGTTTTGTGAGGGCAAGTCGTCCTGGGTACATGCCACACATTGTAAGTTGGCCATACCCACAAACACAGACACCTCAAACGCACCACCACAGATCGAGGATGCTGCACCACCGCCTGTTAGGGGTGGCAATCACATTTAGTTTAATATACCGCTTCAGGCTAAAACAGGTGTCTGCAACAGGTGCATGGGATGCTAAAAGAGGACATTGGATTGACTTTAAATTGAAATGAAAATTGAAAGGGTGGATTAGGAAAATGAGTTTGTTCAAATAATCGTGGCATCTGTGGGATGCAACAATTTTGTGCCAGAATGGTGTATGGGAGCCGTCATCTGGGAAGCGTCGTTAAATGGCAGTAGGTTTAGACAGGTTTTGCTGCCCTCAGTCGTTTGAAGCAAGCGATTACTACAATGTGAATTCATGACGTCACAGAGCTCCCCCTACGATTATAGGCCACCATGCATTTCACACATATTAATTCCGCACCCACGGATCGAAAGCAAGAAAAAGCCAAAGGAAAATACGTATTGGACTGTGACCCGTGCAATGGCGAAAGTACAGAACCGATCACGGTGTTGGGTGTGCATGCATTTTCCCCACACCAGTACGACAGGGATAGAAATGGTAGTGCTACCCCTGTCCCTACGAGATATGTGCTCAGGACCCTTGCGTACCCCATGTCTGACCACAACCTTGGAACTGATAGGCCCAAATCTACCCAGCAGTGTGTTCCCGGGAGTTTCGATATACCCCACCCATTAAGCAGGCTTTGTTAGACAAACCACCTGATCCAGTCTGGGTGACAGAGCAAAAGGGACGGGTGTGTCTTATAGGAAAGGGACACGTTCAGATGGGAACCTCGGAATGTACCCATACCCTGCCATCCGACACCAGATGGAGAGAAAAGGGAGGCCCCCTTGTAATAACCATAGATGACCAAGCCCAGCATAACGTAACCAAGCTAACCATATCTTGGGGGACACCAAGCGCCACCCGCGTTGAGATCAGTAAATGCATGGCCTCGGCCCTTATCCCACCCCATGGAGTAATGTTTATTTGCGGAAATAAAGCATATCCATACCTACCCGAACAGTGGGGAGGGACTTGTTATCTGGGATCCATTTTTCCCAAGGTAAATTTGGTAAATCATGTATTATTAGATGTAGGGAAGATGATTAAAAGGAAGGTATTTTCGGAAATTAGTGAAAGTAAATATGGCATTTGAATTTCCAGACACGACACAGGAAATGCGGCTATGAATAAGCCAACCATCTGAGAGATAAGGTAACTAAATGCCAATTAGTGGGACGGGGGGCTAGGAATTGATCATGGTGTGTGTAAGAAAGTATTTTTCAGGATGGACGATGAAGAAATCGCCGTTGGAAAACCATGATCTTGACCACAGAGGCCGTCGATCTGAATGGGTCCTTCAACAAGGCAGATGTGACCAGCGCTTCAGAATTTTGTATTGATTTTTGTGATAACTGTGAAAATCCCTTGTGGGAACTGGCTACTGGCTGATGCCTGCATCGATGTTTGTGATGATTGTAATACTTGTGTTGAAAATCCCTTGCGTGTACTGGCTAACGCCTCTTATGTATTATGAATGATTGGCAAATAGATAGTCTCGCATTAGTAATGGAACGAATTGGAAACGAAACCTGAATCGCAGAACTACAATTGGAAAACGAATTAATGCATATGCAAACGATGGTGATGCAGAATCAAGTGGCTTTGGATATATTGTTGGCAGAAAAGGAAGGAGTATATGGGGTAATCGATGAACCTATTGATGCTTGGGATTCTGATAATGATTATGATTTTAGTTGGGATGATTTAACCTGTGATTTAGAAAGTGTAGGTTCTTTTAAAAGTCATTGCTATTATACCAGCAGTAAGGAGCGGATGGCAAAACATGTATCCGGAAGAACCACCCTCACCACCACTTACACCACCCAGCAATCACATGTACAAGGCTTGATGGCATTGGACGTCGATTGTTTGCCCTGATTCGCGAGGACCTCGCCTGCATAAAGAGGGCCCCTTAATCTGGCTGGCAACTGGGTCGCACCTAAGCCGCAGCGAGGGTGGATTCGGAATCTGGCGGGCGGCAGCAATCTCTTAAACCAGGCGCCGTCGTCGCGAATTATGGCTAACAATTCATACGTTGAATGTTAGACGACCAGTTAGGGCCGGTATCTCTCTTTGAGCATACGTGACGTTATGTCGTGCCTGGCAGGTAACTAATTGGGATGCTGACCACTGGGGTATACGTTGTCTTTCCAAGGAGGTGTCTTGTAAAGACAAAGGAAGGAACTGTCAGCCATTAGGGTTTTAGCCCCATGACTCAATTGATCATAACATCTGAAATTATATATCGTGCTTCTGAAAACTGATTTGAACTCAACTACAGGCAGAGGTGAGTGGACAAAATGTGGTTTCGAGGCTCGACGTGCAGGGTGGATCCTTAGCCCAATAAACAAGTCCTTGAATTATGTGCCAAACAGTAGATAAAATGCTCGCGACCCATGTACAGGAAAAACATGTCATCCAAACGCCTCCTTCACAAAGGGAATAATTAATTATATATCTTCGTAGTGTTTAGTATGTCTCCTAAACCAAGGACGTATCCAATCTTCATCTACCATTTAGCCTAGTGTATAAGAATATTTACTTCGGCCTGCGCTCGGGTCTGATATGTTTAGATAGATAGCCAAAAAAAGCGTAGCCTATCATTATGCTTACATCTTGTTGTCTAAATTTGACCTTCTATAGGACGGGACAATGGGAGGTGTTGTCCTTATGGCCCAGTAGTGCTATGTCTTTAGCGCAGATTCTTGTCTAATATTTTGCTATAAATGAAATGCCTTTCCACTTATTTTTTAGCGAGTGTCTTGAGGAATTGTCCGCTGCGTGTTAGGCGGTACATTCTCGAGCCTCGCTCCACACGTGTGTGTATAATCGATTCTATTAAACATTTTTGCTCTGATTCTTCTTCTTCTTCCTTCCCTTGAGGTCTTCGACCGAGATATATATATATATATATATATATATATATATATATATATATATATATATGTATATATTGAAAGATATATATATATATATATATATATTGTTGCGGATCTCAACGTCGGCCCTTTTTCCCTTCCCAAGGGGGGATTAATCCCCTTGTCTTTTACTAGCCGAGGTGATCCGGGGTTATGACGTTCCTTCCGGTCAGCGCTGAATAGGGTGGTAGGCCGAATTATTCCTATTACCTAATTAACAACGCCTCCCAGGAAGCAAGGAAATAACCCCGCCCGAACCATGGTTTTAGGTGGAGACGCCGAGCGATAGCGAGCCGTGATCCGAGCTGTTAACAGAACTAAACCCGATTTGAGCGGTTCCAAATCATGCCACGCTTACCCAATGGAGGAAAAGACTGATACGGTCGAGTTACGAAGAAACAGGAGGAACAGATTGGTTTATTAATAATTTGTACAGGAAGGAGAAGAAGAACACACAGTGAAGCTTATACAGTCTTAACTTATCCCTGGACAGACGGGCCCGCACACACATACACACTCACACGGGGATGCTGGTGGTCGGGTTGATGGTCCCGGGATGATGGCGTCCAGGCAGCTCACTCCGGTCCCTGACTCGTATCGTGGAGCAGATGGTCAGGCGGCAGCGGCCAGGAACTCTCCTCGTGTCGCTTGCACGGAGCGGACAATTACAGGGCGGAATTCTGGCGAAAGATAGGCTGGCTTGCGGTTACACTCGCGGGGCTGCGTACGTAATAATCGACAGCTCGAACGCGCTTCTTCATGCGTTTTCTCCTCACGAGTCCTTTTTATTCACAGTCATGTCGCATAAACCCTTCGGTAGCAAGCGCGATTCCTTCAGTCCTCTGATACAGTTCTCTTCTAGCAAGTCCTCTTTCATGTGCGAATCGTGCCAGTCCTTGAGCAATGGCAAATCTTCTCCAAGCCAAGCTGCCAGTCCTGTTGCATCAGTCCTTTTCGCACAGTCCTCTTTACAAAGCGCGTATATTCCTTCTGGCCAGTCCTGTGTAAGGGCTTTGTGAGCGCGTTTATATATCGCCGCCCAGCGAACCCTCTGGAATTTGCCAGCCGCGCTCCTACCACGCCCCTCACGCCATTCCACCCGAGCCCTGGTTGGTTGTTGGCTCTTACCGGCTCCGCCCTTGACGTGCTGCTTGACGTGGCCACACCCCGACCTCGCGCTCCTCCCCCTTTTCCAGGCCTACCTCGTGGCCACCTGACTAGTTTGAGCGAGCAACTGGCAGCTAACGCTGCTGGCAAAGGAGGTGGATTAGCCGAATCAGGGCGCGGGACGGATGCTGCCCAACGAGGTTGATTTGGAGTGTGGGCCCCAAAATGAACGGGACCTAAGCTTATTATTTCTTTTACACAACACAGGTATCACTATTGGAAATGGCCTTATTCTCACATACAGTCATGTGAAAAAGTAAGTACACCCCATGTAAAGTTTTGACTTTTTCAACATATTTCAACATACAGCTATTTGATCTTCATTTCAACAATATTGATAGTTAAAGGTGATATAATATAACAAATATCATGAAACATTTACATTTTGTAGTCCATTGTATAATTTAAATAAACTTAAATGCAAATTTCGCATGTGGAAAAAGTAAGTACACCCTTGGCTCTAATAGGTGGTATTTCGCCCTTTGGTAGAAACAACCTCAAGTAGGCGTTTCCTATAACTGTCTAACAGTCTCTGACATCGACTGGGAGAAATTTTTGCCCTCTCCTCCATGCAGAATTCTTTCAGCTGTGCGATGTTTGAGGGGTTTCTTGCATGCACAGCTCGTTTCAAATCCCCCCACAACATCTCGATGGGATTTAGATCCGGGCTTTGACTTGGCCATTCCAGAACCCTCCATTTCTTTCTTTTCAGCCATTCCTTGGTGGATTTACTGGTATGTTTAGGGTCATTGTCATGTTGCAAGGTCCACCTTCGGTTGATCTTCAACTTTCCAACAGATGGCCTCACATTATCCTCAAGCACCCTCTGGTACAATGAAGAATTCATAGTGGATTATATGATGGTGAGCCGCCCAGGCCATGATGCAGCAAAGCTGCCCCAAACCTTAATATTTCCACCACCATGCTTTACAGTTGGTATCAGGTTCTTGTGGTCAAATGCTGTCTTTGTTTTTTGCCAAACATGTCTTCTGGTACTGTGCCAAATAGCTCTACCTTTGACTCATCTGTCCAGAGCACATTGTTCTAGAAGTGCTGGTCTTTGCCTAGGTGTTCATTGGCAAACTTTAGTCTTGCCCTGATGTTCTTTCTGGACAGCAAAGGTTTCCTCCTGGCACACCTCCCATGTAGATCAAATTTGTGCAGCCTCTTTCTAATGGTAGACTCATGCACTTTGACATCAACAGTGGCAAGAGCTACCTGTAGGTCCCGTGATGACATTCTGGAGTTCTTAGAGACTTCTTTCAGCATCTTGCGGACTGCTCTCAGGCTGAACTTGCTGGGGCGGGCTGGCCTGAACAAGTTGGCAGTTGTTTGGAATCTTCTCCACTTGTAGATGATCTTCCGGACAGTCGAATGATTGATTTCAAATTGTTTGGAGATCTTTTTAAATCCCTTCCCACACTCGTAGGCATCTATAACCTTATTTCTGAAGGCCTCAGAGAGCTCTTTTGATCTGGGCATGGTGACACCGCACACTTCAACATCAAAGAGCAAACCAAACTAAATGTCTGAGGTTTAAATAAAACAAGTTCCTCCAAGATCCTCTCTAACGATGTTCTAATTGTTTGCACCTGAGCTGGTGTGCCTGATTCTAATTTTAGGTATTTGAAGTAGTGATAAATGTCGGGGTGTACTTACTTTTTCCACATGCGAAATTTGTATTTATGTTTATTTAAATTATACAATGGACTACAAAATGTAAATGTTTCATGATATTTGTTATATTATATCGCCTTTATCTATCAATATTGTTGAAATGAATATAAAATAGCTGTTTGTTGAAATATGTTGAAAAAGTCAAAGCTTTACATGGGGTGTACTTACTTTTTCACGTGACTGTATACTATGACATAACTAATGTTCTAAGGTGGCCTACGTGTTGCATGTGGACTAACTATGGGGGCAAACCTTTAACCTTTAATGATCATATATGTACATTCTCAGAACCACAACACTGCACGCCTCCTTCGCCAGGCTCGTCCCCGAGCCAAACCGACACACCAGTGAGCCCGACCGGTTCTGATGCAAGGGTCAGGACTACATTTTAATTAGTGTGACACTTAGGTGTCGTTTCCCTCTACATTTAACCTAACACCCTGTGTGTGACAGTTTTAAACACTAGATATGTCCCACCTACTGGGTTGTGTACTAACTATCAGACTCACACCCACAATTAACCAAATTACGCAAAGAATTCGCAAACTATACATAAAGCCGGTGGGGAGCATGTTATTTACAAGACTCGTAATTATTTACAATACTAGAACCCAGGACCTGTTCTTTTTGTGGGAGAGAAAATAAATTTCGAAAAGAAGAAACACAGAATTGAGAATGCACTGCACCAATACACCATACACCAATATGCACAAAAATAAAAATAAAATGCACAAAAAGGCACCAAAATGCACAATCATCACATTTCAAAATAATCAACGATGTCTTGTGCTTGGCTGCTGGGCTGCAGCGTCTTCTTGCTTCGTCTTCGGTGTGCCATCATAAAACTTAAAGTCTTCTTTTCCTGACACACCAAAGGAAATTAATAAAAAGGCACAAACCATGTCCGTTTTTATTTTGGCCAGCAGGGCCAACTTAGGTGATCCGACTGCATGGCATTGATGTCACTTAGAACAGTGGTCCGCAGGGCAAGATCATGTTTGCCGCAATTGTCTGCCCCAGCAAAGGTGCCAGGCCACAGAACGTGTGGTCCATAGGTGTACCGGTGCAGGCAACGGGTAGCAGGGTGCAGCGCAAAGGTGCAGCCACACAGCTCAGGGTACCTGCACACTCCCCTCAACAAAAGATATGGGTCCATGGGTGGGGAGGAAAGACAAAGCAGAGAGAGTCAGCGAGGAAAGGGTGCAAGGGTACACATCAATACGAGGCAATGCAACATGAGGGGCGCGGGCGAGCGAGCGGAGAAAGCTCGTCCCTAGCCGTACGTAACCCCCTATGTCAACCTACACTACCCTTGCCCCTTCCCGTATTTACACTTTACAAATTCCGTCTCTACCGTCTCGTCTCCCATATCTCCCCCTATGCCAAATTCGTCTTCCAATCCCTCCCAAGAAGCAAGGGATGGAATATATACAATGTCTCACCCATGTCATGATGCGTCTTTCATTCCAAATATTTGCAAAAAACCCGGTGTGGAGTCCTGTCACCTCGGTGAGTGGATGTGGATGGTGCGAAGTGATTTATCCTAGCTATCCTCTAATAACATTAACTCTTAAACTACCCGGTGTCTTGCCCTGCCAATCCAATTGGCCTCTTTACACTATGTGGTTCTAAAAACCAATTCCCATTGACCATCCTGTGGTGCTCTTCCAATTTGGGGTCTCACTCCCCCAATTTTTTCCTCCTGTGCCCTCGCACAATTTTGGGGCTGGGTCGTGTGGCTGTACCAGCAGGTCCTACTTACATGCGCACCTCCGCCACTGAAGTCGCCACCCGAGCTTGCCTAGCTCCTCACAACTACCCTAAACTGGGGAAGGCCCTCCTGGCTCTCTCACCCCGCTGATGCCCTCTCTGGCATTAGGCTACCCGGGTCCTTCTCTCGGATCCTCGGGCCCCGCTGAACTCTATACTGAACTCTAACTGGCCCCCAGAGCCTACCTGCGGCCTCACCTGGCCGACAGACTACCAGTGGCGGAGTGCCCCAATAACCATACTTACCAATAAGCCCACACGCCCAGCCATTCCACTCACTCATGCACCCCTCAAAGCAACAACTTGCTACTCCCTGCACCACAGATGTCAATATCCAAACAATTTACCTACTCCCTCCACCTAACTTTAAACTACCCTCCCCGGGTATTCGTGAAGGGGTCCATCTTCCCCCATCCACTCCTTCGCACCATGCACTCCACACCACTCATTCCACACACCATTTACTCCCACCATTTATTCCACACAACTATTCTTCACTTGCACCCCATGCAAGTCATTCACTCAACACACTTACACACATCCTCAATACACCACTCATACACTTTCTCCGGTCAGCCCAGACCATTGCCTCATTTCACAAAGTTCACCAATAACCAGATTCTCACACACACAACCATTCACGACCAATGCCTCATTTCACCAAGTTCACCAATAACCAGATTCTCACACACACAACCAATGCCTCATTTCACCAAGTTCACCAATAACCAGATTCTCACACACACAACCATTCTCGACCAATACCTCATTTCACCAAGTTCATCCACACACAATTTCCACTCAATTCCTCATTTCCGCCTAAAGCTCATCCTCATACTCACACACAATTTCTCCACACTACTACACACACACAGCATCATCTAACTAGCTGCTTCCCTCTAATACTAGTGCTTTCCCTGTCTTCCCTTATACTAAGCACTCCCTCGTCATTAACATCCACCTAATCTGACTACGTCCCCACTAATTGTATCAAAGTCACTACTAAAATCTTGGTCTCCTATGGTCATCTCTAAATCCCTAACAATATCCGAGCCTGCCCTCGGCTAGTTTACACTGCCACCCCATAAACTACTGCTCATGTGCCCCCTTGTGAGGGATGGTAGAGCTACCATCCCTCTAAATCGGACACTATCTCCCACTATCACCCCCCAGTCCTCTTGCACTTTGAGCCCCCGTCATTAGAGGTACTGGGTCCTGCCTTGGCCTCTAAAGCCGAGTCGATCCATGAGAGTGCCTGCTCGCCGGTGTAGGGTCTTACCCAGTCGGCGTGGACGATCCGAGGGAGGGCTCGTGGCCCCATTTTGATTTTAATGACCACGTCACAGATTTGCGACAGGACGACCCCCGGGCCTTGCCAGGGAGAGATGAGCTTAGGACACCTGCCCTTCCGCCTCCGGGGATTGAAAAACCAGATCTTCATCCCCGGAGCGTACTGACTCCCCTGGCTCTGGTGGTCATACCTGCGCTTCATCTTGGCACCCGCCAGCTGAAGCTGGCGGCGTGCGAAGGCATGGACCCTTTCCATGCCTTCCTCCAAGTGATGTGCATAGCCCTCCCCCAGCGGTGTATTGGTGGACTCTGGCACGGGACCGCATAGCAGGTCAGCGGGAGCCCGCAACTCCCGCCCATACATCAGCAACGCTGGACTGCATGCGGTGGCTCTGTGCTGGCTAGTTCGGTAGGCCATTAACAAATACGGGAGATGTTCATCCCAATCGTCCTGACGGGTGGTGGTAAATAACGCCAATTGTTGAACCAGGGTTCGGTTGAACCTTTCCACCATCCCGTCAGATTGAGGTCTTAAGGGCGTTGTTCTGGTTCAGGAGTCTGCACACATCTTTTAATAATTGGCTCTCAAAATTTCGACCCTGGTCGGTGTGCAGCTCCTCCGGAATCCCATGCCTACATACAAATCCTTCCACGAAGGCCTGTGCTACCACCTTGGCTTCTTTGTTGGGGAGGGCATAGGCCTCCGACCACTTGGTGAAATAGTCCATTCCAACGAGGATGTACTTGTTACCTTGGCGGGTGCAGGGTAGTGGTCCTAGAATATCCATAGCCACCCGCTCAAGGGGGGCCCCCACCTGGTGTAATTGAAGGGGGGCCCTCATCCTCCGTGCTGGTCCCTTTTTAGCAGTACAGGTACAGGCGTCACATCTCCGACACCAGTCCTGTATATCACGCCCAATATTTACCCAATAGTACCTCCGGCGGACCCGAGATGTTGTCTTTGTCCTGCCCAAATGGCTGCCGGAGCGGGTACCATGCACCTGCTGTAATATGATGTTCTTAAACTTGTCTGGGACTAAGACAGGAAGTTCTCTCAGAGGGAACCTCCACCCATTTGCGATATAAGATGTTACCTTTCAATTCCAGGGTTTGCCACTGAGCCCAATATGCCTTTGTTGGCGCCCCGAGGGGGGTGACCTCTTCCCCATTAGGTCTTTGTCCCAATCGAACCCATTCGTACACCGGTCCCAGTACGGGATCCTCCCGCTGGGCCGTGCTCCAAGCCAAAGTTCCAAATTCTTCATCTGCGGTTAGTGGCAAAATTGGCCCTCTCACCCGGGTTGCACGGACTACGAGGGTAAGGGTGGTGTCTGCCAATTGCTCCCTCTCCTCATGTCTCGCACAAAATTTGAAGTTTTCCCCCAAACAAGGACGTCGAGAGAGTGCATCGGCATTCCCATGTGCCTTCACGGCCCTATGGGTCACACTGAAATCGTACTGCTGCAACTTTTCCAACCACCTTGCAATTTGGCCCTCCGGTTCCTTGAACCGGAGAAGCCATTGCAAGGAGGAATGGTCAGTTCGAACCAGAAATTTCCGCCCGTACAAGTACGGGTGGAAATGGCTCATGACAGCCAGCATGGCCAATAACTCTATGAGTGACGCAATAATTTCACTCGGGCCTACTCATGGCCCGACTATAATACGCGATCACTCTCTCCACGCCCCCGTGTCTGGGACAAAACTGCGCCCAATCCTTCCTGGCTTGCATCCGTGTCCAGGGTAAATGTCCCGTCACTAGTGGGGTATGCTAGAATGGGTGTGGATGTCAAACACCCCTTAAATGCTAGGAAGGCCTCTTGGCACTCCCTTGTCCAATTCAATCTTGTCCCCTTCTCCGTAAGCCGGTGAAGGGGCCGGGCCAACTCTGCAAATTTTGCCACAAAGCGCTGGTAGTAGGAGCAGAGTCCCAAAAATCCCCGCACCTCCTTGATGGTACGTGGTGCGGGCCACTCCTCTACCACTGTAATTTTGCCTGGGTCTGTTTTTACCCCCTCGCGACCGATGACGTGACCTAGATAGGCCACCTCTCGAGCAAACAAAGTGCATTTACTCGGACTCAACTTCAACCCTGCCTGTCTGAGGCACCCAAACACCTGGTCCAAATTAGCTATGGCTTTGGGAAATGTTTTAGCATGTACCAGGACGTCATCCAGGTACACCAGGCATGACTGCCATGGCATGCCGCCCAGTACATGCTCCATCAATCATTCAAAGGTGGCAGGGGCGTTACAGAAACCAAACGGCATCACATTGAACTGATACAGCCCCTTACCTGTGGAAAATGCCGTTTTCTCCTTCCCTGCCCTATCCATCTCCATCTGCCAATACCCACTCTTGAGGTCCAAGGTTGAGAACCAATTTTCAGCCCGCAACGGCATCGAGGGTATCGTCAATTCTTGGCAGGGGATATGAGTCTTTGAGTGTCACGTTGTTTAGCTGGCGATAGTCCACGCAGAATCGCGTGGTCCCATCTTTCTTTTTGACCAGCACAACAGGTGACAACCAAGGACTTCCCGAGGGCTCGATGATACAGGCATTGAGCATTTTTTCTACCTGCTCGTCAGCTTCCTCCCTCTTGCTCCAAGGGAGCCGTCGGGCGGGCTGACGAATAGGCCGGGCCTCACCGGTGTGGATCTGATGTTTCACCAGGCCCGTACGTCCAATATCCTCGGAGGACAAGGAGAAGATATCCAAATGGGATTCAATTAATTTGTGTAAGGCCTCCCGCTGGGTATCCTCCAACTCTACGCTACTTCGATTTACCATCTCACAAATGGGATCGGGCCAATTCCTAGAAGTTTTTGAAGACTCCCTCTGGGGCCGGCTCGGCTGGACGTTCTCGCCCCTCACTGCCACGACTTCATTAACTGGGGTGCAGCCGGCTATCTTCATGCCCCGCCCTATAGTGTGTGGTTCCGTACTAATATTAATTACCCGGACGGCCACCACCGGCCCGTCTGTTTTTACGAGGGTGCGGCCCACGACTAAACCCGGAATGGACTGCGCTGCCACCGGTTCGACTAGGCAGCAGGACTCCTGCCATGTTGAGCGAGCTAGCCATCAGGCCGGCACTATTGCCTCGGCCCTTGGGGGAATGGTCACGGCCTCAGAAGCCTCCAGCTCCGTCCTCTCGGCCGTGCTCACCCCATCCAATGGCAGCTCATCTACTCCCACTTGCAGGGTCCCCTGGCACAAATCGATTTTACAACCGCTGGCAGTCAACAAATCCAACCCGATTAGGCATGGGTCGCACACCTCTGCCACCCAAACTTCTATCTCCCTCTTTACCGACCCTAACTTGAGGGTTACAAAACCACGCCCTATGATGGGGGCCGTTACCCCGGTAGCCAACTGCAAACTATGATTTTCCAGACGCTGGATATTATCCAAGCCATCTGCACTCGAATTGAGGATCACAGGGCTGATAATCGTGGTGCTGGCTCCTGTGTCCACTACGGCGTCTACCCCCACGCCAGCAATTTTGCACCGAATTGTTAAGCTACCTGTACCAATTTGGCCACAATAAATGACCTGTCACGCCAATGAGGGCACTTCTCCATCCCCTACTACCGAACACGGCCCTGTATGCTCGGCACTTACTAGTTTCCCGGGCCCTGGCGGGGGGGGGGGGGGTGTCTGGGGTCTGCTGGCCCGACCCGTACGAGGTGGAGTTGATGGTCTCGGCTGCCGGGGTCTGTCCCGGCGTGGAGCTCGACACTCCCACGCATGGTGACCCAGCCGGCTACAATTAAAGCATCTCACCTGGTAAGGTGCTTGCCTCCGGAATTCCAAATTGCCCCCCCTGAAGGTTCTATTTGGGGCATTTGTCCGTGGCCTACCTGGGGCCACCTCCGGAGCCGCCTGCCATGGTCCAGATCCCGCCATGCGCTGGTCCACCAGCCTTCGGACCATGCTTTCCAGGTCAGTGCCCCTTTCGGGGGCGGGCCCCCTCAGGGGGCCGCCACCAGCCACGGGCCCTACCTGTCGCACCGCCACTGCGTGGCACTCGCTGCCCCGGGCCAGGGGCCTCGCTGCTTCCCAACGGGCCGCAGCGTCGGCCGCCTGGCTCAAGGTCCGCGGGTGCCACATGGCGAGTTGTTGCCGCAGCTCGGGGTCCGGGAAGGCCTGGATGAAATGGTCCAGCGCCAGGCTTTCCTGGGAGGTCGCTGCCATGTCTGCGTGCGCGATCCCTACTGCGCGGCGAATATCATAGACAAGCTCCCCGATGGTCTCCTGGGGCTTCCGTTTTCGCACCGCGAGCTGAGCTTCAACAAGCTCGCTCTGCTGTTCAACGCCAAATCGATTAATTAAGGCCGAGCGGAGTTCTGGCAGGGTTATAGCACCCGGTGGTAAGGCTGTCATCAGAACCTCCGCCGCCGCGCTGCGCAGTGCCCCCACAAGGTGTACTCCACCTTTGTCCGGATTCCAACCGTTCCCCCTACACACGTGATCGAACTGCGCCAGGTACGCCCTCAAATCACTCTTGCCGTCATACGGCGCGAGTGGAACCTTATGGCCGCCCGAAGGCCGGACCCCGTGCGTCGCTCCCTGCGGAATTAGCGCGGGGCCGAACCGTTCGGGCCCCATAGTACACTATTCCTGGGGGGCTCGCGTGCGTCCCCCGTCCCTCTAAAGACTACCCCTGTCGGTTTCGATGCTTGGGTCGCCTCGTCGCAACCCGCTACCCATTCCATTCTCGCACACCACGTCTCACCAACACATCTCACACTCCCATGGTCGGACATCCCTGCACACACTCTCTCTCCACGCACTCCGGACCAGTCGCACACCTCACCACCATTGGCCTCTCATGAACAGCCGGGTCTATACCAACTCCCAAGCTCGTTGAACCTCCCCTCACACCATACACATTTCCGACATTATCGCCACTCACCTCGGCGCTTCTTCCTCTTGGCTCCTCCTCCGCCACCTGCAAACTCTTTATTTGGTTAGCAAGAACATAATCATGATGTGAGCACAGACCTTGTACAAATTCCATCACCTCCTCCTTTATTTCATTTTTAGTCTCCCTCCGTCTCTTTTTAATTGCACTCACACCTTCTTCTACCTCTTCTAACTTTTGTTTCACCTCCTCTATTTCCCGGTGCGCCCCCACAATTTCTTCTTCTAAGGCCACTTTGGTCGTCTCTATATGGGTCATGACTTCTTGTTCCCTCACCCCCAACGTCTCTACCACCTCATCCAACCTCTTTGTCAGCCCCTCGTGTACCATCTGGCACTCTTTCTTCGTCACTAGAAGTTCTTTTATTTATTTATTTTTGTGCTGATTTCAGCCCCCCTATCACATCCGTGTTCTTACCCACTTGCTCCCCTAACTCTTTCTGTCCCACCGTCAGCTTCTCTACTTCCCGCGTCAACTCCTCTATACCCCCTTGTAACCTAGCCGTACTCTTCCTCACCTCTTTCTCCACGTGCTCCTCACACTGCTTTGCCTCGTCGCCTACCCCCACGACTCCTTCGCTCACCCCGCGCCTTATGTCCTCCACCATTTCTTCTATTTCCCTCTTAGATGCCACCCTCATTTGTTCCAATTCGTTCTTTTGGGCGACCATTTTACTTTCCAGCCCGTTTTTTACCTCCTTCAATTGATGCCCCATCTGTTTTATTTCCCGGGCAGATTTATCCCCCATTTCCCTCAATTGCCCCCCCCCCCCCATTTTGTTAACCCATCCTTCATTCCTTCTATTTGGTTCTCTTGGGTGGCCATCCTGTTTTCCAACCCCACTAACCCCTCTTTCATTTCTTTCATTTGGCCACCCATGTCCTTCAATCGGCCCCCCATTTCCTTCATTTGGCCCTCCATTTCCTTCATTTTGCCCCCCATTTTGCTTTCTAATCCCCCAATTTGATTTCCCAATTGCTCTCCCAATTGCTCACTGTTCTTTTCCATCATTTGTTCCATTTTCCTGGTGGATTTCTCAGCCATTTTTTCCATATACCCATCATTTGCGCCATAATAAGGCCCACATCTATTGGTGCTGCGGGCTCGGCTACCGCGGCCATGTGCGAGGCGCCGCCATTTTCTTCGTATGCCACCCCTACTGCTGCACACTCAACAATGTTCTTCTCCTCTTCCCATTCTTCCCGGGGGTCCTGGGTTATTGACTATTTCCTCCTCTACCTCCTCATTTACCCCCCACCGGCATCTGACCATCTTGGCTATCCATGGCACGATTTAATTTGGATGTTTAATTAAATTTCGGCCGCTCGTAATTTTGAGTGCGTTAGGCGCAGTTCGGGTTCAATCCCACTTCCCGGACACCAATTGTTGCGGATCTCAACATCGGCCTTTCCCCTTACCGAGGGGGGATTAATCCCCTTGTCTTTTATGAGCCAATGTGATCTGGGGCTATGACGTTCCTTCCGGTCAGCGCTGAATAGGGTGGTAGGCCGAATTATTCCTATTACCAAATTACCAACGCCTCCCAGGCAGCAAGGAAATAATCCCGCCCGAACCACGGTTTTAGGTGGAGACGCCGAGCGATAGCGAGCCGTGATCCGAGCTGTTAACAGAACTAACCCCGATTTGAGCGGTTCTGAATCGTCCCACGCTTACCCAATGGAGGAAAAGACTGATACGGTCGAGTTAGGAAGAAACAGGAAGAACAGATTGGTTTATTAATAATTTGTACAGGAAGGAGAAGAAGAACACACAGTGAAGCTTATACAGTCTTAACTTATCCCTGGACAGACGGGCCCGCACATACAGATACACTCACACGGGGATGTAGGTGGTCGGGTTGATGGTCCCGGGATGATGGCATCCAGGCAGCTCACTCCGGTCCCAGACTCGTAGCATGGAGCAGATGGTCAGGTGGCAGTGGCCAGGAACTCTCCTCGTGTCGCTTGCATGGAGCGGACAATTACAGGGCGGAATGCGGGCGAAAGATAGGCTGGCTTGGCGGTTACACTAACAGGGCTGCGTACGTAATAATCGACAGCTCAAACGCGCTTCTTCATGCGTTTTCTCCTCATGAGTCCTTTTTATGCACAGTCACGTCGCATAAACCCTTTGGTAGCAAGCGCGATTCCTTCAGTCCTCTTATACAGTTCTCTCGTAGCAAGTCCTCTTTCATGCGCGAATCGTGCCAGTCCTGTTGCATCAGTCCTTTTCGCACAGTCCTCTTTACAAAGCGTGTATATTCCTTCTGGCCAGTCCTGGACAGTCCTCTTTACAAAGTGCGTATATTCCTTCTGGCCAGTCCTGTGTAAGGGCTTTGTGAGCGTGTTTATATATCGCCGCCCAGCGAACCCTCTGGAATTTGCCAGCCGCGCTCCTACCATGCCCCTCACGCCATTCCACCCGAGCCCTGGTTGGTTGTTGGCTCTTACCGGCTCCGCCCTTGACGTGCTGCTTGACGTGGCCACACCCCGACCTCGCGCTCCTCCCCCTTTTCCAGGCCTAACTCGTGGCCACCCGACTAGTTTGAGCGAGCAACTGGCAGCTAACCGTGCTGGCAAAGGAGGTGAATTCGCAGAATCAGGGCGCGGGATGGATGCTGCCCAACGAGGATGATTTGGAGGGTGGGCCGCAAAATGAACGGGACCTAAGCTTATTATTTAGTTTACACAACGCAGGTATCACTATTCGAAATGGCCTTATTCTCACATATACTATGACATAACTAATGTTCTAAGGTGGCCTACGTGTTGCATGTGGAATAACTATGGGGGCAAACCTTTAACCTTTAATGATCATATTTGTACATTCTCAGAACTGCAACAATATAAAATATATATATATATATATATTGTTACGGTTTTCGCGCGACCCTCCTGCCCTTACCAAGGGGAGAGTAAGCCCCTGTCCTCTTTGGGTCGTCGCAACCGTGACACTTGAGTCGCCCCTCCCGGGCAGACGCAGGGTAGGGTTCCGGGACAATTCTCGCATGTAACTAAATACATATGCCGCCGCGGAAGGGGGGATCAAGCCTCGCACGAACCACGCGTAATTTGAGTACATCCGAGCGGATGGCGTACCACGTGGTCCGTGCAGTTATCTTATATTGGAACCTGATTAGAGCGATAATTCGTACCACGCTTAGTCAATAGATGGAAGGGACGAGACGGTCGAATCGAAGGAAGAACACATGTTTAATAATTATTATTTACAGTGATTGGTAGAAGGAAAAGGGACACAGGGCAGAACTTAAGCAGTCTTAGCTTATTTCCCAGTCACGGGCCCGATCACACTCACAGGGGGAAATGAAGAAAGGAAATGTTCAGGCGCTGAATGCGCCGGCTTGGTCGTCCAGGAACAGCTTCGCCCGGTGTGGCCCTCCCCTGTCACAGCACGTCCCTCGATGAAGGCAAGCAGGCAAGCGGGAGGGATCCTTGCGGCACATCTCTCGAACAAAGGCAGAGCCGGCAGTCGCGAAAATATACGCGTCTCTCGCACGGCTCGTCGGTTTCTCACAGCGTGATTAATCAACGGCGTGCTTTCACTCGCGTAACTCAATAGGGAGGATTTCAAGCTCAACCGAGCATTCAACTTGTTCAAGCGCCTCCCCCCTCAAAACTCATTTGGCGTCTTTCAGCGCGCCTCTCCTCAGAACTTGTTCATCTCTCAAGTGCCTCTCCCATAACCTGTTCAACTCTCAAGAGCCTCTCCCCATAACTTGTTCAACAAGCGCCTCTCCCTTCTCATAACTCGTTATTAGTCCCCTGCCGGTGTACACCGGAGGGGACTATAGGTTTGCACGCCGTCCCTCCGTCCGTCAGTCTGTCAGTCCGTCAGTCCGTCAGTCCGTCACGCAAAGAACGGTTTTCCGGAATTTTTTTCTAAACGCTTAATGCTAATGATTTCAATCTTGGCACATGGTTTCCGCATGATATGTTACAGGTCAAGTTCGAACTTCACGACGTTTCGATCATTTTTAACAAAGTTATGGCACTTTGAACTTTGGTAATTCTGATAATTCTGATGATCCTTAACTCAGTGCCATTTTAAGTTTTAATTTCCTTTAAAAACCTATTTCTCTGCAATAATAGGACCAATTGTGATAAAGTTTTCACCATATGATGGACTCGGTCTGAGGAATATTATAATGGTAATTATGACGTCACAGGTCACGTGGTTCGGCCGCCATATTGTTTTTCGTGAAAACACGAAAACCCCTTTTTCTCTGCAACGGCTGAACAGATCGAGGCCAAACTTTGCAGGCAGAATCGCATACCCATGACTAACAAAAACGTCAACGAGCATGACGTCATGCGTCACATGGTTTCAGAGTTATGACGTTTTTAAGCATGAACCTTTAAAACCGAGCTCCTCCCTCATTTTTGATCCAATCGAGGGGAAACTTCACAGATCTGTTCAGCACTAAAATGTCCTTTTGGAATTTGTGATAGGGCACGTGGTTTGGCAGATATCGTTAATTGAACGAAAATGTTTTAAAAATGGATATCTCTTTTTATTTTCGAGTTCTCAAGCCGCACTGCGCGTCCTCAGCCTCGTCTCGTGAACGTCAACAGCGCGACACAGCACCCGCTTTCGGGAGGGGCGGAGTCAAGCCGAGCAACATATATATATACTCATCGATCATTGATCGTGAACCGGAAAATATAATAAATTACTGATGGTTTCAGAGTTATGACGTTTTTAAGCATGGACCTTTAAAACCGAGCCCCTCCCTCATTTTTGATCCAATCGAGGGGAAACTTCACAAATCTGTTCAGCATGTCAGTCTACTAAAATGTCCTTTTGGAATCTGTGATAGGGCACGTGGATTGGCAGATATCGTTAATTAAACGAAAATATTAAAAAAAATGGATATCTCTTGAATCGCTAGTACCTCAGACCGTGAGTTGGTAATAATTTATATAATTCGCACAGTGCAATATGTACAGGCCGCTCCACGGAGCGACCTTGCGGGCTTATCAACGAGGCGAGGCGTGACACACATGTGTCTCAGCATACCTCAGATCATGTTTGAAAACCAGCATCAACCGTGCATAAATTTGCATATTCGATCATTTTTGACAAAGTTATGGCACTTTGAACTTTGGACGGGGACATGTATTGCAGCGCAATACTCAGAATGCTTGTTCACACAGCGCCTCTCCCAAGAACTGTGGTGGGGGCTTTGCGCAAAGGGTTATATTGCCATGCCCTTAGCCCGCATCGAATGTTCTAACCACGCCTTTTGACGCAGTGCTAAGCCACTCCCTTCGAGCCCTGATTGGCGGCTCGCGCTTACCATCGGCTTCTTCTCCGCCTTCCTTCGGCCTTGATCGACTTGTTAGGCCGGCCTCGTGTTATTTCATGCGAAAGCCACAGTACCGAGGCGGCATAAGCAATGGAAGGACCTAACTCTCATTATTCTACTCAACGCAAAACTAACACAGGAAAAGGACTATGCTTACATTTACTAAGACATAACTGAACTATCGCGAGGCTACATGTTGTCGTGTGACTAAACTATGAGGGGGAAATTAGCCTTTATTTGTAAAAAAACTCAAAACCGCAACACTACCCCTCTCCCTCGTCAGACTCGTCCCCGAGTCGAACCCAACAAAATGGAACGACCGGTTTTGAGAATGATATGCAAAATTAACCTTACTTTAACATGTGACATATAGGTGTGGTTCCCCCTAACATTTACTCTAACCCGTGTATGTGATAGTTTTAAAACACTAAATATGTCCCCCCTATTGCGTTGAGTAGCTACCTAACAGAATCACACCCACAACTAACCGAATTCCGGAATTTGTCAAACTAAACACGTAGCCGGTGGGCAGCATTTTTATATTTACAAGCACAGAAAACTTAATTTATTTACAATTCTATGACCCAGGACCTGTCCTTTTTGAAGAGAAGATTGGAGGGGAGAGAAAGCACAGCAAAACCAAAGAAAACACACTCAAAATTTCATAACACTTGCTGCTTGCTTCTTGCATCTTGCTTCTTGCTTCTTCTGTGTGCCTATCAAACCGGCTGGACCCCGGACCAGCATACAGGCCATTCCTGATCTTCAGGGCTATCGCCCTTACAAATCTTCTCATCCCTAGCACACCATAATAAAAATACACAAAGAATGCGTTTATTGTATTTCTTTGCCAAGCAGGGCCAACCTCATGTGGTCCAACTGCGTGACATTAATGCCCCTCAAAACAAGTGGTCCGAAGATGCAAGGTGATGCTGCAGAAAGGTGCTGCACAGCAGAGGTGCAAGGCCACAAGACTTGTGGTCCATAGTGTGTAATAATGTGCAGCAAAGCGTTTGTGGCAGCAAAGTTCTGCACAGGTGCAGCAAAGTTACTGTAAAAGGATATGGCAGCAGAGTGCTGCGCAGTTCGGCTGCACAGATGTAGCAAAGTGCAGCAGGGGTCGATGCACAGGTCGATGGTGCTGCACAGTTCCACCTCCAAAATGGTCCTGGGGTGGGGGGGAGAGACAAAGCACGACCAGCAAAGCGGAAAGGACGCAACGGTACACAGCAACACAAGGTAATGCAGCGCAAAGGGCATGGAAGAGCCAGCAGAGCAGGCTCGTCCCTAGCCGTCCGTACCCCCCATCATCGGCTTACACTACCCTAGCCCTTCCTTGTATTTACAATTCGTCTCTACGTCTTGTCTCCCATATCCCCCTCTACTCCAAATTCGTCTCCCAATCCCTCCCAGGAAGGAAGGAATGGAACAAACAGAATGTCACTCTACGTCGTGATGCGTCTCACCATTCAATCAGTCTACAAAGCCCTGGTGTGGAGTTTCGTCCTCCTTGGTGATTGGCTGTAGATGGTGCGAAGGGATTTCTCATCACCTAACTACACTACTGACATTTACTTTTAAACTACCCGCGGTCATACCCTGCCAATCAGCCTCTTTAAACTATGTGGTTCTAAAAACCCAAATTCCCATTGTCCACCCTGTGGTGCTCTTCAAAATTTGGGTCTGACTCCCAACGAATTTTCACTCTGTGCCCTTGCACAATTTTGGGGCTGGGTCGTGTGGCTCTACCAGCAGGTCTACCTACCTGCGCACCTCCCCCACTGAAGTCGCCACCCGAGCTTACCTGCTCCTGCGACTACCTAACTGGGGAAGGCGCCTCCTGGCACTTGACCCCCTGATGCCCACCTTGGCATTGGGCAACCCGGGTCCTCTCCTGGGATCCTCGGGCCCCACTGAACACTACTCATAACTCTAACGGGCTCCCAGATCCTACCTGTGGCCTCACCTGGCCGACAAACTACCAGTGGCGGAGTGCTCCAATAACCATACGCACCAACAAAGCCCACACGCCCAGCCATTTCATAGATTCATGCACCCAACCAAAGCACTTCATGCCACTTCCCGCACCACAGGTGTCAATATCCAAACAATTTACCTAACCCCTCTACCTGGCTTTACACTACCCACCCTGGGTATCCGTGAATGGGTCCATCTCCCCCATTCACTCCTTCGCACCATGCATTCCACACCTTTTATTTCACACCAAGCATTCCACACCACTCATTCGCACACCATTTATCTCACACACCACTTTTCTCGCACACCAAATTCGCACACCTTTTGTGCTCTTACACCTTTTCCCATACACTCCAACACAACTCCATCTGTCTCAATACACAATCCCTGGTTATTCTCAACCAATTCCTCATTTGCTCAATACACAGTCCTGGTTATTCTCAACCAATTCCTCATTTGCTCAATACACAATCCCTGGTTATTCTCAACCAATTCCTCATTTGCTCAATACACAGATCATCATCACACACAGCATCATCTAACTGACTACTTCCCCTAAAACTCGTGCTTCCCCGTCTTTCCATTAAAGTATGCACTTCCCTCGTCATTATCAATCAGCTAAGCTACCTACGTCCCCTCCATAGTACAAAAGTCTCTACTTAAATCTTGTTCCTCTACTGTCTGCTAATTTCCCTATCCATTATCCTAGCCCGCCCTCGGCTAGCTTCGGTGCCCCCATGGAGGTCACCATCGCTGGTCCCTCCATGTGCATGTCACTGCCATCCCCCTAATCTAATGCTCATGAGCCCAGTGTGAGGAATGGTGAAACTACAATTCCCCCACGCCGGGCACCATTCCCCAACACTATTTTTATTCGTCCACTATACTCGAGCCTTGTCGGGTGGGAATACATCGCCACAGCTCGGCCTCGCAAAGTCGAGCGATCCATGCGGTTGGTTGGTCTACTGTAGGTTGGGTCCGTCCGGCATTTTCGATCCAGGGGAGGAGGCATGGAAGGGCCAAGGTTCAGAGCTCCATCCCTGCGCGAGGCCCTGCGGTCCCACGCACGATGGACCAACCGCCCACGGTCGGAGCACCGCAGCCGCCAGGGGGCTTGACTCAGAACTCTCCTACCCCCCCTTGAACTGTGCCGATCGCCTTTCCCGCCAAGGCGCGGCACCGACCATACCGGGCGGGGCCCGGCGCGAACCGTGCACGCCAGTCCTTGTGAGACCGCCGCGGCACCGATCCCCGCCGATCCCCGCAGCACACAAAGCACACCACTCACCGAGGGCTCACGTCGGCTATACATCGCGCTAAACGCTACCCCGGTCTGCGTCGATGCTCGAGCCACGCTCTCACCACACGCGACCCGCTCCTCACTCGCACACCTAGGCGTCCCTGCGCCTTCCATACACTCCATACATTCCGTTACTGCATGCTCTCTCCACACACGGTCTGGTGTGCCTTCTTTCTCGCACACCATACTCACACCTGCACACCTAGGCGCACTCATACCACTCACACACTCTGTTACACACTCTGTAACACTATCGGCCATCGCACACCCTCGCATACACCCTTCCGTTACCTACTCCGTAAAGTCCACGGGTGTGCACTCTCCTGGTACACACCCAATAACACGCTCTGGTGTGCACTCCTGCACACTCTCTTCAACACGCTCTAGTGTGCATTCTCTCTCACTCTCCTCGGCCATCACACACTCTGTTTCACACTCTTCTCCGACGCACTCTTCCCACACACATTCCATCATACAGTCGCGCTCCGGTGCACACTTCTCTCGCACACGCGCGCTAGTCAGCCTCACACATCGCACCACGGACCTTCCACGAGCGCCCCGGGTTTCGTCTCGATCCCAAGCGCGCCAAAAACCTTTTCCCGCCATACACACCCCTACTCACCTTGGGGATTCTCTTCTCCGCCAGCACCTGCAAACCTTTACTGGGATTAGCAAGTGTTACGTGTCCCCCCCCCCCCCCCCCCCGACCTCCTGGTCTCGGTATACCTCCGAACCCCGGGAGGAGCCACGGCAGAAAATTATATATTATTCCGTGTCGAAATCAATAAGGAAACCACACCAATGGTTATAAACAAACCAATAATATATTAAAAATCACACAGGAATAACACCACCAATAACGATAGCGAATCCAGACAATCAAAATCTTAAGATGTTGCCATCTTATCTAGTACTTATCTCAAACTCACGGCACTCCCCAATGTCTCTATAACTCTCCAAGGCGAAGTTGGTTCGCTCCAGCGATCGTGGGAACAATGTCCGATCAAGTTCAATCGAGGCGTAGGCGGTCGAAACGGCACAGAATTCACGTGGTCCAACACCCAGCAAACTCGCGGTAGAATGGAAAATCCCCAAAGACGCGCGCCGACGTACACGTTCGCCATTCAATCGGCGAACTGCCGTGTAACCTTCAAACGCCGCTTTCGCACCCACGCATCCCCGGCAGACGGCCGGAGGATGAGAAAAGTTGCCACGTACCAAAACCTTCTTCGGTGGACGCAGCGTGCAGGGAAGAATGGCGGACGGCTCTCACTCGAGCCGGAGCCTCTAGGCAAGGATTCTCCGGAACCTCAATGCCGATACCTGACTATGCAGGTTCCTCAATATTCTGGCGATAACACCTATCACACGATACTCCTTTCAAGGACTCAAAGTTCACTCGCGAGGTACGCTCGACCACGCTAGGTACAGAGCTTCGCCACACATCTTCCCCGACCTTTGCCTCAGGACCTCTTCTTCCTCGCTCGACGTCTTCCGGTGCACGAACCGATTTCCTGTTTCATTTTTACCATGAGTGCTTTTAACCTTTTAATCACAATAACCATTTCCTTTCAACAACAATAATCGCCGTTTCCTTCCAACCCAGATAAGAATAATAATACCTAACCAGAAATGCTTCACCTGGATGAAAACCACCACCATGGAAGGGCCGAATCCGTAATACTCCCCCCCCCCCCCCCCCCCCTCAAGAAAGAAACTTTGAACACCGCAAAAACTTTCTTTGCAGGCAAACTCTTGAAACCAACAAACGTAAACTCACAACCCAAATCATCAATTCCGTGAACAACAATAATCAAGATTTCCCAAAAATAAAGCAACAAACTTCGAACAACCCACAGAGCTTTCCAAAGTTAATTGACTCTGGACAAAGCGTCAGCCACGACATTGTCCCTGCCCTTTACATGTTCAGTTTCCCAGTTGGACTCCTGCAAAGCCAAACTCCATCTCATCCCCCTCTGATTTTACTTTTCGTTTCTTTTGAATGAAGGTTAAGGGGTAGTAATCAAAATCCAAAGTCAAGCAAAACTACAACACTTTTCCCCGGGAGGCCGAGCTGAAAGCCAGGTTCCATGGTGGTTGGGTGGTGAGGCCTGGAAGTATTCACTACATGGACGCCTTTAGGAACGTGGAGTTCACGGTTAGTCCGTGCAGGAAAGTCACTACATGGACGCCTTTAGGAACGTGGCGTTCACGGTTAATCCGTGTAGGAATCTTGGCTCGGCGGCTCCACGGCATTCAGTGCTTCAACTTTTCCGAACTTCCATAATAATTACGGTGGGACCGCTTGTCACTGTAGTCACATGAATAGCGGTCTCCTTCTCAGCCACTACTCTGACAATCCTTCCTTCGGGAGCTGCCGTAACTCCGGCAGCCTCCATAATAATATCGATTGCGGCCACCACCAAAACTACGACTCCGTGGTCCTCTTCTGTAGCCCCCACGACACCTATGAAATGCCTTCACTACTGTTATGGTCCAACCCTCCAACTCCTTGCTATTCAGATCCTTTTCTGCATCTCTGGTGTCCTTTGAGTTTTCAAACGTGACAAAGCCAAACCCTCTTGACTTTTGTGTCTCCCTGTCTTTTATCAGCAGGACTTCCAAAAGCGGTCCATATTTGCTGAAGGCAGACTCCAGAACATCTTCCTTGGTTTTGAAGTTCAGTCCCCCTACAAAGAGCTTGCCAATATTGCCTCCATCCCTGACTTGCGTGTGCTGACACTTAGTTTCAGGGTACTTCCTCCTCGGCTTTTCAACAAACCTTGGGTTACCAGAAACTTGACCACCGGCCAAATCATTCCCGATAACAAAAGATACTCCCTCTACAGGAAGAGTGGCTTATAAACCTACGGTGACCGGTCCTGACACCAAATCAGACTCCAGGTGGATGACATGAAGGGGAGCTCTAACATAGCCACCAATCCCCTGTAAACGAACACTATCACCAGTTGCCGTCGCCTCTGACAATGGCAAAATGCCTTCAAGCATCAAAGACTGATGTGCTCCTGTGTCCCTCAAGACCCTAACTGGTTCCTGGTTAGTCGAGTCTCCATCGAAGGACACAAACCCCTCTGAAATAAATGGTTGGTAACCCTTTTGAGGGCGATTTCTCACACTTGCCATTGCATTCGGAGTTGTACTAGTCGAACTCCGCTCCTGATTTTCCTTTCCCAGAGCATAACAGTGGGACATCAAGTGTCCCGGTTTATGGCAGAAAGCGCAAGTAGGCCCGGAGGAGAACCTTGTGGTCTGCCTCGAGCCCCCCGGCGGATACGTCTGCCTTGGAACTGTTGTCTTTGGATTTCTAGAAGTCGTGGTATCAGAGTGGTCCTCATAGTCATCTCATGGCCGCACCCATGAATTTTCGTTCCCCGCCCCTGATGTACCATAGCTCCCCTGGCTAAGTCTAGGCGAGTAGTTAGGTTTGTGGAACGCCATACTGTGTGTTAAGGCATAGTCATCTGCCATGGTTGCTGCCTCATACAACTTTGGTACTTTCCTTTCCTCCAGATGTACTTTAATATCCTCGTGGACACACTGTTGGAATTCCTTCACCAGGATCAATTGTCGTAGTAGTTCGAAGTCTTTCCCAACCCCTTTTGAATCACACCACCGATCAAACATGGTTTCTTTCATTCTGGCAAACTCCACATGGGTCTCACTCTCCCTCTTCCTGGCATTCCGGAATTTTTGCCGGTAAACTTCCAGGACCAATTCATAGGCTTTGAGAATGTTTTTCTTCACTATCTCATAATCTGCACATTGGTCAATCGGTAAAGCCGAATAAATATCTTGAGCTTTACCCACCAGAACACTTTGCACTAATATGGTCCAGGACTCCTCAGGCCATTTTAGCAGTTGAGCCACTTTCTCAAAGTGTGAAATTTTTTTGGCTACCTCCTTTTCATTGAAGGGTGGAACCAGCCTCACATGTCTGCCAACATCCCAGGTGTTCTGATGAGGTGTCGAACCAGTCGGCATGGATGGTACCTCTCCCCGTTCTTTCATTACATCCAGCTCCTTGAGTCTAATTTCCTGCTGAAGCGCCATTTCACGGTCCCTTAACTCCCTTTCGGCTTTTCTCTCCTATGCTTTTTTCTCCTCTAACCTTTCCTGGAGTTCTCTTTCAACTCTCCTTTCCTCTGCTCTTTCTTGTGCTTTTTTCTCTTCTAACCTTTCCTGGAGTTCTCTTTCCTGTACGGCTCTTCTTTCCTCGAGTTCTCTTTCCTGTGCTGCTCTTTCCTTTTCTGCTTTCCTTTCCTCTGCTCTTTCTTGTGCTTTTTTCTCTTCTAACCTTTCCTGGAGTTCTCGTTCAACTCTCCTTTCCTCTGCTTTTCTTTCTTCGATTTCCCTTGCAGCTCTCCTTTCCTCTGCTTTTTTGCTTTCCTGGCTCTGTAATTGCATCTCCAGTTTCCGTAGCTCCACATTTTCTTGTTCCTCGGGTAACCACTCCAAGGCTCCCTCTTCCCATGTTCCTTGTCCCACCAGAGATTCTATCACCAATCTCTGCATCTGTGCTTTCCTCATATTCGTTCGAACCTCCAAGCTATAATGTCTGGCCAATACCAAGAGGTCCGATTTTAATAACGTTCTGAACTGTGCCTCACTAGGGGTCACTGCAAACATCTCTGCGTCAAACTCCATGGTGACTATTGTTAACACCTGTTAACCTTAACACAAGAATTTTTAATTTTTTTTTTTGGGGGGGGGGGGGGGGGGGGGAATTTGGGAATGTTGGAAAAAGTTCCAAATTTGGGAATTCTGGGAATGTTAGGGAATTCTTTCCCGGACTAAATTTAGGGAATTTTAGATCCCGGACGCAGACCCAATTTCGAGCCCACGAGTCAATTGGACGACCCCCAATTTCTGTTACGTGTTCCTCCCCGACCTCCTGGTCTCGGTATACCTCCGAACCCCGGGAGGAGCCACGGCAGAAAATTATATATTATTCCATGTCGAAATCAATAAGGAAACCACACCAATGGTTATAAACAAACCAATAATATATTTAAAATCACGCAGGAATAACATCACCAATAACGATAGCAAATCCAGACAATCAAAATCTTAAGATGGTACCATCTTATCTAGTACTTATCTCAAACTCACGGCACTCCCCAATGTCTCTATAACTCTCCAAAGCGAAGTTGGTTCGCTCCAGTGATCGTGGGAACAATGTCCGATCAAGATCAATCGAGGCGTAGGCGGTCGAAGCGGCACAGAATTCACGTGGTCCAACACCCAGCAAACTCGCGGTAGAATGGAAAATCCCCAAAGACGCGTGCTGACGTACACGTTCGCCGTTCAATCGGCGAACCGCCGTGTAACCTTCAAATGCCGCTTTCGCACTCACGCATCCCCGGCAGATGGCCGGAGGATGAGAAAAGTTGCCACATACCAAAACCTTCTTCGGTGGACGCAGCGTGCGGGGCAGAATGACGGACGGCTCTCACTCGAGCCAGAGCCTCTAGGCAAGGATTCTCCGGAACCTCAATGCCGATACCTGACTATGCATGTTCCTCAATATTCCGGCGATAACATCTATTGCATGATACTCCTTTCAAGGACTCAAAGTTCACTTGCGAGGTACGCTCAACCACGCTAGGTACGGAGCTTCGCCACACGTCTTCCCCGACCTTTGCCTCACGACCTCTTCTTCCTCGCTTGACGTCTCCCGGTGCACGATCCGATTTCCTGTTTCATTTTTACCATGAGCGCTTTTAATCTTTTAATCACAATAACCATTTCCTTTAAACAACAATAATCGCCGTTTCCTTCCAACCCCAATAAGAATAATAATACCTAACCAGAAATGTTTAACGTGGATGAAAACCACCACCACGGAAGGCCCGAATCCGTTACACAAGCCCGACATCATAATGCAAACACGAACCTTGTACATATTCTATCACTTCCTCCCGTGATTCACTTTCTCTCTCTGCCGTCTCTTCGGCCCCAATTTCAACTATAATCATTTATTTTTCCTCGACGACTGCCGGCGCACATGAATTTGCCCTGTCCAATTCGGCGGCCGTCGGCTCTTTTACACCCCGAGTCGCGATTTCTATTCCCATGTAGCCGTGCCCTGTCTACCTCGTTCCCCACGCGCACCTCGCACCGCGTTACCTCATTGCGTCCCTTTGCGACCTCCTCGCTCAGCTTGCGCCTTATGTCCTTCCCCATCTCTTTTGTTTCCTTCTTAGACGCCACCCTCATTTTTCCCAATTCCCGAGTGGTTTTGTCCCCTATTTCTTTCAATTGGCCACCCATTTTGCTTTCCAATTCATTTTTCACCTCTTCCAATTGATCACCCATTTTTTTTATGTCCCGGGTGGATTTGTCCCCCAATTCTTTCCTTTCCCGGATGGATTTGTCACTCTGGGCGTACAATTTTTCAGTCAACTCGCCCTTGCTACACCTTACCTCGTCCCTTATTTTATTCATTTCTTCTCCCATATACGCCCTGAGTTGTATCATAAAGAGGGTCATATCCATGGGCGCTGCGGGCTCGGCTTCTGCTGCCACGTGCGAGGCGCCACCATTTTCTACCCCTACGGCCGGCCCCTCATCGATGTCCTCCTCTTCTCCCAATTATTCCCGTGGGTCCTGGGTCATTAATTCCTCCTCATCTACCTCCTCTTCTACCCCCACCGGCATTCGATCGCTTTGGCTAGCCATGGTACGAATATAAATGTGAATTTAATACTAAATTTCGGTCGCTCGTAATTTTCGAGTGCGTGAAGCACACACTACATGGGGTGTACTTACTTTTTTCACGTGACTGTATATATATATATATATATATTGTTATGGTTTCCACGCGACCCTCCTGCCCTTACCAAGGGGGGATTAAGCCCCTTGTTCATTTTGTGTCGTCGCAACCGAGAGACTTGAATCGCCCCTCCCGGGCAAACGCAGGGTAGGGTTCCGGGACGATGTTCGCACGTACCTAAGTACCTGCGCCACCGTGGAAGCGAGGATCATGTCTCGCATGAGCCACGTGTAATTTGAATACACTGAGCGGATTGCGTACCACGTGGTCCGTGCAGTTACCTTTGGTATTGGAACCCGATTTGAGCGGTTTTATTCGTATCACGCTTTGTCAATAGATGGAAGGGACGAGACGGTCAAATAAAAGGAAAAACACAGGTTTAATAATTATTCACACTATTATGTACAAGTCGAAGAGACACAGAGCAAAACTTAAACAGTTTTAACCTAAATTCCCAGACACGGGCCCGATCACACTCACAGGGGGAAATGAAGGGAGGATGATGTTCAGGTGCTGAACGCGCCGACTTGGTCGTCCACGAACAGCTTCGCCCGGCGTGGCTCTCCCCGGTCACAGCACGTCCCTCGATGAAGGCAAGCAGGCGACAAGAGGGATCCTTGCAGCATGTCTCTCGAACAAAGGGTAGAGCAAGCAGGCGGGAAAATTTAAGCGTCTCTCGCCAGGCTTGGTGGTTTCTCACAGCACGATTAATTAATGGCGCGCTCTCACTCGCATAACTCGATAAAGGTTCTGCCTCAAGCTCAACCGAGCGTTTAACTTGTAAGAGCGCCTAATAACTTGGTTCATGCGCGTCTACTCTCTCCCTCTGGTTCAGTGCACCTCCCTCAGAACTCGTTCAACGAGAGCCTCTCCCTTCGCATAACTCAGATCGAGGGCTTCTTTCAGCGAACCTCTCCTCAGGACTCGTTCAACAAGCACCTCTCCCTTCTCATAACTCAGATCGGGGGCTTCTTTCAGCGCACCTCTCCTCAGGACTCGTTCAACAAGCGCCTCTCCCTTCTCATAGCTCAGATCAGGGGCTTCTTTCAGCGCACCTCTCCTCATGACTGAGGTGGGGGGCTTTGCGCAACGGGTTATATTGCCAACCCCCTTAGCTCGCTCGAATGTTCTAACCACGCCTTTTGACGCAGTGCTAAGCCACTCCCTTCGAGCCCTGATTGGCGGCTCGCTCTTACCATCGGCTTCTCCTCCGCCTTCCTTCGGTCTTGCCTCGACTTGTCAGGCCTGCCTCGTGTTAATTTGCGCCAAAAACCACAGTATCGAGGCGGCATAAGCAATGAAAGGGTCCTAACTCTCATTATTCTACTCAACGCAAAACTAACACAGGAATAGGACTATTCTTACATTTACTAAGACATAACTGAACAATCGCGAGGCTACGTGTTGTAGTGTGACTAAACTATGAGGGGGAAATTAACCTTTATTGTACAAACTCAAAACCGCAACACTACCCCTCTCCCTCGTCAGACTCATCCCCGAGTCGAACCCAACAAAATGGAACGACCGGTTTTGAGAATGATCTGCAAAATTAACTTTACTTTTACATGTGACATATAGGTGTGGTTCCCCCTAACATTTACTCTAACCCGTGGGTGCGACAGTTTTAAAACACTAAATATGTCCCCCCTATTGCCTTGAGTAGCTAATCTAACAGAATCATGCCCACAACTAACCGAATTGCGGAATTTATCAAAATAAACACATAGCCGGTGGGCAGCATTTTATATTTACAAGCACAAAAAAACTTAATTTATTTACAATTCTATGACCCAGGACCTGTCCTTTTGAAGAGAAGATTGGAGGGGAGAGAAAGCACAGCAAAAACACAAACACACTCATCAATTCATAACACTTGCTGCTTGCTTCTTGCATCTTGCTTCTTGTTTCTTCCGTGTGCCTATCAAACCGGCTAGCCCCCGGACCTTGCTTCAGCATACAGGCCATTCCTGATCTTCAAGGCTATCTACCTTACAAATCTTCTCATCCCTAGCACACCATAATAAAAATGCACAAAAAATGCTTTTATTTCTTTACCAAGCCGGGCCAGCCTCATGTGGTCCGACTGCGTGACATTAATGTCACACACGACTTTTGGTCCATAAGTGTATAATGTGCAGCAAAGTGTTTGTGGCAGCAAAGTGCTGCACAGGTGCAGCAAAGTTACAACAAAAGGATATGGCAGCAAAGTGCTGCGCAGTTTGGCTGCACAGATGTAGCAAAGTGCAGAAAGAATGCTGCACAGGTCGATGTTGCTGCACAGTTCCACCTCCAAAATGGTCCTGGGGTGGGGGGAGAGACAAAGCACGACCAGCAAAGCGGAAAGGGCACAAAGGTACACAGCAAAACAATGTAATGCAGCACAAGGGGCGTGGAAGAGCGAGCAGAGCAGGCTCGTCCCTAGCCGTCCGTACCCCCCATCGTCGGCTTTCACTACCCTAGCCCTTCCTTGTATTTACAAATTCGTCTCTAGGTCTTGTCTCCCATATCCCCCTCTAATTCAAATTCGTTTCCCAATCCCTCCCAGAAAGGAAGGAATGGAACAAACACAATGTCACACTACGTCGCGATGCGTCTTACAACTCAAACAGTTTCACAGAGCCCTGGTGTGGAGCTTCGTCCTCCTCGGTGATTGGCTGTGAATGGTGCGAAGGGATTCCTCATCCTAACTACACTACTGACATTTACTCATTTAAACTACCCGGGGTCGTACCCTGCCAATCGGCCTCTTTAAACTATGTGGTTCTAAAAACCCGAATTCCCATTGTCCACCCTGTGGTGCTCTTCAAAATTTGGGTCTCACTCCCAACGAATTTTCTCTCTGTGCCCTTGCACAATTTCGGGGCTGGGTCGTGTGGCTCCACTAGCAGGTCTACCTATCTGCGCACCTCCGCGACTGAAGTCGCCACCCGAGCTTACCTGCTCCTGCGACTACCTAAATTGGGGAAGCCCCCTCCTGTCTCTTTACCCCCTAGTACCCACCTTGGCATTGGGCAACCCGGGTCCTCTACTGGGATCCTCGGGCCCCATCACAACTAACCTAACCGGCTCCCAGAGCCTACCTGCAGCCTCACCTGGCCGACAAACTACCAGTGGCGGAGTGCCCCAATAACCACACACACCAATTAAGCCACACGCCCAGCCATTCCCACAGTCTCACGCACCCTGCAAAGCACTACTTGCTACTACCTGCACCACAGGTGTCAATATCCATACAAATTTACCTGAGCCCTCTACCTGACTTTACACTACCCACCCGGGCATCCGTTCATGGGTTCCATCTCCCCCCATTCACTCCTTCGCACCATACATTCCACACCTTTTACTTCACACCAAGCATTCCATACCAAATATTCTCACACACCTCTTTTCTCGCACACCAAATATCTTGCACACCTCAAAACACAATTCCTTTTATTGTCACACAATTCCTCACACATACAGCATCATCTATCTAATTTAACTACTTCCCCTAAAACTCGTGCTTCCCCGTCGTCCCGTTACATTATGCACTCCCTTGTCATTATCATCCACCTAATCTCTCTACGTCCCCACTATAGGTACAGTGTCACTACTTAATTCTTGTCCCTAAGGTCTTATAGATCCCTAACATTATCCTAGCCCTCCCTCGGCTAGCTTCGGTGCCCCATGGAGGTAACCATGGCTGGCACCCCCATGTGCCTGTCACTGCCATCCCCCTAAACTAATGCTCATGGGCCCTTGGCGTGTGAGGAATGGTGAAATTACCATTCCTCCATGTAGGACACACTATCCTCCACAGTCCGCTGCACTCTGAGCCTCTTCATGTGGATATACGTTGTCATGGCTCGACCTTGAAAGGCTGAGCAATCCATTCGGGTGGTTGGTCACCTGTATGGCGTGTCCATCCAGCATTTTCGATCCAAAGGGGGAGGTATGGATGGGCCACGGTGCAAGGCTCCATCCCTGTGCGGGGCCTCGTGGTCCCATGCACGGTGACCCAACCGGCCCCGGTCGGAGCACCGCACCCGCCAAGGTGCGCGGCTCCGAAATCTGCAACATCCCCTTGAACCTCGCCGATCGCCTTTGCCGCCATGGCACGGCACCAGCCATACAGTGCAGGGGCCGGCACGGGTCGTGCACGGCGGTCCTTGTGAAACCGCCGCGACACTGACACCAGCCGGTCCCTGCTGCACACAACTCACCGAGGGCTCGCGTCCGCCATCCGTCCTGCTAAACGCTACCCCGTTCTGTGTCGATGCATGAGCCGCGTTCTCACCACTCGCGACCCACTCTGCACTCGTACCTGCACACCTAGGCGCACTCACGCCTTTCACACACTTCATTATCGCACACCCTCACACACACCCTGGCGCACACTCTTTCGTTACACACTCCGTAACACCCCCGGGTGTGCACTCCTGCACACACTCTGTAACATGCTCGGGTGGGCACTCCTGCACACTCTCTGTAACACACTCTCCTGGCACACAGTCTGTAACACCCACGGGTGTGCACTCTCCTGTTACACACCCAATCATCGCACACCCTGGCGCACACTTTTCTCTCACACGCTTCGGCGCACACTCTCTCTCACACTTCATGCCAGTCGCCCTCGTACACCACACGATGGACCTTCCGCGACCGCCCGGGTTTCGTCTCTCTCCCAAGCGCGCCAAAAACCCTTTCGCGCCAAACACATTCACGCCATTATTTCTACTCACCTTGGGGACCTCCTTTTCCACCAGCACCTGCAAACTTTTTATTTTGTTAGCAAGCACGACATCACGGTGTGAATACGAACTTTGTACATATTCCATCTCCTTCTCCCGTGATATATTTTCTGACTGCCGTCTCTTCGGCCCCAATTGTTTCTACAAATTTGAATTATTTCTTCAACGACCGCCGGCGCGCATAAATTTTTTTCGTCCAATTTGGCGACCGTCGGATCTTCTACACCCCGCTCTCGCGTCGCGATCTCCATAGGCCCCGTCAATTTGGCTGTCCCTCGCTCAAGCTCGCTCTCCACGCGCTCCTCGCACTGCTTCACCTCATCACGTACCAATGCGACCTCCTCGCTCAACCCGCGCCTTATGTCCTCCCCCATCTCTTTTCTTTCTTTCTTCGACGCCACCCTCATTTTTTCCAATTCCCAGGTGGATTTGTCACCTTGGGCATCCATTTTGTTTTCCAACCCTAATAACCCATCTTTCATCTCCTTGGTGGATTTGTCCCCCTGGGTATTCAATGTCTCCTTCAATTCGCCCTCCATTTTATCCATTTTATTCTCCGTCTTTATCATATAGGCCCTCATTTGGGCCATAAATAATTGGAAGTCCCCTGATGCCGCGGGCTCGGCTTCCGCCGCCACGTGCGAGGCACCGCCATTTTCTACCCCTGCTGCTGCCCCCTCTTCGGCTTCCTCCATTACCAACTGTCCCTCTCAGTCCTGGGTTATCAATTCTACCTCTACCTCATCTTCTATTACTCCCACCGGCATTCGACCGCCTTGGCTAGCCATGGTACGAATATAAATTTGAATTTAATACTATATTTCGGTCGCTCGTAATATTCGAGTGCTTGAAGCACACTCCTGGTCCAATCCCAATCCTGACACCAAATGTTACGGTTTCCGCGCGACCCTCCTGCTCTTACCAATGGGGGATTAAGCCCCTTGTTCTTTTTGAATCATCGCAACCGAGAGACTTGAATCGCCCCTCCCGGGCAAACACAGGGTAGGGTTCCGGGACGATGTACGCACGTACCTAAGTACCTGCGCCGCCGCGGAAGCAAGGATCAGGTCTCGCACGAGCCACGCGTAATTTGAGTACACCGAGCGGATTGCATACCACGTGGTCCATGCAGTTACCTTTGGTATTCGAACCCGATTAGAGCGGTTTTATCCATACCATGCTTAGTCAATAGATGGAAGGGACGAGACGGTCGAATAAAAGGAAGAACACAGGTTTAATAATTATTCACACGATTATGTACAAGTCGAAGAGACACAGAGCAGAACTTAAACAGTCATAACTTAAAATCCCAGACACGGGCCCGATCACACTCACAGTGGGAAATTAAGGGAGGATGATGTTCAGGCACTGAATGTGCCGACTTGGTCGTCCAGGAACGGCTTCGCCCGGCGTGGCTCTCCCCGGTCACAGCACGTCCCTCGATGAAGGCAAGCAGGTGGCAGGAGGGATCCTTGCAGCGCATCTCTCGAACAAAGGGCAGAGCAAGCAGGCGGGAAAATGTACGCTTCTCTCGCCAGGCTTGGCGGTTTCTCACAGCGCGATTAATTAATGGCGCACTCTCACTCGCGTAACTCGATAGAGGTTCTGCCTCAAGCTCAACCGAGCGTTTAACTTGTAAGAGTGCCTAATAACTTGGTTCATGCACGTCTTCTCTCTCCCTCTGGTTCAGCGCACCTCCCTCAGGACTAATTCAACAAGTGCCTCTCCCTTCTCATAACTCAGATCGGGGGCTTCTTTCAGCGCACCTCTCCTCAGGACTCGTTCAACAAGCGCCTCTCCCTTCTCATGACTCAGATCAGGGGCTTCTTTCAGCGCACCTCTCCTCAGGACTGAGGTGGGGGGCTTTGCGCAATGGGTTATATTGCCAACCCCCTTAGCTCGCTCGAATGTTCTAACCATGCCTTTTGACGCAGTGCTAAGCCACTCCCTTCGAGCCCTGATTGGCAGCTCGCTCTTACCGATGGCTTCTCCTCCGCCTTCCTTCGGTCTTGCCTCGACTTGTCAGGCCTGCCTCGTGTTAATTTGCGCCAAAAACCACAGTATCGAGGCGGCATAAGCAATGAAATGGACCTAACTTTCATTATTCTACTCAACGCAAAAGTAACACTGGAAAAGGACTATTCTTACATTTACTAAGACATAACTGAACTATCGAGAGGCTACGTGTTGTAGTATGACTAAACTATGAGGGGGAAATTAACCTTAATTGTACAAACTCAAAACCGCAACAATATATACATATATATATATATATATATATATATATATATATATATGTATATATACATATATATATATATATATATATATATATATATATATATATATATACACACACATACACACAAGCACTGTATATTGGGGCACAGTATCATCCATTGTTGATACTACATACTGTTATGTCGGTAGGGTAGTGATATGTAGAGCCAGATAGATCTGTGTAGTGTGTAGATAACGTGCTTCGTCTGTCGCGGTAAGGAATCTACCTTGTAATAAGTTTCATGTGTAGGCGTTTTGTCGGTTAAGAGTATACCTGTGAGCATACCAGGATGTTCGAGTGATAAATAGCGTAGGGATTAAAGAGTAGCGCCCCTGTGTGTCACACCTGGTAGCTAAACTTTTGTCCCTTATTGGCAATGCACACCTGTAGACACCATAGATAGGCCCTTTATTACAACACTAAATGATTCCCTTCCCTGACATGACTTTGAAAGACGAACAGGCAAGGAAACCAGGCCGGGGCACCGCCGATGATGGCCGCCGCCAATTACACCTCCGACAGGCCTAACCACATTGAGTGCCACGCGCTATCACAATGCTACATGCTACATGCTATCACTACGCTACATGCTACGAGCTATCACCACGCTACGGTCCTGTGATTGGTCGGCACGCTGGGCGCGAACCTCCAGCCAACGAGTGCGAGAGGCACGAAGCTGGAAGGTTCGGTGGAAGTCACTGGTTGGTAGCGCGCCAAGGCTGACGTCACCAAAAAGGTTATTTAAGGGAGCGCTGAACGCCATTTTCTCTTCGCTCTGGCTCTTCTTCGTTTTGCGCAGCGAGCCTTTTTGGGATCTGGCGCTTCGTTTTGCGCAGCCCGAGTTGAGTTGAGTCATAGTCCGAGTGGAATTCGCTTGCGTCTTGCACGTTTGCTTCGGGAGAGCTGACTGGGACGTGGCAGGCCGATCGTGTGTGAAGATCGACCTCGCTTGGAGCCGCTAGCCTGCGTTGGATGCACGTTGCTGTTCCTGCTGTGGGACCTCGTGGGTGCTTTGGAATTTGGAGCGAGGCCTGGTGGTGCATGAACGGAGCTTGGAGCCGCGTGGTGGACGATACCAAGACAAGACGAGGGACAGATAAGGCCAATCCCCATTACATCTTACACAACGTGTTCTTTTCCTTTAATTCATATTCCTGTGTCTCGTTTCTGATATCTGTGTGTGGGGACGTCCCAATTTAGGCTTCTTTATTAGTTTATTACCACGTTTTCCTGTTCTTGCATTCTGGTTCAATAAATCCTTGTATTATTTTCCTTTCCCATTCAAACCTGTGCCCGCTTGAGTTGATTGCCCCTACAGGGCCGGAGTGACGCAGTTAAGCACTTGCGCAGCTTCCATTTTCCTCCTTCCTCCCGTGCGACATATAGCCGAAATCCGTGTTTGGTTATCGCCTCCATTAAATCCATTTCGGTCCATCCGCGACCTTCTGGTGTTAACGGGAGTCGCACGACAATACTTTATTTATACACAGAATGGTCATCCTCTGTACTTAGCTGCAGTATAGAATAATGTATATAACTAAGAGCACTTTTTTTTTTTTCTTCTTTTTTTTTGTATACTGAATCGAGGCTCGTGAAAGAGCTAACATTTACTTCACAAACGAATCAACCAGACAAACAAAATACCCAAAAAGAGGGAGCGGAAGACAAGATGGGAAGAGAGGGGAAGCACACAAACACAACATCCGAGAGCAGGGAGATGTGTGGAAGGGAGAGGGCCCGGGGGGAGGAGGCATGGGAAGGGGGGGGGGGGGGGAGAAGTATAAAACACAAGGACACCAAGGACTTCCTGGACAGAAGTTGGTATTTCAAAAAAGTGGAATTGGGGTGAAATTTGCGGGGGTAGAAAAGATCAAGGTTTTGGATGGGGGAAGATAAGAGATGGTGGTGAACAGCTGTTTTAAAGACTTGGAGGGTGGAGTGGGATTGAAGAGAGTGAGGGAGTTTGTACCAGAGGCGGGAGAAAAGAGGAATGAAGGAGTGAAGGTGAGCAGAGAGTCTTGATTTTGGCAGTTTAACCATAAGAGGGTTGCAGGCAGATCTTGTGCGACCTGTAGGAATATTTGCGGGACAGAGCCCAGAGAGAGCTGGGGGGGGGGGGGCAAGGCCAGAGAGGAGTCGGTAGAAGACGGAAAGACCACCAACCTGCCTGCGTTGAGTGAGTGAGAGGCCCTTGGAGTTAGCTTCATCGCAGGAGATTCCAATGATTCTGAATGCTTTGGTTTCAACAGCGTCAAGGCGAGCTAGGTGTGAGGCAGGAGCACCAGCCCAGAGGGGAGAGCAGTATTCCATTGAGCTGCGGATGAAAGCCTTGTATGTGGTGAGGAGCTCAGGTGTGCCAAGGAAGGACTTCGCACGACGGAGGATGCCCAGTCGGCGACTGGCTTTGGAGGCCAGATTTGAAATGTGGTTTTCCCAGGAAAGATCATGGCAGATAGTGAGACCCAAAAGCTTGAGTGACAGAACTTCTTGGAGAGGATTATTCAGAAAGTGGATGGGAGGGTTGTCCAGTCGGTCTTTTCGGAGAGACATCGTAAGAGTGTGAGATTTGTCAGCATTGAAAGACATGTTCCACTTGTTTGCCCAGTCTGTGATTTTGTCAAGGTCTGCAGAGAGTGAGGAGGCTGCAGACTGCCGATCTGAGGGATGAAGAATGGAGCGACAGAGAGTAGAGTCGTCAGCAAAGGGATAGAGAGGATTTTCAAGAGAGTCAGAGAGATCATTGATGAAGACCAGAAAAAGCACAGGGCCCAGAACACTGCCTTGGGGAACTCCAGCCTGAACAGGAAGAGGAGATGAGAGAAACCCATTCAGGGCCACACGTTGACTACGACTAGAGAGGAAGTCCGCCAGCCATGCGTGGAGATTTCCATGGATACCAAAAGATGAGAGTTTGGTGAGCAGAGCGGGGTGCCAGACCGTATCGAAGGCACGTAATATGTCAAGGGAGACTGCTCTAATTTCCTGTTTGGCATTGAGGACCTCCATCCATTGTTGAGAAAGCAGAAGCAGCATGTCCAGAGTGGAGTGTCCAGGTCTGAAACCAAATTGATGATCAGAGATCAAGCCATTGGAGAAGAGGAAAGATTTCATATCTGAAGCAATGATGGATTCCATGACTTTGCTGATAATTGGGAGAAGGCTGATTGGTCTGCAGTTGCTGGGATCTGTTTTTGCACCTTTTTTGTGCAAAGCGGTGATGTTGGCAGATTGCCAAGCAGATGGAAGATGACCTTGAGCAAAAGAGAGGGTGAAGAGAACAGAGAGAGGGAGTGAAAGAGCGGAAGAACATGATTTTAGGACCCGTGGGCTGATGCCGTCAGGTCCAGTTGCAGAATCAGAGTCGAGGGTTGACAGAAACTTTTCCACCTTGTGTCAGGACAGAGAGTACGACTCTCGAAAAGAGAGAGTACTCAGAGAGAGAGTACTCGAAAAGGAAAGGACACAGAGTCCAGGAGCAGCTGGGTACAACTGGGTACGGTGGGTACAGAGAGGGATGGGTTTGGGACACAAGATTTAGAGGCAAACACAGAGTTGAGGCATTCAGCTTTTTCACGTGCGGAGTCAGCCGTGTGGCCATTTGAGGTGAGGGAGGGGATGGAGGGGGAACAAACACCAGAAACAGATTTGACCAGACGCCACCAGGATTTGGAAGGGGGAGACAGATAAGAGAGTTCGGTCCTGAGAACGGAGAGATATTGTTTCCTGGCTCTCCTGAGGGTGGACACACACTTGTTTTGGGCTTTGTGAAAGGAAATGAGATTTCTTTCCGTTGGATTTGCTTTCCAGGAGACGAAAGCAAGTTGTTTCTGGGCAATAGCCTCACCACAGGATTCCATGTACCATGGACGGGAGGAAGGGTATGACAACTGAAGACGAGATGGGATAAATCTGTGCATGAGAGAGAGCAATTTACTTTGGAAGAATTCCCAGGATGAGTTGATGTCAGAGGCAGTAGAGATGGGAGACCAGTCCAGATGATTGATGGCTGCTTGAAGACCGTGCCAGTTGGCCTGAGTGAAATAATTTACATATTATGAGAAATTATGAAATTTACATTATTTACATATAATTTACATATTATGATTTACATATTATATTTACATATTATGAGATTGCAGTACCAGCACAAATTTTCAAAACAGAGTGAATTAAAGTTTTTGGTTTTAAAAGTAGAATTTTTCTCGAAAAAATTCGTTATTCAACCTGTTCTGGAGTATTAATAGTATGAAATAATTAGAGAAACAAGTCCTTTTAAAATAACATTTTGATTAAAGCTGTTGCATTAATTGGCCTCGTTGGTTTAAATGGCATTAATTGGTTTGTACGTTCATTTTGTTTATTTGTACAGTGTATGCACAGTTCAATGCAAACAAAAGATCTGCATCATACCTTGACCTTTAACAATGTCTTCAAGATTTGGAACTTTATTTGTCAATGATTCATTCACAAGCAACTTGAACTACTGCCACTCCAATTGGAAGTGGATCTTTGCAAAGTTAAAGGATATGACCAAATTTACATGGTGCCTGACCAATAAGCTAGACCCACACAACGTCCTGGTTGTAGTTCTCATTCCTCATCTTTGCATTGAAAAGCATTGAACATGTAATCTCGCTTATACCATATATCCAGCGGACAGTGCATTCAGAAAGTATTCAGACCCCTTCACTTTTTTCACATTTTGTTATGTTGCAGCCTTATGCTGAAATCGTTTAAATTCATTTTTCCCCTCATCAAACTACACTCAATACCCCATAATGACAAAAAGAAAACAGGATTTTAGAAAGTTTTGCAAATTGATTAAAAAGAAAAAACTGAAATATCACATTGACATAAGTATTCAGACCCTGAAATCAGTACTTAGTTGAAGCACTTTTGGCAGCGATTACAGCCTCGAGTCTTCTTGGGTATGACGCGGCAAGCTTTGCACACCTGGATTTGCGGATTTTCTGCCATTATTCTTTTCAGACCCTCTCAAGCTCTGTCAGGTTGGATGAGGACCATCAGTGGACAGCCATTTTCAGGTCTTTCCAGAGATGTTCGATTGGGTTCAGGTCAGGGCTCTGGCTGGGCCCCTCAATGACCTTCACAGAGTTGTCCCTAAGCCACTTCTGCGTTGTCTTGGCTGTGTGCTTAGGGTCATTGTCCTGTCGGAAGGTGAACCTTCGGCCCAGTCTGAGGTCCTGAGCGCTCTGTTTCAGGTTTTCATTAAGGATATCTCTGTACTTTGCTCCATTCATTGTGCCCTCAACCCTGACCAGTCCCTCAGTCCCTGCTTCTGAAAAACACCCCCACAGCATGATGCTGCCACCACCATGCTTCACCGTTGGGATGGTATTGGGCAGGTGATGAGCGGTGCCTGGTTTCCTCCATACATGACGCTTAGAATTGAGGCCAAACAGTTCAATCTTGGTTTCATCAGACCACAGAATCTTGTTTCTCACAGTCTGAGAGTCCTTCAGGTGCTTTTTTCAAACTGCAAGCGGGCTTTCACGTGTCTTTCACTGAGGAGAGGCTTCCGTCTGGCCACTCTGCCATAAAGCCCAGATCGGTGGAGTGTTGCAGTGATGGTTGTCCTTCTGGAAGTTTCTCCCATCTCCACACAGGTTCTCTGGAGCTCAGCCAGATTGACCATCTGGTTCTTGGTCACCTCTCTTACCAAGGCCCTTCTCCCCCAATTGCTCAGTTTGGCTGGGCAGCCAGCTCTAGGAAGAGTCCTGGTTGTTCCAAACTTCTTCCATTTACGAATTATGGAGGCCACTGTGGTCTTGGGAACCTTTAATGGAGCAGAAATTTTTTTGTAGGCTTCCCCAGATCTGTGCCTGGACACAATCCTATCTCTGAACTCTGCAGGCAGTTCCTTCGACCTCATGGCTTGGTTTTTGCTCTGATATGCATCGTCAGCTGTGAGACCTTATATAGACAGGTGTGTGCCTTTCCAAATCATGTCCAATCAATTGAATTTACCGCAGGTGGACTCCAATCAAGGTGTAGAAACATCTCAAAGATGATCAAGAGAAATGGTAGGCACCTGAGCTAAATTTCAAGTGTCATAGCAAAGGGTATGAATACTTATGTCAATGTGATATTTCAGTATTTTCTTTTTAATAAATTTGCAAAACTTTCTAAAATCCTGTTTTCTCTTTGTCATTATGGGGTATTGAGTGTAGATTGATGAGGGAAAAAATGGATTTAAACGATTTCAGCATAAGGCTGCAACATAACAAAATGTGAAAAAAGTGAAGGGGTCTGAATACTTTCTGAATGCACTGTACATGCAAGCTCTTCATCAGCAGCTTGTTGGAATATTACTGTCCCCTCTGAGCTGATGCTCCTGCCTGACACCTTGCTCAGCTTGACCCCATGCAAACCAAGGCCTTCAAGACATCTGACACATTATAATCCAAGCACTCAATCTTTGCAGCCACGATTAGCCTTCTTGGTTTTCTCAACACAAGATTCATCTTCATACAAACACAGTATTCGTATTTCACCTGTGCCCTGATCACACCATCCCTCGGCATCTCGGTGATGACTTCTCCACTCTGGATACACTGCACAGCCATTCGATAGCTTGACCAGAGAGAGATTTCTCGATTTCAGATTCACCGAGCAACGTACCTGAAAGCAGTCATTTAATTGTGCATTTGTGTATTTCATTTGTGTTCTTTATGTATTGTTTAATATTTGTCTCTAATATGGAGTTAAGTGGGGTTACATTTATGTTAGGGTGACCAAAAATGTGCCCTAGAAACGCATCCCCCCCATTATAGCATTACATCGATGGGAATATATTGACTGCATTTTGCTTAACATAACACTTTGTAAGAACGCATCCATGACATTGCAGAAACTCGCTGTCGTGTGTTTCAAATTAACAATTATACAATTTATTTCAGAAAATATCATACTGCAAATATTTCACCTCTGCCACAGCAGGTGGATGGAGGTTATGTTTCACCCATGCCTGTTTGCCTGTCTGTTTGTTTGTTTGTCTGTCTGGGAACAAGATATCTCAAAAGGTTGTGGATGGATTCAGACAAAATTTGGTGGAGAGGTTGGTTATGTGACACAGACAAAATTGTTTGATTTTGTTGAAGATCCGGATCCGAATCCGGATCTGGATCTGAGAATTTTTTGAGTGATTCTTAATCATTTAGATTGGGCAAAAAACTATATACAGTTGGACCCCAATATTCGCGGTCCCACTATTTGTGGGTTCCGCATATTCACAGTTGATGAATTGCGACCTACTTCTCTATTTGCGACCCTATGTTAGACTAGACGGATTTATGGAAAAGGCCATGTTTAAGCTTCTATGTGCATTTTGTGGTAAAAGTTGTAAAGTTAAAGTAATAGAGCTGCATGTATATACATGATATATAAATGCTTGTTCAAATACATTGTCCAAAAATGGCAATTTGGCGGCCATTTTGTTTATGCTAATTAGAATGTCAATATCTCAAAATTCGGCTTGGGAACCGGGTTATTCGACTTCAGCATACCCTAATTATGTGAAAAAGTGAGGTTCCCAACTTTAACCCAAAATGCACCTAACATTCACATTTCTCAGAAATATGTCTCGTTTATGTCCCAAGTATTCACGGTTTTTAGCAGGCTCAATTTTTTTTTTCATGAGCCGCGAGCATGACACATTTATAAAACCCATCTTTCACCACCCATGCATAAAGCGGCTAGACATATGCAAAAACAACATCTCTATGAGCAGCGAGCATGACCTGCTTCTACATTCGTAGTGCTGTGTTACGCGTTTTCACGGCTTTCACGGGATATCCCAACATTCACACTGAACAGCTTCACGTGATATCCCGCCCCCGTTCACACGGTAAACATTGCTTCACGGGATGCTTCATGGGATGCGTTACGGGATATCCCACCATTTACACTGTGAAAGCTTCACGTGATACCCCACCATTCATACGTAATCAATGTTTCGCAGAATGCTTCACCGGAGAATGTTCAAGTTCGCAGATGACACGACTGGGCCTCATCTCCTCTGGTGATAAATCAGCCTTCAGTGCCGAAATCTCCCTCATGGTCAACTCGTGTCACAACAACAATCTACAGCTGTCCATCACAAAAACCAAAGAGATGGTTGTGGACTTCAGGAGGGACAGGATGGAGCTTTCGCCTCTGGTCATCAACAGCCAGGTGGTGGAGCAGGTGTGCAACTTTAAGTTTCTCGGCACCACCATCTCCTCCTCTCTGAAGTGGGAGGATAACACCATCTCTATCATAAAAAGGGCCCACCAGAGACTATTATTTCTGAGGCAACTCGAAATTCAGTGTGTCAAGGGAGGGCATGCTCCAGTTTTATCACGCTGTCATTGAATCCACACTTACCTTCTTAATAACTGTTTGGTTCAGCAGTATCACGGCCCAGGAAAAAAAGGAGCTGGACAAAGTCATACGTACAGCCTCAAAAATCATTGGAACTGACCTGCCCTCTCTCTCCTATATCCATGAGTTCCGAATGCAGAGGGTTGGCCTGAATATCCTTAAGGACGCTTCTCATCCAGCCAACCCCCTGTTTGAATTCCTACCCTCAGGGAAAAGACTCGAGCCCTCAAGGTCCGAACCTCTAGGTTCAGGAACCGCACCTTTGCTACTGCCACCCGCATTCTGAATGCACAGTACCACTCCTATAACTATTAACTATTCATGCACTTATAATGCACTTGGAACTTCAGCTACAGGCCATTTTAAATGCTATTATACACACCTTATAATGTATACTATGACCACTGAATGTTTGGAGGTTTTCCATGCCCCATTAATGTATTGTTACAGATCGCGGTTTAGATGTTATGATGACCGAGCGGTGGTGTATTACCGTGACCTAACAGGATCCCCGACTCACCCGATTCCACCCAAACGTTGGCCGGGTCGCACCGCAGCTAGTCAATAGGGAAAAGACAAAGGCGACGAATGCAAAGAGGAAAACGAAGGCAAAGAAAGGTTTGGAAATACTACTGAATTTATTGACTATTTACACACAAGCAAAAAGAAAGCAGTCACGTTTATTTACAAGCACATAAGACGCAGGTGACACAGGGAAAATACTAGCTTATACAGACTTAATTAACCCAGGACAGAACAAACAGGAGACAGACTCACGCGGGGAATGACAGGAATGGCAGGAGGTGGATGGCTGGAGGTGAACGCTTGGTGGAGCCAACGCGGAGCTTGGCGGAGCTTTGGTGGAGGTGAATGCTTGGTGGAGCCAACGCGGAGCTTGGTGGAGGTGAACGCTTGGTGGAGCCAACGCGGAGCTTGGTGGAGCTTTGGTGGAGGTGAACGCTTGGTGGAGCCAACGCGGAGCTTGGTGGAGCCTTGGTGGAGGTGAATGCTTGGTGGAGCCAACGCGGAGCTTGGGGGGTTGGTGTGACGGGTTCTCTCTCCTTCCCTCACAAGCTTCAGGACTCTTTCTTGACGACCAACTCTTTGTGACCAACTCTTTGTGACCAACTCTTCACGGACCCTCCACTGGCAACCGACTAACTTGCTTCCTGCGTGCGCGCCTTTATAACGCCTCCAGCGATTAAGCCGCCGGCCTTTTGGACACGCCCATCGGGGTGCTCACCTCGGCCCTGGTTGGTCGCGCGACCCTCGGGCTCCGCCCTTGATGACGACGGGCGGGCACGCCCCTCTTCCCCTCTATGACGAGGTGGAGACACGCCTTTCTTCCCGACTCGAGCACATGGTCAATGGTGGTTTTTGGAGGGGAGGTAATTCGGCAATCGAGGCCCGGCAATGACGGAAGGGGATGTGAAGGAAATGGGGATTTTGGGGATGGGAATGAAAGGGGATCTATTCTCTTTCACTGGTGCAATGGAGTACTTCAATTAATGGGAGACACAGCCTTACCCTAAAACACAGAATAAGAGATAACTATCAACAGGGGTATTCTATTATTTGGCTGATGTGTATGCTTGTGGACTAATTATGGGATGCCCTTTCACCTTTACACAGCTCCGGAGGTAGGGGGGCGCAGAATAAACAATAATAATAATAGTACAGCACACAATCAAAAAATATACAGTCCTCATCTCCGCAACACTGCACCCTCCTCCTCTTAGGCACGTCCCGGGCCTACAACTTTTATTTTTAGTGTGACACGTAGGTGTAGTTCCCTCTACTTTTAACCTGACCCTGAGTGCGACAGTTTTAAAACATAAATAAATGTGTCCCGCTGCTCCATTGCACCCTGCCTAACAGACTTACGCCCACAGTTAACCGAATTGCGGAATGGTCTTCAAACTATACACTGACGGTGGGAAGCATTATTTACAATGACGCTATTTTTATTTACAAGACTAACCCAGGACCTGTAATTGTTCTTTCTGGGGGGGAGACAGTCTGCTCTGCATCGACGCACCATGAAAGCACCCAAAAACGCACCAATACAAGCACCCTCAAGCACAAATCGGTGCAGTCACCATAGTTCATCAGTGTTCAATCAAAATAAAATCAACAACCCCTAACCCTGCAGGTGATTTCTTGCTCTTCGGCTCCCTCTGCTGGTTATTATCATTTTCCTGGTGTTGTCATCTTCCCTTGCTGGCGGCCTATTTGCAATAAAAGAATGCACCTAACGTGTCCGTTTTTTTAATTTTATTTATGGCCCACAGGGGCCGACTACGTGTGGTTCACCTGTGGGGCATCGGTGCCCTGTGGCCAAGGTCCGCCAGCAAGATTTCAGGCCCTCATGGCCGGTTCCAGCAGAGGGGCCATGCCCCAACCCATGGGGTCCATAAGTGGTGCTCGGCCACAGACATGTGGTCCATAATGTGGTGCATCGATGCAGACAGCTGGTTCTGGGAATTTCGGGCGCACAATGGCCGACCCACGCACGCTCCCCTCGGCACCCAATGGCGCACAGGTCATGTGGGAGACAAAAGGGGAAAGACAATTGAGCGAGGGGTAAGGTCACAAGGGTACACATCAATAAGGCAATGCAAGGCGAAATGCGTACGGAGGGCGAAGTGAGAAAGCTCGTCCCTACCGTACGTCACCCCCCTGTCACCTACCCTACCCTTGCCCTTACCCCATATGTACAAAAATCTACACATTTACAAATTCGTCACTACTGTCACATCTTCCCCATATTTCCCCTATACCAAATTCGTCTCCACAATCCCTCTACTTCAAAATTTGCCATCACCAACTTCATCATCAATCCTCATAAGGAGGCAGAGATGGAACATCAAAGCACAATGTCACACCCACGTCATGATGCGTCTCACAATCCAAACATTTGCACAGTAAAAATAATTAAACATGGCATGGTGCGGAGTACCTGTCACCTCAGGTGAGTGGATGCAGATGGTGCGAGGAGACTTCATCCTAACTACTTTCTAAATGACATTAACACACTTTACACTACCCGGGTCTCTCCCTGCCAATCCATCGGCCAACTTACACTATGGGTTCTAAAAACCAATTCCCATTGACCAAACTGTGGTGCTTCTCAATTTGGGGTCTCACTCCCCCGATTCATCTCCCGGTGCCTCGCACAATTTCTGGGCTGCGACGTGTAGCTCTCCCAGCAGGTCTACCCACCTGCACACCTCCACCACTGCAGTTGCCACCCGAGCTTACCTAGCTCCTCACCCTAACCTAACTAACTGGGGAAGGCCCTCTCCTGGCTCTGTCACCCCTTGGTGCCCTCCGGCACTGGGCTACCCGGGTCCGTCCTCCGGATCCTCGGGCCCCATCCACAACTACTGGCTCCCAGAGCCCACCTGCGGCCTCACCTGGCCGACATCCTCACAGTGGTGGAGTGCCCAAACCAACTACACACACTAACAGGCTACACGCCCAGCCATTTCCACAACACTAATGCACCCATCCAAAGACCATTCTTTCACCCGCACCACAGATGCCAATATCCAACCACAATTTACCTGTACCCTCTACCTAACACTTACACTACCCGCCCCGGGTATCCGTGATGGGGGTCCACTCTTCCCCCATTCACACCTTCGCACCATCCACTCCACTCCACAATTTCCACCATACTCACTCCACGACCATCCATTCCAATACTCCATACCATTTATTCCATACACCTGTCCTCCATTCACCTGTCGTTGCACACCTGTGCAATCATACCTGGTGCCACCTGCACCCTCCTCCTCTTCCTGGACCAGTTGGTCAACACAACACACATCACCATCACTCACTCATACACTGCTCCACACACCTGTTCAGTTGCACACCTGTGCAATCACACCTGTTCAATCCTCAAACACATGGCATCATCTCAGCTAACTACTCCCCTCTGAAACTTGCGCTTCCCAGTCGTCCCTTTAAACTATTGCGCTCCCACGTCATTATAATCCACACTAATCTACCTGCGTCCACACTACAGGTATCAGTCACTAACTAATCTTAACGTTACCTAATGTCATCTTCGCTAGATCCCTATCAATATAACCTAACCCACCCGGGCTATTTTTCACTGCCATACACCCCATAAGCTATAGCGCATTTTCCCCATCTGTCTGTGAGGGATGGTGGATTTGCCATCCCACCACATCGGGGGTCTCTCACTATCAATTTCGCACACCTAAATCCAACCAATCAAAAATTCTGCCAATCACCGTACCAATCATCAAATTTCGCCTTTTTTCTAATTTCGGGGCCAAAACACTATCCTCATCACCCGTCTACTTATTACATCCTCTCGGTGCGCCAATTCACGTCTACAGCCCGGCTTCGTACAGCCGAGCAATGAACGCGGGTCGTTTTGTGCCAGCGGCTGGATACGTCCCGCATTCGGGGCAGGGACGGGGGCTTACCCGGGCCGAGATCCCACGCACCACCTCGGCGTGGAGCCATCCAATGTCCCGATCTCGACCTGCCGGCACGTCTCAATAAAAAGTGGTCGCCATGACGACCCTTCCCATCGGGCTGCCCGCTCCGCCTAGTGGAGCCCGGACGCGGCCGTTCCAAGCGCGGCACAGCGTGGATCGCGTACGGCGGTTCTTTCGAAACCGTCGTGGTTCGGATCCCCGCTGGTCCTCGCGGCACGCGAAGCTGCCCGACGCGCACCGAGGGCCCGATTCGGCTATAAGTCGTTCTAACCTCTAACCCGGTTACCGTCGATGCTTCACCTGCACGCTTACATGCATACGCTACCCCTTTCTTGCTCATACATCCCGCCGTTTCCATGCTCCTCGTCGTACCTTCTCTAACACACCCAGGTACACTCATTCCACTCCCAGCCTTGGTCACACACCTGACCACCGAACACTTTGGCACACATTCGTTGGTCGCACACCTCACCAACACACCTCTTCGCGCCCCCTCCTCGGTCACCTCCTCTGTGACCATCACAGGTGTGCTTTCACTCGCACACCCAACCACGTGCCTCACTACCAATTCCAGCGTGCATTCCCACACATGCTCTACCATTCCAGGTGTGCTTCCTTTCTCACCTGTCACAACCAACTCACGCTCCGTGTCACTCTCACTACTCTCACCTCCATTCTTGACAGCGCACTCACCCTTACTCTCGACAGCACACTCTTTCCTCATGCACCCGTCCGTTACACACCTTTCTTGCGCACACTCTTGCGCACACTCTCCCGTTACATCCTCTGTAACACTCACCACAGGCGTGCATTCTCCTCCACTCTTGACAGCGCACTCTTTCCCCATGCACCTGTCCGTCACACATCTTTCTCGCACACCCTCTCCCGTTACATCCTCTGTAACACTCACCACAGGCGTGCATTCTCCCTTTACACCCTCCGTAACACTCCTCACTACGCGCTTCCATGTGCTCCCTCGCACACGCGCTACGACCAACTCACTCTTGACGGCACACTCACTCCTCGGCGTGCACTTTTTCCTCACACACCCCATGGTCGGACATTCTCGCACACCTCTTTTTTCGCACACCAGACCTGTCGCACACTTCACCAACGGCCTTTCACGAACACCCGGATCCAAACCAATCCCCAAGCCGACTGAAGCTTTCCTCACATCATATACATTGCCACTCACCTCCGTACCTCGTCGTCGCACCTCCTTTGCCACCTGCAAACTCTTTATTCAGTTAGTGAGCATCACATCATGAGTTGAGCACCGACCTTGCACATATTCCATCACCTCCTCCTGGATTTCTCTTTTAGTTTCTGTTCGTCCCTTCTTAATTTCACTCACCTCTTCTTCCACTTCCTCTAATTTTTGTTTAACCTCTTTTATTTCTCGGTGCGTCTCCTCAAGTTCGTCCTCTAAGGCTACCGTGACCGTCTCTATGTGCATCCTCACCTCTCGGTCCTTCGTCTCCATGATCTCTGTCACCTCGTCCACCCTCATTGTCAGTTCCTCACGTACCATCTGACATTGCCTCTGCGTCGCTATTAATTCGTTTTTAATTTCTTTTTGTGTCGCCTTTAACCCTCCTAGTACCACAGTGTTCTTTTGAACCTGCTCCACTAGTTCTTTTTGTCCCTCTGTCAGCTGTTCCACCTCCTCCGTCAGATCTTCTATTCCCCCTTGTAACTTTGCCGTATTATTTCTCACCTCTTTCTCCATACGCTTCTCACCTCGCTTTACCTCCTCGCGTAGCCCTGAAACCTCCTCACCCACACCTCGTCGTATCTCCTCCTTCATCTCCTCCCTTTCTTTTGTAGATGCCACCCTCATCTGTCCCAATTCATCCCTCTGAGCATCCAATTTGGTTTCTACCCCGATTTTTACCTCCTCTATCTCCTCTCCCATTTGTTTAATTTCTCTGGCGGATTGCTCCCCTATCTCCCGTAATTTGTCCTCCATCCTATTTTCTAACCCCATTAACCCATTCTTTACCTCCTCTAACTGATTCTCCTGGGCAGCCATTCTATTTTCCACCCCCGTTAACCCATTCTTTACCTCTTTTATCCCGTTGTCTAACCCCTCAAAATTATTGTCTAACTTCTCACCGGTACCCCTCGCTTCGTCCCTCATTGCCCCCATTTGGCCCTCTAATCGCTCACTATCAGCCCTCATTCCCACAATTTGGTTTCCCAACCGCTCACCCAATCGCTCAATTTGGCTCCCCATACTCATCTGTACAGTTGCCTGTAGCTGCGCAATGAGGGCCTGCATGTCAATCGGCTGCATGTTAAAGCCCGTTGATACAGCGGGCTTGGCTACCGCGCGCTCGTGCGAGGCGCCTTTTTGCGCGCCTGAAACCTCGTGCGCCATTTTGTGCACCTGATACCCCCTCAACCGCCTCCTCATTGCTCCCCTCCATTTGATCCTGGGTTACTCCTAACCCCTCCTCTAGCTCTCCCACCGGCATCCCGTCGCCTTGACCAGCCATGGCGCGATTTCAAAATTTGGGTTTTGCTTTAAAACAAAACAAATTTCGTCCGCTCCAAATTTTGACCAATTTTTTTTTAGATGTTTTAAAAATTTGGTTCGGGCCCCGAATCTCACTCCCAGACACCAATTGTTACTTAATAACACAATTGGTGTTCCAAAATTTGGGCCTAACAAATTTAGTCCCAGGTCCGAATCCAACTCCTGACAACCAATTGTTACAGATCGCGGTTTAGATGTTATGATGACCGAGCGGTGGTGTATTACCGCGACCTAACAGGATCCCGGACTCACCCGATTCCACCCAAACGTTGGCCGGGTCGCACCGCAGCTAGTCAATAGGGAAAAGACAAAGGCGACGAATGCAAAGAGGAAAACGAAGGCAAAGAAAGGTTTGGAAATACTACTGAATTTATTGACTATTTACACACAAGCAAAAAGAAAGCAGTCACGTTTATTTACAAGCACATAAGACGCAGGTGACACAGGGAAAATACTAGCTTATACAGACTTAATTAACCCAGGACAGAACAAACAGAAGACAGACTCACGCGGGGAATGACAGGAATGGCAGGAGGTGGATGGCTGGAGGTGAACGCTTGGTGGAGCCAACGCGGAGCTTGGCGGAGCTTTGGTGGAGGTGAACGCTTGGTGGAGCCAACGCGGAGCTTGGTGGAGGTGAACGCTTGGTGGAGCCAACGCGGAGCTTGGTGGAGCTTTGGTGGAGGTGAACGCTTGGTGGAGCCAACGCGGAGCTTGGTGGAGCCTTGGTGGAGGTGAACGCTTGGTGGAGCCAACGCGGAGCTTGGGGGGTTGGTGTGACGGGTTCTCTCTCCTTCCCTCACAAGCTTCAGGACTCTTTCTTGACGACCAACTCTTTGTGACCAACTCTTTGTGACCAACTCTTCACGGACCCTCCACTGGCAACCGACTCACTTGCTTCCTGCGTGCGCGCCTTTATAACGCCTCCAGCGATTAAGCCGCCGGCCTTTTGGACACGCCCATCGGGGTGCTCACCTCGGCCCTGGTTGGTCGCGCTACCCTCGGGCTCCGCCCTTGATGACGACGGGCGGGCACGCCCCTCTTCCCCTCTATGACGAGGTGGAGACATGCCTTTCTTCCCGACTCGAGCACATGGTCAATGGTGGTTTTTGGAGGGGAGGTAATTCGGCAATCGAGGCCCGGCAATGACGGAAGGGGATGTGAAGGAAATGGGGATTTTGGGGATGGGAATGAAAGGGGATCTATTCTCTTTCACTGGTGCAATGGAGTACTTCAATTAATGGGAGACACAGCCTTACCCTAAAACACAGAATAAGAGATAACTATCAACAGGGGTATTCTATTATTTGGCTGATGTGTATGCTTGTGGACTAATTATGGGATGCCCTTTCACCTTTACACAGCTCCGGAGGTAGGGGGGCGCAGAATAAACAATAATAATAATAGTACAGCACACAATCAAAAAATATACAGTCCTCATCTCCGCAACACTGCACCCTCCTCCTCTTAGGCACGTCCCGGGCCTACAACTTTTATTTTTAGTGTGACACATAGGTGTAGTTCCCTCTACTTTTAACCTGACCCTGAGTGCGACAGTTTTAAAACATAAATAAATGTGTCCCGCTGCTCCATTGCACCCTGCCTAACAGACTTACGCCCACAGTTAACCGAATTGCGGAATGGTCTTCAAACTATACACTGACGGTGGGAAGCATTATTTACAATGACGCTATTTTTATTTACAAGACTAACCCAGGACCTGTAATTGTTCTTTCTGGGGGGGAGACAGTCTGCTCTGCATCGACGCACCATGAAAGCACCCAAAAACGCACCAATACAAGCACCCTCAAGCACCAATCGGTGCAGTCACCATAGTTCATCAGTGTTCAATCAAAATAAAATCAACAACCCCTAACCCTGCAGGTGATCTCTTGCTCTTCGGCTCCCTCTGCTGGTTATTATCATTTTCCTGGTGTTGTCATCTTCCCTTGCTGGCGGCCTATTTGCAATAAAAGAATGCACCTAACGTGTCCGTTTTTTTAATTTTATTTATGGCCCACAGGGGCCGACTACGTGTGGTTCACCTGTGGGGCATCGGTGCCCTGTGGCCAAGGTCTGCCAGCAAGATTTCAGGCCCTCATGGCCGGTTCCAGCAGAGGGGCCATGCCCCAACCCATGGGGTCCATAAGTGGTGCTCGGCCACAGACATGTGGTCCATAATGTGGTGCATCGATGCAGACAGCTGGTTCTGGGAATTTCGGGCGCACAATGGCCGACCCACGCACGCTCCCCTCGGCACCCAATGGCGCACAGGTCATGTGGGAGACAAAAGGGGAAAGACAATTGAGCGAGGGGTAAGGTCACAAGGGTACACATCAATAAGGCAATGCAAGGCGAAATGCGTACGGAGGGCGAAGTGAGAAAGCTCGTCCCTACCGTACGTCACCCCCCTGTCACCTACCCTACCCTTGCCCTTACCCCATATGTACAAAAATCTACACATTTACAAATTCGTCACTACTGTCACGTCTTCCCCATATTTCCCCTATACCAAATTCGTCTCCACAATCCCTCTACTTCAAAATTTGCCATCACCAACTTCATCATCAATCCTCATAAGGAGGCAGAGATGGAACATCAAAGCACAATGTCACACCCACGTCATGATGCGTCTCACAATCCAAACATTTGCACAGTAAAAATAATTAAACATGGCATGGTGCGGAGTACCTGTCACCTCAGGTGAGTGGATGCAGATGGTGTGAGGAGACTTCATCCTAACTACTTTCTAAATGACATTAACACACTTTACACTACCCGGGGTCTCTCCCTGCCAATCCATCGGCCAACTTACACTATGGGTTCTAAAAACCAATTCCCATTGACCAAACTGTGGTGCTTCTCAATTTGGGGTCTCACTCCCCCGATTCATCTCCCGGTGCCTCGCACAATTTCTGGGCTGCGACGTGTAGCTCTCCCAGCAGGTCTACCCACCTGCACACCTCCACCACTGCAGTTGCCACCCGAGCTTACCTAGCTCCTCACCCTAACATAACTAACTGGGGAAGGCCCTCTCCTGGCTCTGTCACCCCTTGGTGCCCTCCGGCACTGGGCTACCCGGGTCCGTCCTCCGGATCCTCGGGCCCCATCCACAACTACCGGCTCCCAGAGCCCACCTGCGGCCTCACCTGGCCGACATCCTCACAGTGGTGGAGTGCCCAAACCAACTACACACACTAACAGGCTACATGCCCAGCCATTTCCACAACACTAATGCACCCATCCAAAGACCATTCTTTCACCCGCACCACAGATGCCAATATCCAACCACAATTTACCTGTACCCTCTACCTAACACTTACACTACCCGCCCCGGGTATCCGTGATGGGGGTCCACTCTTCCCCCATTCACACCTTCGCACCATCCACTCCACTCCACAATTTCCACCATACTCACTCCACGACCATCCATTCCAATACTCCATACCATTTATTCCATACACCTGTCCTCCATTCACCTGTCGTTGCACACCTGTGCAATCATACCTGGTGCCACCTGCACCCTCCTCCTCTTCCTGGACCAGTTGGTCAACACAACACACATCACCATCACTCACTCATACACTGCTCCACACACCTGTTCAGTTGCACACCTGTGCAATCACACCTGTTCAATCCTCAAACACACGGCATCATCTCAGCTAACTACTCCCCTCTGAAACTTGCGCTTCCCAGTCGTCCCTTTAAACTATTGCGCTCCCACGTCATTATAATCCACACTAATCTACCTGCGTCCCCACTACAGGTATCAGTCACTAACTAATCTTAACGTTACCTAATGTCATCTTCGCTAGATCCCTATCAATATAACCTAACCCACCCGGGCTAGTTTTCACTGCCATACACCCCATAAGCTATAGCGCATTTGCCCCATCTGTCTGTGAGGGATGGTGGATTTGCCATCCCACCACATCGGGGGTCTCTCACTATCAATTTCGCACACCTAAATCCAACCAATCAAAAATTCTGCCAATCACCGTACCAATCATCAAATTTCGCCTTTTTTCTAATTTCGGGGCCAAAACACTATCCTCATCACCCGTCTACTTATTACATCCTCTCGGTGCGCCAATTCACGTCTACAGCCCGGCTTCGTACAGCCGAGCAATGAACGCGGGTCGTTTTGTGCCAGCGGCTGGATACGTCCCGCATTCGGGGCAGGGACGGGGGCTTACCCGGGCCGAGATCCCACGCACCACCTCAGCGTGGAGCCATCCAATGTCCCGATCTCGACCTGCCGGCACGTCTCAATAAAAAGTGGTCGCCATGATGACCCTTCCCATCGGGCTGCCCGCTCCGCCTAGTGGAGCCCGGACGCGGCCGTTCCAAGCGCGGCACAGTGTGGATCGCGTACGGCGGTTCTTTCGAAACCACCGTGGTTCGGATCCCCGCTGGTCCTCGCGGCACGCGAAGCTGCCCGACGCGCACCGAGGGCCCGATTCGGCTATAAGTCGTTCTAACCTCTAACCCGGTTACCGTCGATGCTTCACCTGCACGCTTACATGCATACGCTACCCCTTTCTTGCTCATACATCCCGCCGTTTCCATGCTCCTCGTCGTACCTTCTCTAACACACCCAGGTACACTCATTCCACTCCCAGCCTTGGTCACACACCTGACCACCGAACACTTTGGCACACATTCGTTGGTTGCACACCTCACCAACACACCTCTTCGCGCCCCCTCCTCGGTCACCTCCTCTGTGACCATCACAGGTGTGCTTTCACTCGCACACCCAACCACGTGCCTCACTACCAATTCCAGCGTGCATTCCCACACACGCTCTACCATTCCAGGTGTGCTTCCTTTCTCACCTGTCACAACCAACTCACGCTCCGTGTCACTCTCACTACTCTCACCTCCATTCTTGACAGTGCACTCACCCTTACTCTCGACAGCACACTCTTTCCTCATGCACCCGTCCGTTACACACCTTTCTTGCGCACACTCTTGCGCACACTCTCCCGTTACATCCTCTGTAACACTCACCACAGGCGTGCATTCTCCTCCACTCTTGACAGCGCACTCTTTCCCCATGCACCTGTCCGTCACACATCTTTCTCACACACCCTCTCCCGTTACATCCTCTGTAACACTCACCACAGGCGTGCATTCTCCCTTTACACCCTCCGTAACACTCCTCACTACGCGCTTCCATGTGCTCCCTCGCACACGCGCTACGACCAACTCACTCTTGACGGCACACTCACTCCTCGGCGTGCACTTTTTCCTCACACACCCCATGGTCGGACATTCTTGCACACCTCTTTTTTCGCACACCAGACCTGTCGCACACTTCACCAACGGCCTTTCACGAACACCCGGATCCAAACCAATCCCCAAGCCGACTGAAGCTTTCCTCACATCATATACATTGCCACTCACCTCCGTACCTCGTCGTCGCACCTCCTTTGCCACCTGCAAACTCTTTATTCGGTTAGTGAGCATCACATCATGAGTTGAGCACCGACCTTGCACATATTCCATCACCTCCTCCTGGATTTCTCTTTTAGTTTCTGTTCGTCCCTTCTTAATTTCACTCACCTCTTCTTCCACTTCCTCTAATTTTTGTTTAACCTCTTTTATTTCTCGGTGCGTCTCCTCAAGTTCGTCCTCTAAGGCTACCGTGACCGTCTCTATGTGCATCCTCACCTCTCGGTCCTTCATCTCCATTATCTCTGTCACCTCGTCCACCCTCATTGTCAGTTCCTCACGTACCATCTGACATTGCCTCTGCGTCGCTATTAATTCGTTTTTAATTTCTTTTTGTGTCGCCTTTAACCCTCCTAGTACCGCAGTGTTCTTTTGAACCTGCTCCACTAGTTCTTTTTGTCCCTCTGTCAGCTGTTCCACCTCCTCCGTCAGATCTTCTATTCCCCCTTGTAACTTTGCCGTATTATTTCTCACCTCTTTCTCCATACGCTTCTCACCTCGCTTTACCTCCTCGCGTAGCCCTGAAACCTCCTCACCCACACCTCGTCGTATCTCCTCCTTCATCTCCTCCCTTTCTTTTGTAGATGCCACCCTCATCTGTCCCAATTCATCCCTCTGAGCATCCAATTTGGTTTCTACCCCGATTTTTACCTCCTCTATCTGCTCTCCCATTTGTTTAATTTCTCTGGCGGATTGCTCCCCTATCTCCCGCAATTTGTCCTCCATCCTATTTTCTAACCCCATTAACCCATTCTTTACCTCCTCTAACTGATTCTCCTGGGCAGCCATTCTATTTTCCACCCCCGTTAACCCATTCTTTACCTCTTTTATCCCGTTGTCTAACCCCTCAAAATTATTGTCTAACTTCTCACCGGTACCCCTCGCTTCGTCCCTCATTGCCCCCATTTGGCCCTCTAATCGCTCACTATCAGCCCTCATTCCCACAATTTGGTTTCCCAACCGCTCACCCAATCGCTCAATTTGGCTCCCCATACTCATCTGTACAGCTGCCTGTAGCTGCGCAATGAGGGCCTGCATGTCAATCGGCTGCATGTTAAAGCCCGTTGATACAGCGGGCTCGGCTACCGCGCGCTCGTGCGAGGCGCCTTTTTGCGCGCCTGAAACCTCGTGCGCGAGAGCGCCATTTTGTGCACCTGATACCCCCTCAACCACCTCCTCATTGCTCCCCTCCATTTGATCCTGGGTTACTCCTAACCCCTCCTCTAGCTCTCCCACCGGCATCCCGTCGCCTTGACCAGCCATGGCGCGATTTCAAAATTTGGGTTTTGCTTTAAAACAAAACAAATTTCGTCCGCTCCAAATTTTGACCAAATTTTTTTTAGATGTTTTAAAAATTTGGTTCGGGCCCCGATTCTCACATCCCAGACACCAATTGTTACTTAATAACACAATTGGTGTTCCAAAATTTGGGCCTAACAAATTTAGTCCCAGGTCCGAATCCAACTCCTGACAACCAATTGTTACAGATCGCGGTTTAGATGTTATGATGACCGAGCGGTGGTGTATTACCGCGACCTAACAGGATCCCCGACTCACCCGATTCCACCCAAACGTTGGCCGGGTCGCACCGCAGCTAGTCAATAGGGAAAAGACAAAGGCGACGAATGCAAAGAGGAAAACGAAGGCAAAGAAAGGTTTGGAAATACTACTGAATTTATTGACTATTTACACACAAGCAAAAAGAAAGCAGTCACGTTTATTTACAAGCACATAAGACGCAGGTGACACAGGGAAAATACTAGCTTATACAGACTTAATTAACCCAGGACAGAACAAACAGAAGACAGACTCACGCGGGGAATGACAGGAATGGCAGGAGGTGGATGGCTGGAGGTGAACGCTTGGTGGAGCCAACGCGGAGCTTGGCGGAGCTTTGGTGGAGGTGAACGCTTGGTGGAGCCAACGCGGAGCTTGGTGGAGCCTTGGTGGAGGTGAACGCTTGGTGGAGCCAACGCGGAGCTTGGTGGAGCTTTGGTGGAGGTGAACGCTTGGTGGAGCCAACGCGGAGCTTGGGGGGTTGGTGTGACGGGTTCTCTCTCCTTCCCTCACAAGCTTCAGGACTCTTTCTTGACGACCAACTCTTTGTGACCAACTCTTTGTGACCAACTCTTCACGGACCCTCCACTGGCAACCGACTCACTTGCTTCCTGCGTGCGCGCCTTTATAACGCCTCCAGCGATTAAGCCGCCGGCCTTTTGGACACGCCCATCGGGGTGCTCACCTCGGCCCTGGTTGGTCGCGCGACCCTCGGGCTCCGCCCTTGATGACGACGGGCGGGCACGCCCCTCTTCCCCTCTATGACGAGGTGGAGACACGCCTTTCTTCCCGACTCGAGCACATGGTCAATGGTGGTTTTTGGAGGGGAGGTAATTCGGCAATCGAGGCCCGGCAATGACGGAAGGGGATGTGAAGGAAATGGGGATTTTGGGGATGGGAATGAAAGGGGATCTATTCTCTTTCACTGGTGCAATGGAGTACTTCAATTAATGGGAGACACAGCCTTACCCTAAAACACAGAATAAGAGATAACTATCAACAGGGGTATTCTATTATTTGGCTGATGTGTATGCTTGTGGACTAATTATGGGATGCCCTTTCACCTTTACACAGCTCCGGAGGTAGGGGGGCGCAGAATAAACAATAATAATAATAGTACAGCACACAATCAAAAAATATACAGTCCTCATCTCCGCAACAGTATGTTTTTTTGTTTTTAAGAGCACACTACCTCAAATTCCTAACAACTGTCAAGTTGATGTGGTAATAAAGTATTGAATCTTGAATATCACAAAGACAGTAAACATTGCTTCGCAGGATCTTTGCAGGATATCCCACCATTTACACTGTGAATAGCTTCACTTGATGTCCCTCCACGTTCACACGGTAAACATTGCTTCACGGGATGCTTCGCAGGATATCACACAGGTGGTAAACATTGCTTCACAGGATATCCCACCATTTACACTGTGGATAGCTTAGTGGGATATTCCACCAGCTGCCTAACGCTTCATCCCCATGAGTACTGTGCAGAAAGAAAACACTTCACAGTATCTGAGTGCAATTTGCTGCCTCCCTTTTGCCCAATGAAACAATGGCACGGCATACATTCGCGGATTTTCAACAATGGCATTTCATGCATCCATGGATTTTTTTCGACATTCGTGGGATTTTCATCAACATTCGTGGGATTTTCATCAACATACATGGAATTTTTATCGACATTTGCAGATTATCGTCGACATTTGTGGATTTTGCCTCGCCATTCGTGGTTTGTTCCTCGACATTCACGGATTTTCATGATTCAGGAGCCAAAAACGCCCTTTTCCCATTGAAACAATGCCCCACCATTCGCGGTTTCGCAATTCATGGCACATTCCAGGAATGTATCACCCGCGAATAGCAGGGTCAAGGTGTATAGCACAATATCTCAAAACGTTATGGACGGATTCAGAGGAAAGTTGGTGCACACATTGGTTGTGTTACAAGGACAAATTGGTTCGATTTCGGTGAATATCCGAATATTGATTCGGATATGAGAATTTTCTTTTTAATCTTTAAAGTGATTTTTCACCATTGAGTGATAGGGCCAAAATGATATGTAGCATTATATTTCAAAAAATTGTGTATGATTATGACAAAACTTGGTGGATTAGTTGGGTGGATGAGAAAACAAGCCGATTCGATTTTGGTTCATGTCAGATCCAGATCAGATTTATCAGTGGGATACAAAACGTAAACTGTTCAGCCTGGCGGAGGTATGCTCTCTACATGGTGCTGTTCTAGTTCATTTATGCTATTCAATGTCTTAAAACATAGATAAGTCGATTCTGCGTACAAATCGAGGCCAGGACCTTCGGGGAAAAAGTATCAACTTATACACCGAAAAACATGGTATATGGGCCTATTTCTTTCACATTGTAGACAGGTCAATGGTCTCTCCATTTCTACCACTTGCTTTCTTGTCTTGAACCCTCTGCTTTCTCCATGCTCTGCCTCCTAACACTCTCCCTAGGTTTCTGCTGGACACTCGCCATCTGCCAGCAACCCCCTTCTGGTGAAACTCTCAAAATTTGGAATCACTGTTCTTCTCCGCACATCCATTCCTATTTTTTCCTGTTTGTGGAACCAACTTCCACATTATCTTTAATTTCATTCTTCCCTCCAGGTCTTCAAGACAGCTGCTCACTTCCATCTCAGATCATCCCCCCATCAAAAAACAGAGGAACACTTGGAGGAAGCATAGGTTAGGGACATAAAGAGAGAGTAAGGGGAGAGAAAAAATCAGGGGTGAAAAAGCTGGATACCAATTCAAAGACAGCAAGAAGGGGTGAAAGAACAGGAAGACGAGGCCGGGGGATGAAACAGCGATGAAACAAAAATAGAAATGTGGATGGATGGAAAGGGGAGAAAACACAATGAGATGGAAAGAAGGGGTGGGCTTGAAGGGTGAGGGTAGGGAGTTAATGACAATAGGAAATGTCATTAATATGGATGAGGGGCGACCTAAGGAGGAGGAGAACAACCTTCTTCAAACCCTGGAGGGAAGAGTAAGATTGAACAGACAGAGGATGTTGATCCTACAGGTGAAATAAAAGAGGAACAAATGAGTGGAGATGAAAAGTGAGCCTGGATTTTGGGAGTTTGGTTATTGGCAGACAATGTGCACCCAGGATAAACCTGTGGGAGGTTTGGACGGACATGGAGGAGCAGAACACAGAAAGGGCAGAAGATGCAAGATCACGTAGGCAGCGGTAAAAGACAGAGAGGTTTGTCTAAAATGAAGAAGTAACAGATCCTGAGATTCAGCTTTGTTGTAGGAGGTTATCTTGATTTTTACGGTCTTGGTCTCCACGGTGTCAAGATGTGAAACGTGTGACCAAAGGGGCAACCAGTACTCAAATGGGCTACAAACAAAGGCCTTGCACCTTGTCAAAACTTTCGATTTGCCATGGAAAGACTAGACAGGATGGAGGATACTCATTCAGCAGCTGACTTTAGAGGCCAACTCCAATAAAGTGTGGTTTGCCAAAAGAGATTGTGCTTGATGTTGAGATCAAAATGTTTGAGGGATGAACTTCTTCAAGTGCTTTGTCAAGCGAATACAGTAGATGGGAGGTTTCACCAGACATTCCATTCAGACAGAGGAATACAGTGGATGGGAATGTTCACCAGACAATTCATTTGAACAGACAGCGTGAGTGTGTGACATTTGCCAGGGTTTTCTTATTCTACAAGAACGAGACTCATGGTAGAGTGAAGTTAAATTGACAGTGGGTAGCGGGGCAACAATTGTCCATAACCGGCAAGAGGAAAAATGAAGAAGAAAGGAAAAGAGAGAAAGAAGGGGAGAAAATACTGGAATCAGCAATTAAAAGTGTTGGGTTCGGAAGGGTAAATTGGGTTAAGAAACATCATGATGAGGTTGACATGATGTAGTGGTTCACTCTTTGCTTGAAGCCCAGGAGGGAAGAGTAAGGCAGAACAGTCACTGGAAGGTGGTTCCATTCATAGGAAAAGCGGGTGGTTTAGGTGTGGTCAGCCTAGATTTTGAACGATTAGTCAGGAGGGTTTTACTGGAAGAATGCCTGCATCCTGGAGTTGCTAGGGAGGTTACGAGGACCAAGAGAGCAGAAGGAGCAATGTTGGAGAATAGACGGTAGAAACCAGAGAGACCAACTGACCTGTCTGCAACGTGAGAGCAACGGACATTGTTCTTCGCCCTCATCACTGGAGATTCCAATAATTTTGCGAACTTTAGATTCCACAGAATCCAGGAGAGACAATGTGATGCTGGAGCGCCACTACATAGTGGAGAGCAGTACTCATTGAGCTACAGCCGAAAGCCTTGTAGACTGAAACTCTAATTTTCCGAGGGAAAACTTGGATCGATAGAGAACGCCCACTCTGCGGCTGGCTTTGGAGGCTATCTTTGCTATGAGATCTGCCTAGGTCAAGTCATGACTGATGGTCAGGTGGAGAAGTTCGAGAGAGCGAACCTCTTCCAGTGGATGAACAAGGAAATAGATAGGTGGGTTTGTTTGACAATCATTCCAAAGCCATAGAGTGAGACTGCGATTTTGTAGGATTAAAGGGCATGTTCCATTTATCAGACTGGAGACATTTGACAGAGTATATACCGACCGACTCATATTTGTGGATATTTTCGGTTATGGACAGTTTCCGACGGTTTTGCGATTTATTTTTTTCCCCCTGGGATATTGGTTTTGATTTGCAGCATTGTGCAAGATTTCAGCTTTCCATGTCACCGAGAAGGTACTCAACGTTTATATCAGTGAGTCAGTCTGTCAGAGGTTTGAAAGAGCTTTATATATAAAATATCTCACCCTGGCAAACATCTTCACAACATTCATAAGACGTTCATAAGATTATACAAATGAGATACCCACAATAGGCCAAGGCATGCCAACATTTTAAAAATACTTTACACATTTTGGACCATTGGGAGTTTCTCATTTGTAGAACTTTTCTTCTTGTTCGTCGAACTCGGTGAAAGAATAATGCGCTTTATTTTTTAAATTCCGACCTTTTTGTGTGGAATTGGATCCCTGATATCATGACATAAATGCACACTTAGGGCTTGCCATATCTATCTGCATATAGTATCACCTGGTGTTGGCCTAATGGTTAGGGTGGTGGACTTGGGATCCTAAGGTCCTGAGTTCGAATCCTGTGGAACTAATGTCAGGTGGGGTTGACTCAGCCTGAAACCATCCCTCTGAGGTCGTGCAACATGAGCACACTGTTTTACTGGTTAAATAAACTGGTTATAGAGAGGCATTGCATCATTGCACCACAGAAAAATGATGCAACCAGCAGCTGGGCAGCTGCACAAGAACCACCAACATCTATATAGTATATATTATATATTTCACATTTTCTCGAAGCAGGTGTTCTGGGTGATCTCGGTTAGGTGAGGGTTATACATCGGACAAAGACCCTTGAGGCAACTCTTTCACTTTTTGGTCAAAGCTGCAACGCTCGTGCGTGAAACAACCAGAAGATGGCCTAGCTCTGATTCTTTCTCCCAGGTAGTTTGCAGCAAGAGCAGGCCCGGTCTACACATTTGATTATCGACCAGTACACGTTTTGTTCTAATCTATCATTGCAGTAAAGCTGAACATTTCGCTGTGTAATCTGATGACCATATCTTTTGCCTGTAATGATCGGTAGGGTTCCGTGAAGTCACCATAATGGACGTGTCAGGGCCATTGTAATGCTGTGGTGTCTATCTCCTTTCCAGGTGTAGCGTAAAGCACACGTTCTTAAATAATAAATATAATTCTTTACTTTTTTCGAAAATTCTCAAACAGACGCCATTATTCGTTTCTTCAACAGGACCTCACGAGCCAAGAAACATTGATTTTTAATGATGAGCCCAAGGCCTTCCAATGCACACGACATGGAGGTGCATAGAACAAACTACTGTAGCTACTTGAACGACCCTAACCATTGCTGCCTTCTCGGTGAGAACGTTTATAGCCCAAGTCTTTCACAAAGCGGCAGGCCAGGCCTGGCGTTCGACTGAAGGTGTGTTGGGTCGAAATTTCTAAGTTACTGAGGGTGCCGAAATTGTTGTTGGGCAGAAATTTGTAAGTTAATCAAGGTGCCGAAATTGTTGTTGGGCAGAAATTTGTAAGTTAATCAAGGTGCCGAAATTGTTGTTGGGCAGAAATTTGTAAGTTAATCAAGGTGCCGAAATTGTTGTTGGGCAGAAATTTGTAAGTTAATCAAGGTGCTGAAATTGTTGTTGGGCAGAAATTTGTAAGTTAATCAAGGTGCCGAAATTGTTGTTGGGCAGAAATTTGTAAGTTAATCAAGGTGCCGAAATTGTTGTTGGGCAGAAATTTGTAAGTTAATCAAGGTGCCGAAATTGTTGTTGGGCAGAAATTTGTAAGTTAATCAAGGTGCCGAAATTGTTGTTGGGCAGAAATTTGTAAGTTAATCAAGGTGCCGATATTGTTGTTGGGCAGAAATTTGTAAGTTAATCAAGGTGCCGATATTGTTGTTGGGCAGAAATTTGTAAGTTAATCAAGGTGCCGATATTGTTGTTGGGCAGAAATTTGTAAGTTAATCAAGGTGCCGAAATTGTTGTTGGGCAGAAATTTGTAAGTTAATCAAGGTGCCGATATTGTTGTTGGGCAGAAATTTGTAAGTTACTCAGGGTGCTGAAATTGTTGTTGGGCAGAAATTTGTAAGTTAATCAAGGTGCCGAAATTGTTGTTGGGCAGAAATTTGTAAGTTAATCAAGGTGCCGAAATTGTTGTTGGGCAGAAATTTGTAAGTTAATCAAGGTGCCGAAATTGTTGTTGGGCAGAAATTTGTAAGTTAATCAAGGTGCCGAAATTGTTGTTGGGCAGAAATTTGTAAGTTAATCAAGGTGCCGAAATTGTTGTTGGGCAGAAATTTGTAAGTTAATCAAGGTGCCGAAATTGTTGTTGGGCAGAAATTTGTAAGTTAATCAAGGTGCCGATATTGTTGTTGGGCAGAAATTTGTAAGTTACTGAGGGTGCTGAAATTGTTGTTGGGCAGAAATTTGAGTTACTGAGGGTGCCGAAATTGTTGTTGGGCAGAAATTTGTAAGTTAATCAAGGTGCCGAAATTGTTGTTGGGCAGAAATTTGTAAGTTACTCAGGGTGCTGAAATTGTTGTTGGGCAGAAATTTGTAAGTTAATCAAGGTGCCGAAATTGTTGTTGGGCAGAAATTTGTAAGTTAATCAAGGTGCCGAAATTGTTGTTGGGCAGAAATTTGTAAGTTAATCAAGGTGCCGATATTGTTGTTGGGCAGAAATTTGTAAGTTACTGAGGGTGCTGAAATTGTTGTTGGGCAGAAATTTGTAAGTTAATCAAGGTGCCGAAATTGTTGTTGGGCAGAAATTTGTAAGTTACTCAGGGTGCTGAAATTGTTGTTGGGCAGAAATTTGTAAGTTAATCAAGGTGCCGAAATTGTTGTTGGGCAGAAATTTGTAAGTTAATCAAGGTGCCGAAATTGTTGTTGGGCAGAAATTTGTAAGTTAATCAAGGTGCCGATATTGTTGTTGGGCAGAAATTTGTAAGTTACTGAGGGTGCTGAAATTGTTGTTGGGCAGAAATTTGAGTTACTGAGGGTGCCGAAATTGTTGTTGGGCAGAAATTTGTAAGTTACTGAGGGTGCCGAAATTGTTGTTGGCCAGAAATTTGTAAGTTACTGAGGGTGCCGAAATTGATGTTGGTTCGAAATTTGTAAGTTACTCAGGGTGCCGAAATTGATGTTGGTTCGAAATTTGTAAGTTACTCAGGGTGCAGAAATTGTTGTTGGTTCGAAATTTGTAAGTTACTCAGGGTGCCGAAATTGATGTTGGTTCGAAATTTGTAAGTTACTCAGGGTGCAGAAATTGTTGTTGGGAAGAAATTTGTAAGTTAAAAAAAAAAAGAAAAGAAGAAGTTAATCAGGGTGCCGAAATTGTTGTTGGGTCGAAATTTGTAAGTTACCCAGGATGCCGAAATTGTTGTTGGGTCGAAATTTGTAAGTTACCCAGGGTGCCGAAATTGTTGTTGGTTCGAAATTTGTAAGTTACTGAGGGTGCCGAAATTGATGTTGGTTCGAAATTTGTAAGTTACTGAGGGTGCCGAAATTGATGTTGGTTCGAAATTTGTAAGTTACTCAGGGTGCAGAAATTGTTGTTGGGAAGAAATTTGTAAGTTAAAAAAAAAAAGAAAAGAAGAAGTTAATCAGGGTGCCGAAATTGTTGTTTGGTCGAAATTTGTAAGTTACCCAGGATGCCGAAATTGTTGTTGGGTCGAAATTTGTAAGTTACCCAGGGTGCCGAAATTGTTGTTGGGTCGAAATTTGTAAGTTACCCAGGGTGCCGAAATTGTTGTTGGGTCGAAATTTGTAAGTTACCCAGGATGCCGAAATTGTTGTTGGGTCGAAATTTGTAAGTTACCCAGGGTGCCGAAATTGTTGTTGGGTCGAAATTTGTAAGTTACCCAGGGTGCCGAAATTGTTGTTGGGTCGAAATTTGTAAGTTACCCAGGGTGCCGAAATTGTTGTTGGGTCGAAATTTGTAAGTTACCCAGGGTGCCAGCAATAGCTGCCTCCTCTTCGCGGATCGAAGTTGATCCAGGCGGATCTTTAACATCCACTAACCAAAGGGACGGGACGCCCAGTTTAACGTCCATTTGAGGGATGGCACACACACTGGTGAATCATCCTGCCTCTGAAACACCAGGGTGACAGTTTTAGTCAGGCAGCTTAGCAGCATATTTATCGAAAATGGGGAACGGCTTGACAAAAGCGCCATTTTTATTTTGGTGGTCCATTAGACCATATCCATTAGATTTAGGACCGGAGGCAAGAAATATACAGTGTTCTTCACCTTTTTATTGGACAAAAACCAAGGACAAAAACCAATTATGTATATATTTTCAACAAGGAGGCTAACTTTTATTTCATTACATGCAGTGTTATTTGTAGAACTTACGCATGCCTGCATAATAAATCTTACGCTTCCATGTAATAATAATTAGTAATATAATACCGAGTGTTTATACAAAAGTGTTATACTTGTGACTCGCGCACCTCTCGTATATCTAACATGTACGCAACTACAAGGATGTAATGACAATATAGCTTTAGAACAGACAACATGTTGTTCAAGGTAATTTGTCCAGCAATTTATGTATTTACGATTTTAGTCTAACTCCAATAGCTGATGATTTATTTGCATAAATGTATTGCTCGATATTATGCTGTGCGAGTCGTATTTGCGCAAAAGTCAAACACTGTATATGTCTTGCCTCCGGTCCTAATTCTATTGCATATGGTCCAATGAACCACGAAAATAAAAATGGTACTTTTGTAAAGTCGTTCCGCCAAAAATTGCTAAGCTGCCTAACTATTTATAGCTGGGTCGGGATTCAAACATAGGATAGACAGACAAAAGGGAAGTATGTGTATACCTGTAAGGTGTCCTACCAGCCTTGTGTATAACAAAGGTACTGCAAATAATGCTCAATAAGACCTTTCTCTGTTTTTTACCTCCGCCACCAAAGGTGGATGGAGATTGGAGATTATGTTTTCATCCCTGTCTGTCCATTTGTCTGTCCGTTTGTCTGTCTGTCCGTTTGTGAACAAGATATCTCAAAAAGTTGTGGACGGATTCGGACTAAATTTGGCAGAGATGTAGCGTATGTGACAAGGACGAAATGATTAGATTTTGGTGAAGATCAGGATTCGGATCCGGCTACTATAATTTTAAGTGATTCTTCACCATTGGGAGATCGGGATAAAAACGATACATAGTAAGATATCTCAAAATGTTGTGGACAGATTTGGACGAAACTTAGTGGACAGATTGGGTGTGTGACAAGGACAATTCGATTCGATTTTGGAGAAGATCTGGATCCGGCGAGTATAATTTCTTCGAAGTCATTCTTCACCATTGAGTGATATGACCAAGCAGGCGTCGGATGGCCAACCAGGTGGAGGATGGCCAACCAGGTGGAGGATGGCCAATCAGGTGGAGGATGGCCAACCAGGTGGAGGATGGCCAACCAGGTGGAAGATGACCAACCAGGCGGAGGATGACCAACCAGGCGGAGGATGACCAACCAGCCAGAGGATGGCCAACCAGGCGTAGGATGGCCAACCAGCCAGAGGATGACCAACCACCTGGAGGATGACCAACCAGGCAGAAGATGACCAACCAGCCAGAGGACGACCAACCAGCCGGAGGATGACCAACCAGCCGGAAGATGGCCAACCAGCCGGAGGATGACCAACCAGGCGGAGAATGACCAACCAGGCGTAGGATGACCAACCAGCCAGAGGATGACCAACCAGGCGTAGGATGACCAACCAGCTGGAGGATGACCAACCAGCCGGAGGATGGTCAACCAGCCGGAGGATGACCAACCAGCCGGAGGATGACCAACCAGGTGGAGGATGACCAACCAGCCGGAGGATGACCAACCAGCCGGACGATGACCAACCAGGTGGAGGATGACCAACCCGCCGGAGGATGACCAACCAGCCGGAGGATGGTCAACCAGCCGGAGGATGACCAACCAGGCGGAGGATGACCAACCAGGCGGAGGATGACCAACCAGGAGGAGGATGGTCAACCAGCCCGAGGAGGGTCAACCAGCCGGAGGATGACCAACCAGCCGGAGGATGGCCAACCAGCCGGAGGATGACCAACCAGGCGGAGGATGACCAACCAGGCGTAGGATGACCAACCAGCCGGAGGATGACCAACCAGGTGTAGGATGACCAACCAGCCGGAGGATGACCAACCAGCCGGAGGATGGTCAACCAGCCGGAGGATGACCAACCAGCTGGAGGATGACCAACCAGCCAGAGGATGACCAACCAGGTGGAGGATGACCAACCAGCTGGAGGATGACCAACCAGGCAGAGGATGACCAACCAGGTGGAGGATGACCAACCAGGCGGAGGATGACCAACCAGGTGGAGGATGACCAACCAGCCGGAGGATGGCCAACCAGGTGGAGGTATGCTCTCGACTGAGTGCCGTTCTAGTTTTTACTGTAAAATACTGCAGGCGTACTATTCTCAAAGTTACCAGGAATAAATATTTTGATGATGTGTAACGTTCGGTAAATCCGCATGTTTAGACGTCACATTGCTTTTCACACCATTTTAATGAGTTCTTGTTCGAGGTCCGTCTGGGTGAATGTGCGTTTGTGAAGGCTGATTGAGCTTCGCACGACTATGAGATTACGGTGTAGACTATATATCCTTTTCTCATTACTTTCTCATTAACTCTCGCTCTTTACTGCTGGACACCGACCTTGCACGTCCTCCTCCCCACTCAGGTGCTCACATCACACATCATCTAAACGGTATAAATACCTTTTGTGCGCTCTCTTTCTGCTCATTCATTCTCTCGGTCGAGTGGTCTGTTTTTCTTGATTTCATCCCTTCTTTGTGCCTCGTCCGAAACAGCGCCATCCCTCCCGTTCGTTGCACATCGGCTACCCTCTCCGTCCCGTCCCCACCCGGCCCTCTCTTTACCTCAGAGGATGCGCGGCCGCCATTGTGTAGGCCCTTATCACCCCGTGTCCCTACCCCGCGCTCCGCGGCCACCGTGCGAGTCGCGAAGCCCAAAGAGATTATGCGACGACTTTAATTACCCTTTCGCCCTCCGTGCCCCGGACAGACTCATTACCATCGAGGTGAATGAGCTTCCAAGAAAGGAACTGTCAATATTCCGAAGCGAAACTCTTAATCACAATTTGCAGGAGGGTCAGCGACGCCCTCGGCTCTCGCGCTTGCGCAATTAAATGTCTCCAGGATTCGGCTAATTGAATGACACATTTCCCCAGAGACGCCATTAACATCAATAATGATTTTGATGTCTGAACGACGGTAATTAATTTCCCTCTCCCACGGCGGGAAGCGCAATAAATAAAGGGGCGGCAGAGGTGGCATCGAGAGGAGAGGGAATTGTGGGTGGCGGTAGGCCGCGACCATGGCACGTCCCGCCATATGTCCACAACCAAGACCCTTCTTGTATCATAAAGTATCGCTTACCGGCACGCATCATAAACTCTTAGGGTTACATTGGAATATACATTGTACAGTTATCGCAATCTCGTATTTAAGTGTTTTTGGCTGTTGAGAACAGGTATAGTCATATCATATAATAATCCTATATATAAAGGAGCAGGTGTATCGATGCACAGCCACTAACGGTACCTTTTATGATTTATAATTATGAATAAAGTTTTTTTTTCTGTGTCGTTTGTGTTCCTCTTGAAGCATAATAAAATTAATTACATATTTGTTGGTAATAGCTAGGATCAGGTCATGGCCACAACCCCCCATCCCCCTCCCCTCGTGACGACTGACAATTTTTTCCTCTACACATGCCACAGTGCAAGTAGTTTACTGACCCCTGCTGCAGACAGGAGGGGATTATTTACTGACTCCTGATGCACACAGAGGAGGCGTGGGGAGGTGGGGGAGGGGGAGGGCAGGAATACAAAATATATTTGTCCCATCTTCCGCACTATATACCCCCCCCCCCCCCCCCCCCACAACAGGCTGTTTCTAGTCATAATAATAATAACTAGCCGAAACCCGTGGAAAATCCACGGAAGGGAGGATGTGGTGTATGGATAGAGTGTACCATTATGGATGGCATAGGGGATTTGCTTGTCCGAGTAAGAGTTAGGAAGAAAGATGAAAATGAAGAGTGCGTATATGAACAACGATCGCCGACACCGGCACAAATGCATGCTCTGGATTGTCCACTCAGTGGACGGCTTGCTTTCGCCTTCGCCTGTCCAATCAGCGGACGGCTTGCTTCGCCTTCGCCCAGCAGACGCCAATACGATGGCGTCGTAGGATGGCGTCGTATCGGCAGTTAATCGGATGCTTTTGGGCCCCAACGTCGGCTAATTCAGATTTTTCGAGTATGGCTGCATGTGATAAACAAAGAGCGCGGTTCGTAGATCGTAAATCCATTAGTGCCGTGGGCATCGGGTCACTGGGTGCGGTGTAAAAGGGATAACAAAGTCGAGTCCTTACGCTTAATGGTTGTTCTCTGCTAATTCAAACTGTTGTAGATTATATATAACGAGTAGAAAACCCGTCAAATATGACGGGTTTGGACAGTTTATTCGACGGCGCAGCCTTGTGATCGTGACAAAGTCTGAAGCCTCGGCCTAGTGTCAGATCTACTCATATCTTCTTTATTTATGAGAGATCATACAGATGTAAATGAACACTCGTTTTACTCTGTGCGACTTGCACATCATGTGGGGCCATTCAAATATTACGTAACGCTATGGGGGGTGGGGGGTGTACGGCCGAGCGTTACGAAGTGGTACGAGGGGGTGGGGGGGTGTTCGCATCGGCGTTACGTAACAGTAGTGATCTAAGTTTTTAAAACCAAAAGTGGGATTACTACTCATCCCATTTTTGGTTTCAGCAAAAATGGGATGTCGACTACTCATCCCATTTTTGCTGAGACCATGTTGATACTGAAGTCGAAGTCACAACTAGAAACCACATTTAACTGTATTAAATTTAGTACTCTTTATTACTCTTTATAATATTGACGCCACAACGAATTGTTTGTACTAGGGCATGCCCGTACTATATATATGCCCGTACTATATATCTATCTAAAATTATATCCCCCCCCTCTATTTACATGAAATGGTTTGGTCCATTCGCAACGCCAAAGCGAACGGCGAACGGCTTGCGAGTACAGTGACAATCCCCCCCCCCCCTCTATTTACATGAAATGGTTTCGTCCATTCGCAACGACCACAGAACCCCCCCCCTCTATTTACATGGAATGGTTTGGTCCATTCGCAACGCCGGCACACGCGATCGTTCGCTGCTCTCTGATTGGTTGAATCGTTTTTTGGACATAGCTCGGTAAGTAATTGTCCGATTAATATGAAACCTTGAAAAGGCACATCCTCGGGTCCCCAGCAATATACCTGGCAAGTTAAAAGTATATCGGACCCGTGGTTGTCGAGAAACAGCGGTCACAGACAGACAAACGTACAAACGTACAAACGTACAGAGATTACTGGAATTATAGATAGATTACATGGAATGGTTTGGTCCATTCGCAACGCCGGCACACGCGATCGTTCGCTGCTCTCTGATTGGTTGAATCGTTTTTTGGACATAGCTCGGTAAGTAATTGTCCGATTAATATGAAACCTTGAAAAGGCACATCCTCGGGTCCCCAGCAATATACCTGGCAAGTTAAAAGTATATCGGACCCGTGGTTGTCGAGAAACAGCGGTCACAGACAGACAAACGTACAAACGTACAAACGTACAGAGATTACTGGAATTATAGATAGATAGCCTCTTAGGGTCTCGTAAGTTATTCCAGTTCCCATGCGGGTTCGCGTGCTTCGGTGGTCAGTATCGGGGTACCGGACTCGATTGATTGCTCCTGTGGAAGTTGGAGCCCCTCAGTGTCGACACCATCATCGCATAGCCATTCCAGGACCGGCTCGTTCTCCTGGTACGCCACCAGGCACATTAGCTCCCGCTGTCGTCGTGCGGCTACGCGCTGCGGGCGCACACGTTCCACGCGCTGCTCCAGTTTCTTGTCCTTGTGACAGCGGGCATGGGCCTTGCCTGACTTTATGGAGGCATGATACAGTCCACAAGTTGAACAAGTCCGCCTCTGGAGTTCGGTTTCCAGAGTAGGACATGCGAAGTCATACGGGACTCCCTTTGGGAATTTTTTACGGGCTCCCGGCATGAGAATGCTCTGCCCAAGGACAAGGCTCTGGAACAGCGTTGGAAACTTCCCATCGGTCGTGTTGCAAACGAGCCCGTCACCCGTCTGCTGCACGGGCAACGGGGGCGGAAGGAAGCGATCTCGGACTACACTGAACAACGAGCTTCTGGGCTCTCTGCAACAGTCTCGATCGTTACACTTGACCAGTTGTACCATATACTGACTCTCCCGTACATGTATTGCCTGCCAGTCTCTGTCCTTCTCAATAATATCGTCTTCCGTCACCCTCCCCAACCCCCTAACCCCCAACCCTAAATTCTCCCGTCACCCTCCGCCCCCCCCCCCCCAACCATGTTTCAGAGGTTGCACTGGTCTGTGCAAGCAGTAGATCGCAAAATGTATATTCGGGGGGGGGGGGGGGGGGGGTGTAGTGACCGAACGTTACGTAACGCTTAGGGGGTGTCTGGCCGAACGTTACGAAGCGTCATGAGGGGGTGGGGGGGGGGGGTCAAATTTCGGGAAAAAAGCGTTACGTAATATTTGAATGGCCCCTGTGCAGCGAATTTCACCTCCCTGCACCTTGTATTTATTTTTATTTAAAAAAATGCTTCTGTACACTGCCCTTCAGGCTCGGTTTTCAAGCCACCGTCTACATTTCCAATAGAAAATGCATAATTACTCTTTTATGGAAAATGTTTTTCGAATTTGTTTTATCCTCCAAAAATAGACCGAAGTGAACACACATTTGTGTTAAGAGATTGTCCTTTAAAACCTACACATATTTAGGGGGACAGACATCTGTACAAACTCACATTGTGTTTTCATGGCAGATTTTTAACTGGTATATAATATTTCATCAGACATCGGATATCATTTATGGAAATGATAGACATTAGAGATGCAGGTAACTGGGACTTTGGGAGATTTTGTCCCCTTTGTTTTACTACTCAATGCTGGTGAGAGCACTTATTAACAGGATTCCTTGTCTTACGTCTGCTGGAGTATGACGTCATGATGTACACACGTGGCTGGTCTCGCCGATCGAGTGATCATTAGACGGTCTCGCCGAATCTGCGTAGTCTGCATCATCTTCTCACCCAATTGCTTTTACAGGTGTGTGTTGTAATGGCATCATTGAGCTCTTTTCTGAATTGGGAATAATTCACGTGCAAAATCTTGTCTCTCTTTTTATATTCGACAGGACAGCACACGCACGTCTATACAATAAGAGAGCCGTTTGTCTGTGTGTGTGTATGTGTGTGTGTGTGTGTGTGTGTGTGTGTGTGTGTGTGTGTGTGTGTGTGTGTGTGTGTGTGTGTGTGTGTGTGTGTGTGTGTGTGTGGGTCTACAGCCATTTTTCTTAGTGATGGCTGATTGGATCTTCGTCAAACCTTCAGAGGTTCATCAGTGAGTGCCAGGAAGTGTTTTAGGCAAAAACCATTTTTTTATAATTTGTAAAAACAATTTGGATTTTTGGGGATTTTCTTTATTTTAATCACTCTATTTTTTTTTTTTGTATACTGAATCGGGGTTCGTGAAAGAGCTAACATTTATTTCACAAACAAATCAACCAGACAAACAAAATATACAAAAAGAGGGAGCAGAAGACAAGATGGGGAGAGAAGGGGAAGCACACAACCACAACATTTGAGAGCAGGGAGAAGTGTGGGAGGGAGAGGGCTTGGGGGCAGGAGGCGTGGGAAGGGGGGGGGGGGTGGGAGAAGTATAAAACACAAGGGGACCGAAATTAGCGGGGGTAGAAAAGATCAAGGTTTTGGATTTTTTTTGTATACTGAAGTATCCTTGGTGTAGGGAAGTGTACACGGACCCCATTCATTAGTGGGTGTAGGTAAGTGTTTTAGGCCCCAACAAAAAATAGACCGGGCAACACCGGGTACCCTGCTAGTATTTCATATATGACTAGAGGTGCCAACCGTCGCTTCGCTGCATGGCGGATTTAATCAATAGACAGCATGTTGTATTTCACAAACATATTGCATGTTTATCTGTGAGTGTCAATAAAAATGCAAAATGTAGTAAACGTGTGAAAAAGGTTCTTCTTTAACATATTCTTGTTGTCATGGCTGTGGTTGTTGTTATTTGTGTGGTCCTTCCTTGTCCTAAAGGGTTCCTGCTGGCATACAATAGTAAATGTTACCGTTTGAACCTCCACATTAAGCTCAAATTCCACCTCTTCTTCCTCAATCACATAGAGAGGGTTTTTTTAAACACGCATCTTTATGATTAAACAGACACAGACGGATTATTGTTCCAGGTAAATCGACTACTACCTTTCCAACGGTACTGTTTTTATTATTTGATGACAGCAGGGACCCTTTAAAATGAAGGATCTCTCTCACACACACACACACACACACACACACACACACACACACACACACACACACACACACACACACACACACACACACACACACACACACACACACACATTATAATAGATGGGTGTTCATAAAGACTTTTGTCTTCACAGACCTTTGGGTCGTATTTCAAGACAAGTCGAAACGTTCCTGGGCTAGAACAAATCCTGGACAAATTTCCACTCCACCGCAAGTTACTCTACTGGAGGTGCAGGATTATTTTATATATATTCAGGGTGCCAGCGATAAGTGCTGGCAGACGGGTCCTCCAGCTTTACCATCCTCCCAATGGCTGGCACACACATTGATGCCTCACCCTGCATGCAAAACACCAGGATGGCATTTTATAGTTGGTGGATTTCAAACCCAGGCCAGACAGCTCAAAGGTGAGTTCACATACCTCTAAGATATCCTTGAAGCTCATTTATAATGAAGAAGAAAATATTCAAATTTATTTTTCATTTTTATTTTCTTCTCATTATGTTTATATCCATTTTTAACTAATTGAGTTCATTACATACTGAACCCTCCGGCGTCCGTCGTCTGTCGTCGTCGTCGTCGTCTGTCGTCGTCGTCGTCGTCGTCTGTCGTCTGTCGTCCATTAATTTTTCGACGTTAACACTCCAGCATCCAGAAATATCAACCGATTCTGATCAAACTTGACATGCAGCATCCTTACCCCAAGGACCAGGTTGTTATTACATTTCAGCCCGATCCGTTGAAAAATGGCGGACGTAGTCGACCATTTTGTTTTTGGTCATGAAAACGACGTTAACACTCTAGCGTCCACAAATATTAACAGATTTTGATCAAACATAGAATGTTTAACCCTTACCACACAAGGTAGGTTGCTATTGCATTCCAACCCGATCCGTCACAAAATGGCCGCCACAGGCCGCCATATTGTTTTCAGCTCCGAAACGACGTTAAGACTCTAGCGTCCACAAATATTAACAGATTTTGATCAAACTTAGAATGTTTAACCCTTACCACACAAGGTAGGTTGCTATTGCATTCCAACCCGATCCGTCACAAAATGGCCGCCACAGGCCGCCATATTGTTTTCAGCTCCGAAACGACGTTAAGACTTCAACGTCCACAAATATTTATGGATTTTGATCAAACTTGGTGTGTGAGACTCTTACCACACAAGGTAGGTTGCTATCGCATGTTAAAATTATTACACAAGGTTGTTGGCTTTTCATTTAAGTCAAATCTAGTACAGACAACTGACCTACTTTAAAGTTGTCCAGTCAGTTCAGTTGAGTTCTGCTTCCCTGGAAGCTCTCGTTTTATATCGTTATATTTTTATATCCATTTTTACTTCCGCCACCTAAGGTGGATGGAGGTTATGTTTTCATCCCTGTCTGTCTGTTTGTCTGTCTGTTCGTTTGTTTGTGAACAAGATGTCTCAAAAAGTTGTGTACAGATTCGGACGAAATTTGGCAGAGAGGTAGCGTATGTGACAAAGAAGAAATGGTTCAATTTTAGTGTCGATTCGAAACCGGATCCGGATCAGATAATTTTTAAGTGATTCTCCACCATTGAGTGATCGGGTGAAAAGCGATATATAACATGATATTTAAAACATGTTGTGGACGAGTTCTGACTAAACTTGGTGGACAAGTTGGTTTGGTAACAAGAACAAGCCGATTCGATTTTGGTTCATGTCTGAATTACATCACGAACTCCTTCCTTCTAACTTTCTAACTTTCCCAAAATAGAATAAATTCTTCCTCGTCACACACTCGAACTGTCGACTAAGTTTCGGCCATATTCGTCGATAACCTTTTGAGACATCCTGATATATATCGTTTTTGGCCCTTTCTCTCAATGATGAAGAACGACCCAAATGTTTTAGTATCCGGATCCGGATCTTCACTAAAGTCGAATCAATTCTTCCTTGCCACACACCCAACCTGTCCACCAAGTTTCGTTTGAATCCATCCACTTTTGAGATATTGTGCTTACAGACAAACAGACAGACAGGGGTGAAAACATAACCTCCATGCAGACCACCTTTGGTGGCAAAGGTAACTATGATGATGGGTGGTTCTGTGTGAGGTACAAGGATGTAGCTGCCATCTGATCTGAACCAATGTGTGGTTTTGTGTGACAGAAGAAGAAAAGGGGAAGAATACATCACTTTGTGTGCTTTCTAATGATGAATAAGCAGTGGAAGCTTTGGCAGTCTTTTTGATCAACAATATTTTAACTTTTTTTGTTTTTGTATACAAGATCGAGGATCTTGTAAGAGCTAACATTGATCACGAAAAGACAATCTGACACATAAAACATAAAACATGATAAAGGGAGCGGGAGACAAGATGGAGAGCAGGGACATCGGGAGATCTGTGGGAGGGAGAGGGCTTGGGGGAGGAGGCATGGGAAGGGGGGGGGGGGGGAGGTATAAAACACATAGACATTTCTAGGACTTCCAGGAAAGAAGTCGCTATTTCAAAAAGTGTATCTGGGGTGAATTAACGGGGGTAGAAAAGATCAAGGTTTTGGATGGGCGAAGGTAAGAGATGGTGGTGAACAGCTGTTTTAAAGACCTGGAGGGAGGAGTGGGATTGAAGAGAGTGAGGGAGTTTGTTCCAGAGGCGGGAGAAAAGAGGAATGAAGGAGTGAAGGTGAAAAGAGAAGTATGAATATATAAATCTGAGAAGTGTTCCATCATGGGATTTGTCGATTTTTGGCCCTGTGTTCACGAAAATGGATAACCGGCCTAACACAGACTGAAGAGCCACCATGGTGTAATGATGAAACTCAAAGCAACTTCTCAGGGTCTCAAAAACGGAAGGGCATTCCCCCATGAGATATGAGGCAGACGAAGAAACGAATATCCCCAGAAACATCTTCATATGCTACAGGAAGTGTGCACACACTATTATCATTACTCTACGAAAAGAACACATTTCACTCTCACCACCAATATTTTCTTAATACCAACTACCTTCCGCACCTATCAAGTACGTATATTCACGTAAACTGGTATCATATACCATGAGAAATGCTAATCTTCAAATAGTCACCTGGAGATGTTTGTTAAACAAGGTGGAGCATCAATGGCGAAAGAAATTGTTTGTCTGCCAAAGGAAACAAAAGATGTCTACTTCGTGATGTAAGTGTTTCTCTTATGCAAGAAGTCACTTTAAAGTTTAAATGACTTGCGGAGTTTCTTTTAGCGTTTAGTTTCCTTCCAGTGATATTATTTAGAATCATGTTCAAGGTGCCGGCGATGACTCCCTTACTCTTCGCTAAATGCATCGGTGGGATCTTTAACGTCCACCAGGTAATGCTAGCAGATGAGACACCTGGGTTAATGTCCATCTGAGAGACATCTGAGAGGTTAATGTCCATCTGAGAGACATCTGAGAGGTTAACGTCCATCTTCCTGGGTTTTAAAACGTTTTTCTGCAAACGTCAAACTTTGCAAAGTTTTGAAAAGTTTGACATTTACAATGCAGTTTTCAAGAAACCCTCAAATAGTGGAGGAATTTTAGAGTTTCCCCAGGCCGGGTACCCAAGAACTATATGGGGCATTTAACGTCAACAAATGCTGCCAGCAGAAGGAACAGCCAGTCGTACCTGGAACGGCATCGTTTCATAAGTCTGTACCTGATACCGCATACCATACTGTGAGGACTCAGGGCAAGTTTACACGAGGTTTTAGCTCTTACACGAGCCTCGATCTTGTATACAAAAAAACGAACGAAACAAGTAGGCACGACTTGCTGCTCACATGGGCATTGCTCACAAATCCTTGCTCCATCGGTCGAGGGCGCTCTCTCACGGCCACATGCGCTCACTACACTTTTATTTTTATTTTATCACCGTGGCCTCGATTCATCGATCAATAAGTGTTAATGAGGTTTTGACAGGAGGCACTGGTGTGGGATGTTGAATGACAGCTTGTACTGAAGGTAGTTACACGTATCTGGACAAAAATGCTGCTTCCATTCACACTCTCATTACTCTTTAAACTTGTTAGTCCCTTACCGGTGCACACCGGAGGGGACTATAGGTTTGCACTCCGTCCCTCCGTCAGTCTGTCAGTCCGTCAGTCCGTCAGTCCGTCAGTCTGTCAGTCCGTCAGTCTGTCAGTCCGTCAGTCCGTCACGCAAAGAACAGTTATCCGGACTTTTTTTCTAAACGCTTCAAGCTAATGATTTCAAACTTGGCACATAGTTTCCTCATGATGAGTTACAGATCAAGTTCGAACTTCACGACGTTTCGATCATTTTTAACAAAGTTATGGCACTTTTAACTTTGGTAATTCTGATAATTATGATGATCCTTAACTCAGTGCCATTTTAAGTTTTAATTTCCTTTAAAAACCAATTTCTCTGCAATAATAGGACCGATTGAGATAAAATTTTCACCATATGATGGACTCGGTCTGTAGAATATTGCAATGGTAATTATGACGTCACAGGTCAAGTGGTTCGGTCGCCATAGTTTTTCGTGAAAACACAAAAACCCCTTTTTCTCTGCAACGGCTGAACAGATCGAGGCCAAGCTTTGCAGGCAGAATCGCATACCCATGATGAACAAAAAAGTCAGCGAGCATGACGTCATGCGTCACATGGTTTCAGAGTTATGACGTTTTAAAGCATGAACCTTTAAAACCGAGCTCCTCCCTCATTTTTGATCCAATCGAGGGGAAACTTCACTAATCTGTTCAGCATGTCAGTCTACTAAAACGTCCTTTTGGAATTTGCGATGGGGCACGTGGTTTGGCAGATATCGTTAATTAAACGAAAAAAAAAATGGATATCTCTTGAATCGCTAGTACCTCAGACCGTGAGTTGGTAATAATTTATATAATTCACACAGTGCAATACGTGCAGGCCGCTCCACGGAGCGACCTTGCGGGCTTATCAACAAGGCGAGGCGTGACACACGTGTCTCAGCATGCCTCAGATCAAGTTTGAAAACCAGCATCAACCGTGCATAAATTTGCATATTCGATCATTTTTGACAAAGATATGGCACTTTGATCTTTGGTAGGGGACATGTCTTGCAGCGCAATACTCAGAATGCTTGTTTTATTATAAACGTGTTAACTTCTAAAAGAGTCTTATGATATTATTTGCAGCCGGTATTGTCCTGGTAACAGTGCTGATGTCGACCCAACTGAAACTTCATTAAGCATTTTAACCATAAAATCGGTTGAAAAAAAATCAAAAATCGTGATTGAGCTTCAGACTTCTTTGATGCAGGTACAGATGGAGGAAATTACAGTTGAAAGAGTCTGATCTCATCCATGCGCATACACACACACATATACATATACATACACACACATACACACACACACACACACACACACACACACGCACACACATATACACATAAACACACATATACACACAGCTCGCTTCCTTCTTCTATCAATCCTTCGTGTGACCTCCCTGAGCCTTACCTCAGAAAACCGTTGCTCGGCAACCAAAGAGGCGGAAGTGGAGGACAAAGTATCAGGTGTGAAAGTGCAACTTGGTCAAATAAGAAATGTGAATATTACCGCAGATGGATTGCAGAATGGCTGAATTGTAATTAAAACATTATTAAAACCAGGATGAAGACTTCTCGAAAACACAAGAATTCCCCTTTTGGGGGCGTGGTCTGTATTCCAAGCCCCTTCCGATCGCGCGAAATTCTCGTCATGGCTTCTCCCTCAGCTGAGGTAAATGTTGTTTTTGAAATCCGTGGAGAATAATAACAAGACATCGTTTGGAGATTATTCACCGGAGGTTTCAGGGAAAATCTCTTCAATTGATTGAAATCTTGCGTGGTCAAACGACACGACCAACCGCGGGAGAAGTTCAAGAGAAAACACAAACGAACGGAAAATCTGATCGGTGTTTCCTACAACGTCCGCGCTTAGTTGTTAAATTCTTTACATTTCCGTTTTCGCATCAGTGTGTAAGATTAGGAGAGAGCGTGAACGGTCACAGATCTTCCAACCTTTGTTATTTGTTCCCTGTCCCTTTTGCCCCTTTACCTTTTTCCCTACTCTACCTGAAGATCTCGTGAACGGTCCCGACTCAAAGGAAATAATCCTATTTTTTCTTATTTGCTCTTACTAGCAACGGTACCCGCCCTAAGGGCGGGGCTTCAATTGGGAGGCCCAAATGAAATGGCAAAATGTCAGAAATTAAAGGCCTTTTTTTATTTTAAACGATTGATACAAACATCCATATTGTGTGGGGGTTGGGGTGTGTGTGTGGGGGTGGGGATGTGGGGGTGGGGGTGTGGGGGTAGGGGTGGGTGAATGAGCAAGTCTGTTGGCCAGTGGGTGAACGAGCAAATCTGTCGGCCAATGGGTGAACGAGCAAGTCTGTCGGCCAGTGGGTGAACGAGCAAATCTGTCGGCCAATGGGTGAACGAGCAAGTCTGTTGGCCAGAGGGTGAACGAGCAAGTCCGTCGGCCAGTGGGTGAATGAGCAAGTCTGTCGGCCAGTGGGTGAACGAGCAAGTCCGCCGGCCAGTGGGTGAACAAGCAAGTCCGTCGGCCAGTGGGTGAACGAGCAAGTCTGTCGGCCAGTGGGTGAATGAGCAAGTCCGTCTGCCAGTGGGTGGACGTGCACGTCAGTCAGCCAGTGGGTGAACGAGCAAGTCCGTTGGCCAGTGGGTGAACGAGCACGTCCGTCAGCCAGTGGGTGGAAGAGCAAGTCCGTCAGCCAGTGGGTGGATGAGCACGTCCATCAGCCAGTGGGTGGACGAGCAAGTCCGTCAGCCAGTGGGTGAATGAGCAAGTCTGTCGGCCAGTGGGTGAACGAGCAAGTCCGCCGGCCAGTGGGTGAACGAGCAAGTCCATCGGCCAGTGGGTGAACGAGCAAGTCTGTCGGCCAGTGGGTGAATGAGCAAGTCCGTCCGCCAGTGGGTGGACGAGCACGTCAGTCAGCCAGTGGGTGAACGAGCAAGTCCGTCGGCCAGTGGGTGAACGAGCACGTCCGTCAGCCAGTGGGTGGAAGAGCAAGTCCGTCAGCCAGTGGGTGGACGAGCACGTCCATCAGCCAGTGGGTGGACGAGCACATCTGTCAGCCAGTGGGTGGACGAGCACGTCCGTCAGCCAGTGGGTGGACAAGCAAGTCCGTCGGCCAGTGGGTGGACGAGCAAGTCCATCAGCCAGTGGGTAGACGACCACGTCCGTCAGCCAGTGGGTGAACGAGCAAGTCCGTCAGCCAGTGGGTGAACGAGCACGTCCGTCGGCCAGTGGGTGAACGAGCAAGTCCGTCAGATATCTCCAGAATGAAGTCATCTAAGTATTATTTTCTTACCCTGATAATCACCAGGAATGGACCTTTTATACCTTGCACATATTTTTGTGCTGCAAAATCTTCAGATTCATGTGTTTGTGGTTGTTTGAGGTTGAGAGGTTGCCGCAGGTTTCCTGAATGGAGACTTCCTGGACTTCTGCTGCATTTTTAATGCGACATCCCTCAAGTCTTGCACATCCTTAATCTTCGTGTTTTCCAGGCAGGTCAGGAATTCCTCCGTCGTCCTTGACACAAAAGGTCCACATTGATCGTCGATTATCTTCATGATGCTGCTACCATTGATATTGTGCTGCTCAATGATATTTATATTAATTTGATCGGTTCTTGCCTTGCCGTGTTTGGTGATGTTGTTGCTGATTTTAGACAACAGATATCTGCTTGACGATTCATCTTCTACGTTGCTCAAACTACCGGTCGATGGAATCTTCCCAGTGACCTCTCCTTGAGTCATTCTGTCTGGAGCTGCTGTTAAACTCGCTGCTCGCTCCCCATTTTCCAAAAAAGGCCTACGATTTAACGATTTGGTTGGAATTGATGGTGTTGGAATGTAATCGGATTGGCTCAACTGTGGAACATTTCCCAGCAGTGTTGGTTGTACAGTTGTTTTAGTTGTCCTTGCACTTGATAGTTTTTGAATTGAACCAATACTAATTTGTGGTTTACTTGATTGTGGGGAAGCTACTGTTGGAATGGATAGTGGAAGTACCGGTACTGCAAGTTTTTTCTCCTTTCTCTGCAACATCTTTATTTGAGGTTTTCCAAAGTTTTGTGTTGCCTGCATCGGAGCTTGAGGTGCTGTTGCAGTCAAAGGGTTTGGATTTATTGTTGGTTCCATCTTTGTAGCTTTGGATGTTTCAGTGGTTGGAATCTTTGCAGCAATTTTTGGTTCTGCTGTTGCAGAAACATTGAGTTCAGGTGCAATCGAAACCTTTGTGTTGATGCTTTGGCTTGTGCTTCCTGCAAAGTGTGGTGCTTTAATTGGAAGCTTTGAGGTTATTTTTTGTCCCACCATTGAAGTATATTTGGGAGCCATAGGAAGTGGTAACCTTGTGTTGATGGTTGGTCCTACTTTTGTAGCGGCTTTCAGTGATGTTGCAACTTGAGGCCTTGTACTGATTTTCGGTTCTGTGCTTGTTCGAGCATTTGGTGCATCAATTGAGAACTTTGAGTTGACCTTCTTTCCAACCCTTGAAGGAGCTTTACGACCCAATGCCTTTATGACATTAGATCCTATTCTTGTTGGAAATGTAGTGTTACATATTTATGTGAATGTATGTGAATTACCATTCAGGTCTTTGCTTATCCATGTGTAATAGATTAAGGGTTGTTGTGGTTGGAGGGTCAGGAGCCCTTCTGAAAAGTGTCCGGAAACGGAAGTGACCGGAAACGGAAGAGAAAAAGACACGAGGAAGAAAGCGACGGGTAGTATTCTTCCTCGCCCCGCTCCGACGAAAAGGTGGGATCGACCTTGCGCTGCGTGGAAAAGCGGCGTTCCGAAGCCCGTCTGGCGAGAGGAATTACCGGGACGTGTACCTGCCCGGTGGAGACGTCAAGTTGACGTGGGGCCGTGCATCGACCCCGCGTCTGGCACCGTTCGCGGCACCGTCTAAACAGACGCGTGCGGGTCGCACCTTGGGGCCTAACGCGCCTTGCAAGCGGCGTGGGGCTTTTGGCTTGCTCTACCGTACCCGCTTCGCGTGGCCACGAGGGGCTGCAGCCACGGTGCCTGGTACGATACCTGCCCGGTGGAAAAACGTCCACCCGGGGTTCGTTCAACCGCCCGAGTGCGGCGACGCCGACCAGTATCTTGGTCAGGAGGGGCCCAGAGACATTGTCAGGAGCAGAGACCAAAAGGGGGTCGTGAGTACCGAAGTGAACACACATATATAAGATGGCCATCTTAATCATATAGGGGATTGATTGTGGATTGGGAATTGTTGATGGTGGTTTGCTATTGATTGCTCGGGGAAAATCTCCGTGGTTGTATCATTGAAATTGTATGGTGTCATTACCATTGAAATATATCCTTGAACATCAGTTTTCTCTTGGGTGGAATTCATATGGATTGCGTGGCGAAAGCGCATATATAATACAACTTTCTGGCGAAGTTCCTCTCACGGTCCGGGGGTCACCGAGACCAGGTATTCACCGAGGGGACCACGTAACAGTAGGTATACTTCCACTCCACATATTTGATGCAATTTGTGGGCATCTTCGTGCAGGGGCTTTGGGAGTTGTCGAAATTGGAAGTCTTGTGTTGAAGTTGGGTTTGATTATCGTGTGAAATTTAGATGCAGGTCCACTTTGCATAACCGTTGATACTGTTGGAACGATTCTTGCAGGAGGCATTTGCACATTTTTAATTGGAATCTTTGTCGGGCCATTTGGCATTGGCCTGAGAGTAGCTTTGGTTGCTGTTCCAAATGTCATCTTGCTTGTGGCATTTGACGATCTCTGCTCACGGATCTGTAGATTTCTTACCTCATCACCTGTTTTGTCGGAAGAAAATAAGACAACAAATATTATGGGTGCAAGCCAGTGAGTAATATAAAATTTCGTCAAAAAAATCATTATTTAAAGAGAATATTTTTTGTGACAAAGCCAGCAGCATTAAGATTCTTGCTTTAAGTTCTCACCGGATACTTTCTACCTTCATCATGCGGGTATTCAGATTATCTAACAAGTGATGTGTACACTTCTTCCACCTTCGTTTATTTGTATGACCAGAGTTTACTGAAATGGATGGCTTTATACCGTGCCTTCAGAAAGTATTCACACCCCTTGACTTTTTAACATTTTGATGTGTTACAGCCAGAATTTAAATGGATTAAATTGAGATTTTATTGTCACTGATTTTCCTCTTTAACATCATAATAAATACCCCATAATGTCAAAGTGGGATTTTTTATGGGACAAAGTGGGATCCCACCCACACCCCCCTTCCCACGCCTCCTCCCCCAAGCCCTCTACCTCCCACAGATCTCGCGATGTCCCTTCACTCAAATGTTGTACTTGTGTGCTTCTTCTTTTTCCCCCTGCACTCAAATTCAATTTTTTTTTGGGCATTAATGTTAGCTCTTACACGAGCCTCAATCTTGTGTATATATATATATTGATATTGATAGTGTGCAGAAAACTTTTTGCGTCGCTGCATCATATAAACCAAAGGGTATCGTTATTTAATTTGTAGTTCTAAATATATTAACAACCAAAGTTGTCCGGGTGTTTTTTGGAACACACTATATTACTGCTTGGTTATTCTTGCAACAGGGCTGCAGTGAGCGGCGGCATGACTGGATATGTGACCTTAGTGAACTTCTCACAGTATGCAAGACCTTTGTCCAAGGTTCAAAGGAGTTATACTCTCTCGATGATCTGATGCACCTGCTTTACGATCTGGTGCACCTGCTTTTCACCTGCCTCTACTTGGTATTGTGCAATCCTATACGGCTATCAACATCATTGGTATCTCCTATGAAGAAGCAAATACACAGGGCCTGTTGTTCTCTCACCGTGGACATATTGTGGGCTTCTCTGGTGTCTCTGGTGTTGGCAGGTAGGAGACCATTTAAATTTAAGCGGTGACTCCCTTAATTTAATATATTTAAATTTTTTCCAATCTTGTTTCCCCTGCTCGTTCAGCCCACCATCCATCTCCTTTTCCTCACTAGAAGCACCCACTCCATTAAGTCTCCGACCCACCTCTCCCACCCCCCTCTCCCCCCACCCTGTCAGGTGACCATGACCTGACCAACATGCATGCAAAATTTGGTGGAGATCGGCCCAGCGCTGGGTTTTTTTTCTATGATTTTCAGATGACACACACACACAATTACCTTAATTAATACAGCAGGATGATATTCCTCCTGTATTGCCCCCTCCTTGTGAAATTTCCAAAATCATGCTGACTGCTCACATCCGTTCCTTTGTTTCTCTTCCCTTCTGCTTATTGATCTGTCTTCTTCAGTTTATTAAATCCCTGTAGCGGTTACCGGTAGCATGACATAATTACCCTGCACCGGCCGATGACGCAACCGGCGAGCGGTCACGTGTCCGGACTCGCCCGGGCGTGTTGAGACTTGCCCTTACCGGGCGAACTCTTGCCTTGCATACCACGCCCCGTTGAGAGGCGTGGCTTATCTATTTGCATACCACGCCCCGCCTGAGAGGCGTAGCTTTTGTGTGTTGAGTTTCTGATATATATTGCCGCCCGTTCGATGGGCTGATTCAGTGCTTTGGAGTTCGTTTGAGTGAGCTGGGAATAAATAGCTCAGAGAAACCTAATTCCTGGCGTCGTCCATTTTGTCCAATTTTATCGTGCGAGCACAGCTCCCACAATTGGTGACCCCTTTCTACGAACACGGCGATGGAGTCAGCTGTAGCTTTGAAGCTCCGGGCTTTTGGGAATCTCACGCGGCCGTTTGGTTTGCTCAAGCGGCTTCTCAATTCGCCCTGCGGAACATTACGGAGGACACGACGCGCTACCACCACGTGGTCTCCGCGCTCAACGCCTCCTCCGCTTCCCGGGTTCTGAGCTTCCTACAGCACCCGCCGGACGCCGACAAATACGGCACACTCAAAGACCTACTCCTCGGTGCGTTTGGACTCACGGAGACTGAACGTGCACTACAACTACTACACCTCCCGGAGCTGGGCGAGGCCCGTCCGTCCGAAAGCATGGACCACATGCTTGCTCTTCTCGGTGACCACAGCCCGGACTTCCTCTTCCACGAGCTGTTCCTCCAGCGGCTACCCGGGCAAGTACGGTTAGCTTTGGCTAATTCGCCCATCACGGACCCTCGCTCCCTGGCCAAGGAGGCCGATAAATTTTGCTCGGCCATGTGACACGTCGGAGCGGCCGCCTGGGACCCTGGGCCGACCGAGGCAATGCCCGCGCCACGACCGGCGCCTCCACCGGCCGAGTCGGCGCCACTGGCAGCAGCGGCCGCGGCGACGCCCCATTCACCGAACCCGACACGACCGCCGGAGCCTCCACCAGAGCGGACCATGTTCTATTACCACGCCAGGTTCGGGCAGAAGGCCAGAACGTGCCGCCCACCGTGCACTTTCGGCGGGTTGGGAAACGACCAGGCCGGCGCTCGCTGCCTGCCATGAGCGTCGGCCATTCAGGTAGCCTTCTGTTTATGACGGACATGGAGTCCGGGCAGCGTTTTTTGTGTGACACCGGCGCTCAGCTGAGCGTGATACCCGCCTTGGTGGAGGACAAACAGGCCGCGCTTTGCGGCCCCACTTTGGTCGCCGCAAACGGTTCCTCCATCCGCACCTTCGGTTCGCGCAGCGTCGCATTCTGCTTCGGGGGCCAGCGCTTCAGGTGGGACTTCATCACGGCGAACGTGCCCATGGCCTTGCTGGGTGCAGATTTTCTTTGCGCGCATGGGTTTTTGGTCGACGTCAAATGGCGTCGGCTCATCAACGCGGAGACCTTCAGCTCGCTCGCTTGCTCATTGAGCGGCTCCGCTCCGACCAAGCTAGCCTGCGCGCTCCCGGCCGTGGACGATTTCACCCGCCTACTCGCCGAGTTTCCTGCCCTCATGCAGCCTACGTTTTCGGCCGTTGCCATCAAGCACTGCGTCGAATACCACATCCCGACCACAGGTCCACCGGTCTACGCCAGGGCTCGCCGCCTCGACCCGGCCAAACTCGCCGTAGCGAAGGTGGAATTCGACGCGCTGGAGCGATTGGGAATTGTGCGGCGCTCGAATAGCGCATGGGCCTCGCCCCTGCACATCGTGCCCAAACCGGGTGGCGGATGGCGACCATGCGGTGATTACCGCCGCCTCAACGATGCCACCACCCCTGACCGGTACCCGATACCACACATACAGGACTTTTCCGCCCTTTTGGCGGGGCGGGTGATTTTCTCCAGGGTCGACCTCATTCGGGGCTACCACCAGGTACCTGTCCGGCCGGCCGACGTTCCGAAGACAGCTGTAATTACACCTTTTGGCCTCTTCAAGTTCCTCCGAATGCCATTCGGCCTTAAGAACACAGCCCAGGCCTTCCAGCGGCTGATGGACAGTGTGCTGCGCGATCTCACTTTTCTGTTCGTCTACCTGGATGACATTCTCATCGCCAGCACTTCCCAGGCGGAGCACCTCGTCCACCTGCGCACGCTTTTTGAGCGCCTCGGCCAGCACGGCCTCATCATCAACCCGGCGAAATGCCAGTTTGGCATAACGGCTGTCGACTTACTGGGGCACCGCATCACGAAGCGCGGGGCCGTCCCGCTGCCTACCAAGGTGGAGGCAGTCACAAGTTTCCTGCGCCCTCGCTCCATCAAGGCCCTACAGGAATTTTTGGGGATGGTAAATTTCTACCACCGGTTCGTGCCTTGCGCCGCCCAACTCATGCACCCCCTGTACGAAGCCCTCCGGGGCAAGCCGGCCAAGCACGTCGTCGCCTGGACCACAGAGATGGACGCGGCGTTCACGGGCGCTAAGCTGGCCCTCGCCAACGCGACCATGCTGGCGCACCCGTTGCCCGATGCACCCATTGCCCTCACCACGGACGCTTCCGACTACGCGGTGGGCGCCGTGCATGAACAGTGGGTGAACGGAGCTTGGCAACCACTGGCCTTCTTCAGCCGGCAGCTTCGCCCTAACGAGCGCAAGTATAGCGCTTTCGACTGCGAGCTCCTCGGCCTTTACCTGGCTGTTCGCCACTTCCGCCATCTTTTGGAGGGCCGCCCGTTCACGGCGTTTGTGGACCACAAACCCCTGGTCTTCGCCATGGCCAAGGTTACGGAGCCGTGGTCGGCCCGCCAGCAGCGCCACCTCTCCACCATGTCCGAATTTACGACGGACATCCGGCACGTCGCGGGCAAGGACAACGCTGTGGCCGATTTCCTCTCCCAGTCCGGCGCGAACGCCGTCCACCTGGGTGTGGACTTTGCCCGCATGGCGGCCGACCAGACCGCCGACCCCACGGTGCAAGCCCTCCGGACAGCGGACACAGGCCTGCGGTTGGCCGACGTCCCCTTTGAGGACACAGGCACAGTTCTCCTGTGCGATGTCTCCCTGGGCCAACCTCGCCCCATCGTGCCCACCGGATGGTGGCGGCACATTTTTGACGCCCTCCACGGCCTTTCCCACCCGGGCCGGAAAGCATCACAGAAGCTTGTGGCAGTGAAATTCGTCTGGCACGGGCTCCGTAAAGACGTCCGCGACTGGGCCAATGCCTGTGTCGCCTGCCAGCGCGCGAAGGTGCACCGGCACACCCAGGCCCCGTTTGCACCATTCGACGTGCCCGTGCGGCGCTTCGACCACATCAATGTGGACCTGGTGGGACCCCTTCCCTCCTCACGGGGCTTCACCCACCTCCTCACAATGGTGGACAGGACCACCAGGTGGCCGGAGGCTGTCCCGCTGGCATCAACAACATCCGCCGACGTGGCGCAGGCCTTCATTGGCACCTGGATTGCCCGTTTCGGCACCCCTTCGGACATCTCCTCCGATAGAGGCCCGCAATTCACCTCCGAGCTTTGGGGCATGGTCGCCCAGGCCTTGGGGGTCAAGCTTCACCGCACCACGGCCTACCACCCCCAAGCCAACGGCTTGTGCGAGCGGTTCCACCACTCGATGAAGGCCGCTCTCAGGGCCAGCCTCCAGGACAACGGTTGGGCCGACAGGCTCCCGTGGGTCCTATTGGGCCTCCGAACGGCCCCTAAAGAGGACCTCCAGGCTTCCACCGCCGAGCTGGTCTACGGCCAGCCACTGCGCGTGCCGGGCGAATTCATCCCTGATGCCACCGGCCCCTGGTCCTCGGCTCGCCAATGCTCGGTCCTCCAGGAGGCCACCATGAGATTTGCCCCCGTGCCCACGTCCCACCACGGCTGCCCCCAAACCCACGTCCCCCCAGCACTTCGCACTGCGGAGTACGTTTTTATCCGGCACGACGCACACCGGGGACCGCTCCGGCCATCGTACGATGGACATTTCCGGGTCCTGAAGAGGGACGACAAGTCGTTCACCATCGACACCGGCGGCAAGGCGGACCGCATCTCCGTGGACCGCCTCAGGCCGGCCCATTTGGACCTCGACCAACCTCCACGGTTGGCCCTTCCTCCACGTCGGGGCCGTCCCCCGTCAACCAGGCCCCCCGACCGACCATCCACCGCCCCGCATCAAGACCCCCCTCAAACGGACTCTCCCGGTTAATTCTGGAGTTAATTGTTATAATGTTAATAACATGTTATAACATGTTAACATGTTATAACATGTTAAGTTAATAACATGTTAATTCTGGGGGGGCGTGTGTAGCGGTTACCGGTAGCATGACACAATTACCCTGCACCAGCCGATGACGCAACCGGCGAGCGGTCACGTATCCGGACTCGCCCGGGCGTGTTGAGACTTACCTTTACCGGGCGAACGCTTGCCTTGCATACCACGCCCCGTTGAGAGGCGTGGCTTATCTCTTTGCATACCACGCCCCGCCTGAGAGGCGTGGCTTTTGTGTGTTGAGTTTCTGATATATATTGCCGCCCGTTCGATGGGCTGATTCAGTGCTTTGGAGTTCGTTTGAGTGAGCTGGGAATAAATAGCTCAGAGAAACCTAATTCCTGGCGTCGTCCATTTTGTCCGATTTTATCGTGCGAGCACAGCTCCCACATCCCACTCTTCTCTCCAATGCATAAAGTCGACAGTTCATCACCATCTCAGGTGAGTTGACTGGATGGCTTCGAGCAGTGGTTCTTAACCTGGGGTGCGAAACGTCATTTCTGGGGGTGCGAAGCATGCTGGCCGGTTCATAAAGGAGTGCTAAAAATGTAAAGGCTTTCAATCTAAGACCTGTCCGAAGTCATTGATTATTGACAAGGGATGCGAGAAAATATTTTGAGAACTCAAGGGGTGCGGGCACCAAAAAAGGTTAATACTCACTGGCCTATAGAGGTAGGCACACTCGCCTCTAGTCTAAGTTGTCAGCCTGGGTTTGAAACTCGACCGAGCTATAAACTGTTGTCCCAGTGTTTCATAAGCAGGGTGATTCATCAATATGTGTGTGACGTCCCTCAGATGGACATTAAACTGGTACCCTGGCAAATTTGAAATTCCTGTCCGAACCAGCAGAGGGCATTGCATCAGCGGCACAACCGCACCCCAAGTCAATGATGAAACATCACAGCGAATGATGCTACCCTGCAGCAAATGATGCTACCCTGCAGCAAATGATGCTACCCTGCAGCCAATGATGCTACCCTGCAGCCAATGATGCTACCCAGCAGCCAATGATGCTACCCTGCAGCAAATGATGCTACCCTGCAGCAAATGATGCCACCCTGCAGCAAATGATGCTACGCTGCAGCAAAAGATGCTACCCTGCAGAAAATGATGCTACCCTGCAGCAAATGATGCTACCCTGCAGCCAATGATGCTACCCTGCAGCCAATGATGCTACCCTGCAGCCAATGATGCTACCCTGCAGCAAAAGATGCTACCCTGCAGCAAATGATGCCACCCTGCAGCAAATGATGCCACCCTGCAGCAAATGATGCTACCCTGCAGCAAATAATGCGACCCTGTAGCCAATGATGCTACCCTGCAGCAAATGATGCTACCCTGCAGCAAATGATGCGACCCTGCAGCCAATGATGCTACCCTTCAGCAAATTATGCTACCCTGCAGCCAATGATGCTACTCTGCAGTAAATGATGCTACCTTGCAGCAAATGATGCTCCCTGCAGCCAATGATGCTACCCTGCAGCCAATGATGCTACCCTGCAGCCAATGATGCTACCCTGCAGCCAATGATGCTACCCGGCAGCAAATGATGCTACCCTGCAGCAAATGATGCTACCCTGCAGCCAATGATGCTACCCTGCACCCAATTATGCTACCATGCAGCCAATGATGCTACCGTGCAGCCAATAATGCTACCCTGCAGCCAATGATGCTACTCCACAGCCAATGATTCTACCCTGCAGCAAATGATTCCAACCCACAGCCAATGATGCTACCCCACGGCCAATGATGCTACCATGCAGCCAATGATGGTCAATATATTTTTGTTTTGTATCATCATTATATCATCATGCAGCCAATGATGCTACCCTGCAGCAAATGATGCAACCCTGCAGCAAATGATGCTACCCCACAGCCAATGATTTGACCCGGCAGCCAATGATGCTACCCCGCAGCAAATTATTCGACCCCGCAGCCAATGATGCTGCACCACAGCGAATGATGCTACCCTGCAGCAAATGATGCTACCCTGCAGCCAATGATGCTACCCTGCAGCAAATGATGCAACCCTGCAGCCAATGATGCTACCCTGCAGCAAAGGATGCTACCCGACAGCCAATAATTCTACCCCGCAGCCAATGATGCTACCCCGCAGCAGATGATGCTACCCCACAGCCAATGATGCTACCCCGCAGCCAATGATGCTACCCCGCAGAAAATGATGCCACCTCACAGCCAATGATGCTACCCCGCAGCCAATCATGCTACCCCACAGCCAATGATGCTGCCCCACAGCCAATGATGCCACCCCACAGCCAATGATGCTACCCCGCAGCCAATGATGCTACCCCACAGCCAATGATGCCACCCCACAGCCAATGATGCTACCCTGCAGCAAATGATGCTACCCTGCAGCAAATGATGCTACCCTGCAGCAAATGATGCTACCCTCAGCCAATGATGCTACCCTGCAGCAAATGATGCTACCCTGCAGCAAATAATGCTACCCTGCAGCAAATGATGCTACCGTGCAGCCAATGATGCTACCCCGCAGCAAAAGATGCTACCTCACAGCCAATCATGCTACCCCACAGCCAATGATGCCACCCCACAACCAATGATGCTACCCTTCTACATTTTCTTCCCAACCCGACACGTGATATTTTATATCCCGCTAATCTTCACCAAACCATTTTCTTTTACTTGTACACTCCCATGTTTCCTACCTTTTCTTCTTTCCACCTTCTTGTTCATTTGCCTATTTCATTCATGTGTCGCCCTCTGACATTGCTTTGCCTTCTACCCTCTGTCACCCCAATTTTCCACGAGCTGAGAATTAGGAGAAAAAAAAATCCACAAGGAATTTAAGGAATGCCAGAGTTGTGACCTGCTTGGTTTTGTCAAAGTCAAAGCAGATATCCATCATGTTGTACATCATTGGCTATTATTACCCTCGCCTGAGGAGAGGGGATGAGCATTTGAGTCCGTTTGTCTGTCTGTTTGTTTGTCCGCACAGAATAAATATGATTTTCTCTGCAACCGTTGGTCCGATTGACAGAAATTTTCACCGTAGGTGCAACTCCACCTGTATAATTTTTAAATGATAATTATGACGACATAGTTCACGTGATTCGGCCGCCATCTTGGAAAAACCCAAAAACTTTGCACCTCCATCTCCAAAAGCGCTGCATCGAAAAAATTGAGACATGGCTCATTGTAAAGAACTCTCCATGTGGAATAACATCTTAATGATGATGTCATAGTTGCCTCCATTATGACATCATAATTCGACAAGTACAAAACTTCATCCGATCAAGATGAAATTTCTTGGGCATAATCCAGGGATAAATTGGTGGAGAAAAAAAGAATGATGACGTCATAGGTCACGTGGCTCGGTCGCCATATTTGTTTTAACACAAAAGCCTTAAAAACCACTGAAAATACATCGTGGCGAGAGTCTGCAATCTCTGATTGCTCTTTCTTGTTCTATTTGTATTATTATTGAGAGATTCAATATTGATGGCTAAGCTTGCCTCTCATCCAGATTCTTGTTTTTGTTCTCTCCAGCTGTTTTGTATTTGCGATACGTAGGTTCTTATAATAAGGCACAGCGAGCCAATCCCTCACCGGACCTTCATTGAGCACCTCACCGGTAGGTCTTTGAGCACCCCTCCGGTCATCATTGAGCACCTCGCGGGTCGGTCATTGACAACCCCAGTCGGTCTTTGAGCACCCCTCAGTCATCATTGAGCACCTCGTCGGTTGGTCATTGAGCACCTCGCCAGTCATCATTGAGCACCTCGTCGGTCGGTCATTGAGCACCTCGCCAGTTGCTCAAACTTGACTGATCTCTCCATAAAGGTTGCTTCTGACAAACCAGACGTGATCTGCTTAACAGAAACTTTCCTCCTTCATGATGTCTCTGATTCCTTGGTATCTCTCCCAGGTTACTCCCTCCTCCGGTATGATAGACCTGAGCCTCGTCCTGGGGGTGGGATTGCTATCTTTATAAAAAAAACTCTCTTCCTCACTCGCCCTGCACTGCCCTCTCTCCACCTCACCCCCAGGAATACCTTTGGCTACGGCTTCCCCTTCGCTCCCACCTTTTGTTCATATGTGTGTTGTACCGTCCACCAAACAGTGATGACTCCATCTACATCTCGCTGTCTGATAATATGGACCAACTTCTATCTAGCCATCCCAACTCTCTCTTCCTCATATGTGGTGATTTCAATTGTCACCATGCCAGTTGGCTGGGTGTGGGTACCTATCTCACCAGCCATGGCTCTTCAGCAAAGGACTTATGTGACTCACTGGGACTGACACAATCTGTCAATTTCCCGACCCGGATCTCAGTCAACGGAGCATCTTCTCTTCTGGACTTGGTTATGACTAACTTACCTGAAAATGTCAGCTGCTCTTCTTCTGCTCCAATCGGCTCATCTGATCATGTGCTTGTTAAAGTGGACATCTCTCTGACCATTCTCAGAGAGCCTCCTCAGCGTCGACGAGTCTGGCATTTCACTCAGGCCAACTGGCACGGTCTTCAAGCAGCCATCAATCATCTGGACTGGTCTCCCATCTCTACTGCCTCTGACATCAACTCATCCTGGGAATTCTTCCAAAGTAAATTGCTCTCTCTAATGCACAGATTTATCCCATCTCGTCTTCAGTTGTCATACCCTTCCTCCCGTCCATGGTACATGGAATCTTGTGGTGAGGCTATTGCCCAGAAACAACTTGCTTTCGTCTCCTGGAAAGCAAATCCAACGGAAGGAAATCTCATTTCCTTTCACAAAGCCCGAAACAAGTGTGTGTCCACCCTCAGGAGAGCCTGGAAACAATATCTCTCCGTTCGCAGGACCGAACTCTCTTATCTGTCTCCCTCTTCCAAATCCTGGTGGCATCTGGTCAAATCTGTTTCTGGTGTTTGTTCCCCCTCCATCCCCTCCCTCACCTCAAACGGCCACAAGGCTGACTCCGCACGTGAAAAGCTGAATGCCTCAACTCTGTGTTTGCCTCCAAATCTTGTGTCCCAAACCCATCCCTCTCTGTACCCACCATACCCAGTCATACCCAGCTGCTCCTGAACTCTGTGTCCTTTCCTCCTGACAAGGTGGAAAAGTTTCTGTCAACCCTCGACTCTGATTCTGCAACTGGACCTGACGGCATCAGGCCACGGGTCCTAAAATCCTGTTCTTCCGCTATTTCACTCCCTCTCTCTGTTCTCTTCACCCTCTCTTTTGCTCAAGGTCATCTGCCATCTGCTTGGAAATCTGCCAACATCACCGCTTTGCACAAAAAAGGTGCAAAAACAGATCCCAGCAACTACAGACCAATCAGCCTTCTCCCAATTATCAGCAAAGTCATGGAATCCATCATTGCTTCAGATATGAAATCTTTCCTCTTCTCCAATGGCTTGATCTCTGATCATCAATTTGGTTTCAGACCTGGTCACTCTACTCTGGACATGCTGCTTCTGCTTTCTCAACAATGGATGGAGGTCCTCAATGCCAAACAGGAAATTAGAGCTGTCTCCCTTGACATATCACGTGCCTTTGATACGGTCTGGCACCCCGCTCTGCTCACCAAACTCTCCTCTTTTGGTATCGATGGAAATCTCCACGCATGGCTGGCGGACTTCCTCTCTAGTCGTAGTCAACGTTTGGCCCTGAATGGGTTTCTCTCATCTCTTCTTCCTGTTCAGGCTGGAGTTCCCCAAGGCAGGGTTCTGGGCCCTGTGCTTTTTCTGGTCTTCATCAATGATCTCTCTGACTCTCTTGAAAATCCTCTCTATCTCTTTGCTGATGACTCTACTCTCTGTTGCTCCATTCTTCATCCCTCAGATTGGCAGTCTGCAGCCTCCTCACTCTCTGCAGACCTGGACAAAATCACAGACTGGGCAAACAAGTGGAACATGTCTTTCAATCCTGACAAATGTCACACTTACAATGTCTCTCCGAAAAGACTGACTGGACAACCCTCCAATCCACTTTCTGAATAATCCTCTCCAAGAAGTTCTGTCACACAAGCTTTTGGGTCTCACTATCTGCCATGATATTTCCTGGGAAACCACATTTCAAATCTGGCCTCCAAAGCCAGTCGCCGACTGGGCATCCTCCGTCATGCGAAGTCCTTCCTTAGCACACCTGAGCTCCTCACCACATACAAGGCTTTCATCCACAGCTCCATGGAATACTGCGCTCCCCTCTGGGCTGGTGCTCCTGCCTCACACCTAGCTCGTCTTCACGCTGTTGAAACCAAAGCGTTCAGAATCATTGGAATCTCCGCGATGAAGCTAACTCCAAGGGCCTCTCACTCACTCACCGCAGGCAGGTTGGTGGTCTTTCCGTCTTCTACCGACTCCTCTCTGGCCTTGCCCCCCCAGCTCTCTCTGGGCTCTGTCCCGCAAATATTCCTACAGGTCGCACAAGATCTGCCTGCAACCCTCTTATGGTTAAACTGCCAAAATCAAGACTCTCTGCTCACCTTCACTCATTCATGCCTCTTTTCTCCCGCCTCTGGAACAAACTCCCTCACTCTCTTCAATCCCACTCCACCCTCCAGGACTTTAAAACAGCTGTTCACCACCATCTCTTATCTTCCCCCATCCATAACCTTGATCTTTTCTACCCCCGCTAATTTCACCCCAATTCCACTTTTTTGAAATCCCAACTTCTGTCCTGAAAGTCCTGGTTGTCCTTGTGTTTTATACTTCTCCCCCCCCCCCCCTCCCCCATTCCCACGCCTCCTCCCCCCAAGCCCTCTCCATCCCACACATCTCCCTGCTCTCAAATGTTGTGTATGTGTGCTTCCCCTTCTCTCCCCATCTTGTCTTCTGCTCACCCGCTCACCTCTTTTTATTTATTTTGTTTGTCTGGTTGATTTGTTTGTGAATTAAATGTTAGCTCTTTCACGAGCCTCGATTCAGCATACAAAAAAATATAAAAAAAATAAAAAAATTGAACATCTCGCCAGTCGGTCATTGAGCACCTCATCGGTCGGTCATTGACCATCTCACCTGTCGGTCATTTAACTTCTCGCCAGTCGGTCATTGAGCACCTCACCAGTCATTCATTGAGCATCTCGCCAGTTGGTCATTGAGCGCCTCTTTGGTCGGTCATTGACCATCTCACCAGTCGGTCATTGAACATCTTGCCAGTCGGTCATTGAGCATCTTGCCAGTCCGTCATTGAACATCTCGCCAGTCGGTCATTGAGCACCTCGTCGGTCATCATTGAGCACCCCTCCAGTCATCATTGACCACCTCATACGTCGGTCATTGAGACCTCGTCGGTCGGTCATTGAGCACCTCGCCGGTCATCATTGAGCACCTCGCCGGTCGGTCATTGATCTCCTCGTCAGTCGGTCATTAAGCACCTCGCCAGTCGGTCATTGAACATCTTTCCAGTCGGTCATTGAGCACCTCGTCGGTCATCATTGAGTACCTCGCCGGTCGGTCATTTAACATCTCGCCAGTCGGTCATGGAGCACCTCGTCGGTCATTGAACCCCTCGCCGGTCGATCATTGAGCACCTCGCTGGTGGGTCTTTGAGCACGTGCTTCTCCGTATGGAAATCCTCTATCTCCAACTCATCGCAAGTCCTGTAGTTAATCATACAGCTGAGGGCTGACTCCAAGCAGATAATTTGATCAGTGTAACGTCAATCAAAGGTGTCTTCTTGTCTGTTAGTGCACCGTTGGATTGTTTCACCGTCCACAACCTCCATACATCTTGAACATCCGTCTTAACGTCCTCACATAAAAGTATGAACCAAGATTCAGCGCTCGCTGCTCGCATAGCAATATCAGAACAACTACCTTTATGTTCTTATTACGTCATTTTATCTCGATTCTCGAATAGATTAACTTATAAAATGCGTCGTGATGTCCGGATATCCGTCCGTCCATCTGTTAACTTTTTTCCTATTTTTGCTACTCCTCCCTTATCCCGTTAACTTTTTTTCCTATTTTTGCTACTCCTCCCTTATCACCTGGCTGATTGGGAAGTGGGGGGGGGGGGGGGGGGGGGAGGTGTCAATGGATGTTCTCGAAGTCCAGATCACTGAACACCCGCAGTTTTAGGCGACCGATCACGTATTCATGGTGCCGGCGATAACTCGCCTACTCTTCGCGAAAGACACCTTGGGATCTTAAACGTCCACCGACGACCAGTGCTAGCAGACGAGCCCTCCTGCTTATCCTTCTTCCCATTGACGGCACCGTACACATTGATGCGAAGCACCAGAATGGCAGTTTATAGCTAGGTCCGAACTCACTGATGATCCCCAAACAGGTACCCCCCTTCATTCCCCATTGTGCTCCCATTAAAGATATTTAAAGATGAATATATTTTTTGCCACACCTGTATTACACCCAAAAGGTTTCTCTGCAAGCTATCAAACTGATGAATGCACCTCGATCGGTCCGGTTAATTAGCCTTATTAAAAACAACAACAAATTAACTCGCACTCATCTCTCTTTTTGACAGTTCGGCTCACCTGTTGCTGAACACCCAAACAACGAGGGCAAAATCAGCACGAGCAGGAGCCATTGCAGACCTTTCCAGGTACCTGAAGACATCTTGAACAAGGATGAAGCACTTGAGTTTCGCGGTCTTTTTAACGCGTTTGTCGAACAACAAGCGATGCGCCGCAATTGTTTGCTCCCGTTGCCATCACGACAGATCACTCTCTGCGATTATGACGTCATAGCAGGACTTGGACCGCACGCATGAACAGCTATATCCGAAAACAGCATTGTCGTTGTCTGGCACGATGCAAAACAGCTTGCACTGTATTAAATGGAATTATAGAAGGGCAATCTATTTATTACGTATGCAGTTATTTTAATGGAGGTGTCGATTTGGGAAATGGTGCCAGTGTTTACAGGAGGAAATGGGGATGGGTTGGGGGTTGTGTTCGGACAAACCCTTTTCATGATACTGTGGCGGACACAAAAGCCCACTGGCGTGGTGACATCATTCCACGCACCAAGTGGGCGGTGGCCACGCCCGAGGGGTAGGCGTGGCCTCATGATATACACCGGGCGACCAGCCCGGAGGAGTTCAGTGTTACAGTGTAGTCTTACAATAAAGACGTTTATATGTTACCGCTTGTCCGCTTCCTCCTTGCTCACAAGCAGCGCGCGTAACGCCGCGCTTTACTGGTGACCCTCGACGTTGGATCTGCCGGAGCGATCCTTCCACACGCGACGCCATCGCCATGGCCGCCTTCGTCAAACTTCCGGAATTTTGGGAGGCTCAGGCCGAAGTCTGGTTCGTCCAGGCCGAAGCCCAATTTCAGCTTCGGCACCTCACCGGCGATGACACGCGCTACTGCCACGTCGTCGCCTCCCTCGGGCCCGGCACGGCCGCTCGAGTTGTGTCCGTCCTTCGCCACCCACCGGACGGCCACAAGTACGAGGCACTCAAGCGGCTACTCCTAGCCACGTTCAGCCTTACGGACGACGCACGGGCCGACCGCCTCCTGGATCTCCCCGAGCTCGGTGAGACGCGCCCGTCGGTCCGAATGGACCATATGCTGTCACTGTTGGGCGACGAAGCCCCCGGTTCGCTATTCCGGGCGCTTTTCCGTCGCCAACTTCCAGCGCAGGTTCGCCTCGCGTTGGCCGGGACCGGGCTAACGGAACCCCGAGCATTGGCGGCCGAGGCGGACAAGTACTTCGCCGCTTCGGACACGCGGGCGAGCGTTGGCGTGGCCGTCACGGCCTTCGACGCTGATGTTCCACAGCATCATCTTCTACAGCACGCTGAGGTTCAGCAGCATGCTGATACGCACCTCGTGAACGCCGCCACGCCCCGCCCACCGCCGCGGCGAAAACCGCCACCGTGGGGAAACCCGTCGACTCCACCGGCCTGGCGGAGCCAGCCGCGCTCCTCCAGCTCCACCACCTGGTGCTGGTTCCACGCCAAGTTCGGCCACGAAGCTCGGCGGTGTCATCCGCCGTGCTCCTTCAACGGGTCGGGAAATGCCCGGGCCGGCGCTCAATTGTGGCGATGAGCGCCGGCCGTTCGAGCAGCCTGCTGTTCATAACGGACACCTTCTCCGGGCGCCGTTACCTGTGCGACACGGGAACGCAGGTGAGTGTCATTCCCGCCGGCACGTCAGACAAGCACGCCGCGGGTGGGGGCCCCGCGCTGCTTGCCGCGAACGGGACGCCCATCCGTACGTACGGAAAACGCTGCCTCTCTCTGCGGTTTGGAGGGCAGGTTTTCCGATGGACGTTCGTCACCGCCGACGTGCCCATGGCACTGCTTGGCGCGGACTTCCTGTGCGCTAATGGGCTCCTGGTCGACGTCAAGCGCAGACGGCTTGTCCAGGCCGAGACGTTCAGCTCGCTCGCGTGTGCGTTGCCCAGCTCAACGAGCGGCTTGCCAAGCGGCTTGCCGAACGATTCGGTTCCGGCCACGTTGGTCTGTACGCTTCCGGCAGCGGACGCATTCACCCGCCTCCTCGCCGGCTTCCCGGCCCTCACGCGGCCCACCTTCTCGGCGGGGGCCGTCAAGCACGGGGTGGCCCATCACATCCCCACCGCCGGGCCACCGGTCTACGCCCGGGCACGCCGCCTCGAGCCGACGAAGCTGGCGGTGGCAAAAGCGGCGTTCGCTACCCTGGAGCGACTCGGCATCGTTCGGCGCTCAGAGAGCGCTTGGGCGTCGCCGCTGCACATCGTGCCGAAGCCCGGCGGGGGATGGCGACCGTGCGGGGACTATCGCCGTCTCAATGACGCCACGACTCCCGACCGCTACCCCGTCCCCCACATTCAGGACTTTTCCGCCCGTTTGGCGGGCAGGTCCTTCTTCTCGAAGGTGGACCTCATACGCGGCTACCATCAGGTCCCCGTCAGGCCGGAGGACGTCCCGAAGACGGCGGTCATCACGCCATTCGGACTCTTCGAGTTCCTGCGCATGCCCTTCGGTCTGAAGAATGCGGCTCAGGCGTTCCAGCGACTGATGGACAGCGTCCTGCGCGACTTGGATTTTGTCTACGTCTACCTGGACGATATCCTCGTCGCCAGCGCGTCCCGCGAAGAGCACCTACGCCACCTCCGCACGCTTTTCGAACGCCTGGGCCAGCATGGCCTGATTGTGAACCCCGCAAAGTGCCGGTTCGGCGCCGCCACAATCGATTTTCTGGGGCACCGTGTCACCAGGCACGGCGCCGTCCCCCTGCCGGCCAAGGTGGAGGCGGTGAAGGGGTTTCCGCGCCCCCGCACGATCAGAGGGCTGCAGGAGTTCCTGGGCATGGTGAACTTTTACCATCGGTTCCTGCCCCGTATCGCCCAGCTCCTGCGCCCCCTGCACGAAGCTCTCCGAGGTAAGCCGGGCAAAGGCGACGTTACCTGGACCGAGCAGATGGACACGGCGTTCACGGGCGCGAAGCTCGCCTTGGCTAACGCCACCATGCTCGCGCACCCGGCGCCCGATGCACCGATCGCCCTCACCACCGATGCCTCGGACTACGCGGTGGGCGCGGTGCACGAGCAATGGGTGCGTGGAGCTTGGCAACCGCTGGCGTTCTTTAGCCGGCAGCTTCGCCCGCCCGAACGCCGTTACAGTACCTTCGACCGCGAGTTGCTCGGACTTCACTTGGCGGTCAGGCACTTCCGCCATCTGCTCGAGGGCCGGGCGTTCACTGCCTTCGTCGACCACAAGCCGCTGATCTTCGCGATGGGCAAGGTCACCGAGCCGTGGTCGGCCCGGCAGCAGCGTCACCTCTCGGCCGTGTCCGAGTACACGACGGACATCCAGCACGTCGCGGGGAAGGACAACCCGGTGGCGGATTGCCTTTCCCGGGCCGTCGCCCACGCAGTCCACCTCAGCATCGACTATGCCCGGATGGCAGCGGACCAGGCCGCTGACCCCGACGTCCAGGCCTTGCGGACCGCCGTCATGGGCCTCCGCGTCACCGAGGTGCCGTTCGACGGCGCGGGCGCGGCCCTCTTGTGCGACGTCTCCCTCGGGCGTCCTCGCCCCATTGTGCCCGCGGGCTGGCAGCGCCAGGTGTTTGACGCCATCCACGGCCTGTCCCACCCGGGCGCGAGGGCCTCCCAAAGGCTGATCGCCGACAAGTTCGTCTGGCATGGCCTCCGGAAGGCCGTCCGCGGCTGGGCCAGGACGTGCCTCGCGTGCCAGCGCGCCAAGGTGCACCGGCACACCCAGGCCCCGTTGGCCCCGTTCACGGTGCCGGAACGCCGGTTTGACCACGTCCACGTGGACCTGGTGGGACCTCTGCCCCCCTCGCGGGGTTTCACCTACGTCCTCACCATGGTGGACCGCACCACCCGGTGGCCGGAGGCCGTGCCCTTGGCGTCGACAACGGCGGCCGATGTCGCGCAGGCTTTCATCGCCACCTGGGTCGCCCGGTTCGGCGCCCCCTCAGACATCTCATCCGACCGCGGCCCCCAGTTCACCTCGGAGCTCTGGGGGGCGGTTGCGCAGGGGCTCGGGGTCCGGCTGCACCGAACCACGGCCTACCACCCCCAGGCCAACGGCCTGTGTGAGCGATTTCACCGCTCATTGAAGGCCGCGCTCCGGGCCACCCTCCGCGACGGCGGCTGGGTCGACAGGCTCCCCTGGGTCCTGCTGGGCCTCCGGACGGCGCCCAAGGAGGACCTGCGCGCATCCGCGGCGGAGTTGGTCTTCGGGCAACCGCTGCGGGTGCCGGGCGAGTTCCTCCCCGACTCCACGGCACCATGGTCCGCGGCACAGCAGCGCTCCGCTCTGCAAGAGACCGCCCAGAGGTTCGCCCCGGTGCCAACGGCATGCCACGGGCACCCACCGACGCACGTCGCCCCGGAGCTTCGCACGGCGGAGTACGTCTTCGTCCGCCACGATGCCCATCGGACACCACTGCGGCCCCCGTACGACGGGCCTTTCCGCGTGCTGGAGACCGGGGCGAAGCACTTCACCCTGGACATCGGCGGTACTCCTGACCGCGTTTCGGTAGACCGCCTCAAGCCGGCCCACCTCGATGTGGACCATCCACCGCCAGTGGCCCGACCCCCACGTCGGGGCCGCCCTCCTGCGGGCGGACCCCCGGCACCGCCCAGCCCCGCCGCCACGGCGCCCCCCGGTCCTGCACCCATCCCAGGGGCAGCCAGGGGCATCCCACCTGGTATCCCTGCACCCCGGACGCCGCCGATCGCCAGGGGGCGCTTCGGCCGGGTCATTCGTCTGCCCCGCAAACTGGCCCTCCAGGTGCGCGGGAATTCTGGGGGGGCGCGTGTGGCGGACACAAAAGCCCACTGGCGTGGTGACATCATTCCACGCACCAAGTGGGCGGTGGCCACGCCCGAGGGGTAGGCGTGGCCTCATGATATACACCGGGCGACCAGCCCGGAGGAGTTCAGTGTTACAGTGTAGTCTTACAATAAAGACGTTTATATGTTACCGCTTGTCCGCTTCCTCCTTGCTCACAAGCAGCGCGCGTAACGCCGCGCTTTAATACCATGTTATCATTACGTCACTTCCTCCTAGAGTTTGGGTGGAAATATTGTTTTTCCTTCGTTTTCCCATTTCATTCTTTTATTCTTTCCTTAATTATTTCTTTCCAACAATGGCAATCGCACAAAATTCCTTCAGTTCCAAGCCAATCCTCTTCAAATTTGGAATCAATATATCCAAACTGATTTTTTTTCATTTGTACCCTTATTCGGATTTTAAAGGGTCAAAGGTGAAACACTAAAAATCACACATTTATTCTTGCCATTTTGCATTGTATTTGTGTCGATGGCGATGAAGGTTGGCACAAATGTGCATCCATGCAGCCCATCTAAAAATTCCGTTTAGCACTGTGTTCTGGATTATATGGGGGTTATTATCGAAAGGTGAGAAACAAAATCATATTGTTGATAAAAATTGTAAAATTGTTCGGCGATCTCGAATTTACTCAGTTGGTTCGACAATTCATTACTTATATTTAGAAAAACGGCAGAAGCCAAACAGTTCAATCTTGGTTTCATCAGACCAGAGAATATTGTTTCTCTCAGTCTGAGAGTCCTTTAGGTGCTTTTTTGCAAACTCCAAGCGGGCTTTCATGTGTCTTTCACTGAGGAGAGGCTTCCGTCTGGACACTCTGCCATAAAGCCCAGATCGGTGGAGTGCTGCACTCAGCTGCAGTGACGGTTGTCCTTCTGGAAGTTTCTCCCATCTCCACACAGGATCTCTGGAGCTCAGCTAGAGTGACCATTGGGTTCCTGGTCACCTCTCTTACCAAGGCCCTTCTCCCCCGATTGCTCAGTTTGGCCGGGCGGCCACCCCGAGGAAGAGTCACGGTTGTTCCAAACTTCTTCCATTTAAGAATTATGGAGGCCACTGTGCTCTTGGGAACCTTCAATGCAGCAGAAATTTTTTGTCGGCTTCCCCAGATCTGTGCCTCGACACAATCCTGTCTCTGAGCTTTGCAGGCAGTTCCTTCGACCTCATGGCTTGGTTTTTGCTCTGATATGCATCGTCAGCTGTGAGACCTTATAGAGACAGGTGTGTGCCTTTCTAAATCATGTCCAATCAATTGAATTTACCACAGGCGGACTCCAATCAAGGTGTAGAAACATCTCAAAGATGATCAAGAAAAATTGGAGGCACCTGAGCTAAATTTCAAGTGTCATATCAAAGGGTATGAATACTTATGTCAATGTGATATTTCAGTTTTTTCTATTTAATAAATTTGCAAAACTTTTTAAATCCTGTTTTCTCTTTGTCACTGTGGGGTATTGAGTGTAGTTTGATGAGGGAAAAAATGAATTTAAACGATTTCAGCATAAGGCTGCAACATAAAACCACCTTTAGAGGCCATTTTTCCCCGCAAGCGGGGGTTGGCCTTTTTCGGGGACCGTGGTTGTTGTTGTTTTTTGGTCCCATTTTTTGAAGCAATGTTTTACGGCCAGATGCCCTTCCTGCCGCCAACCCTTTTTGTCGCCTTTTACAACAAGCAGGGAATTACCAGTGAACTGGTACTCAATTTGCCAACCTCGGAAGGATTACAGGCTGAGTCAACCTCCCTGGTGTTAATTCAGCGATCGACCGGGATTCGAACCCAGGATCCTAGGATCCTAAGCTGGCACCCTAGCCGCTAAGCCAACACCAGGGTAAGCCAAGGCTGCAACATAACAAAATGTGAAAAAAGTGAAGGGGTATGAATACTTTCTGAATGCACTGTATTTCCAAACATTGATATAACACTGACCACCACTTCTTCGATAACCCCACATGACAATCATAGGCGATTAAAATTTGGATAGGCCTGGCCGACCCAGAGTTACGGCCACATGCCTACATGCGAGTTTGATGTCACTGAGTTCTTGTACTTTCAAGTAGGACATATAAAAAAGAGTCGTTCTGCCTTCTTTACAAAGGGGTGGGGGGAAGGGGCAGTCAATGTAGAGTCCCTATACAAGGAGTTGCGACAAACTGCAATTTGATGCCATTTTATATCCATCGAGTGTGGCACTCAGAGCCTGTGCCCATTGTGTATGAAGCATAATGTTGAAGGAGCTGGGGCTCCCACGTCGATCAGAAGAATGGACGCGACAAAAAGCTGGAATTCATCTGAGTTGCTTTATTGAAATCAAACACTCAGGCACTCTGAAAACCCGTTTATCGGTCAGCAATATATATCTATTAACCCAGGGGGTTTGCCCAGGCCCGGCGCCAGGGGGCGTGGCCCAGCGTCCTGGCTGCGGCCTGGCAAGTTGAGGGCGAGCCTGCCCGGGCATGCCCGGGCATGCCCGGGCGTCCCGACCGAGGCCTGGCAAGTTGAGCGCGGGCCTGCCCGGGCGTCCTGGACGAGCCCGGCATGGTGATCGCTCCGCGTCCTTGATAGGTGCAAGGCGATTGTGAAACCCCAGCGGCAGCCCCTACACACGTCCCCCCAGAATCGACTTGCACCGGCAGGGTCAACTTGAGGGGGGTCCTGATGACCCGGCCGAAGCGACCCCTGGCGGGTCGTGGGAGGGGGTCCGGTGAGGTGGTGGGCGGTCGAGTGGGGGGCCCCGTGGACGGGGGGCGGCCTCGCCGCGGCGGAAGGGCCACCCGTGGTGGGTGGTTGACGTCCACGTGCGCCGGCTTGAGGCGGTCCACTGTAATCCGGTCCGACCTGCCGCCGATGTCGATGACGAACGACTTGTCGTCCCGTCGTAGCACCCGGAAGGGCCCGTCGTACGGCGGCTGGAGTGGCCACCGATGTGCGTCGTGACGCACAAAAACATACTCCGCTGTGCGGAGTGCTGGGGGGACGTAGGACTGGGAGTCACCGTGGTGGGATGTCGGCACGGGGGCAAACCGTCGGGCGGCCTCCTGGAGGTCCAAGCGCTGGTGAGCTGCGGACCAGGGACTGGTAGCGTCGGGCACGAATTCGCCCGGGACGCGTAGCACCTGGCCATAGACCAGCTCGGCGGTGGATGCCTGGAGGTCCTCCTTGGGGGCCGTGCGAAGGCCCAAAAGGACCCACGGCAGCCGGTCGGCCCAACCGCCGTCTTGAAGGCCGGCCATGAGCGCGGCCTTCATGGAGCGGTGGAATCGCTCGCACAACCCGTTTGCTTGGGGGTGGTAGGCCGTAGTACGGTGGAGCTTGACCCCCAGGTTGCGGGCGACCGCGCCCCACAGCTCGGAGGTGAACTGTGGTCCGCGGTCTGACGAGATGTCCGCCGGTGCGCCGAAGCGGGCGACCCAGGTGGCGATGAAAGCCTGCGCCATGTCGGCGGTGGTGGTGGAGACGAGGGGAACGGCCTCCGGCCACCTGGTGGTCCTGTCCACCATGGTGAGCAGGTGTGTGAACCCCCGTGACGGGGGGAGGGGGCCCACCAGATCCACGTTGACGTGGTCGAAATGTCGTTCGGGCACGGTGAAAGGTGCCAGCGGGGCCTGGGTGTGTCGGTGGACCTTGGCCCGTTGGCAGGCCGTACAGGCGCTGGTCCAATCGCGGACGTCCCGACGAAGGCCGTGCCAGACGAAACGCGCCGACACCAGCTTCTGGGAAGCTTTCCGGCCCGGGTGGGAAAGGCCGTGGAGGGAGGCGAAGATGCGGCGTTGCCAGGTGACGGGCACGATGGGGCGAGGCTGGCCTTGGGAGACGTCGCAGAGCAGGACAGTGTCCGCGCAGGGGATGTCGGCCAGGCGGAGGCCCGTGTCCACCGCCCGGAGGGCTTGCACCGTGGAGTCGGTGGTTTGGTCCGCCGCCATAAGCGCAAAATCCACGCCCAGGTGGACCGCGTTCGCGCTGGCCCGGGAAAGACAGTCGGCCATGGCGTTGTTTTTGCCGGCGACGTGCCGGATGTCCGTGGTAAACTCCGACACGGCGGAGAGGTGGCGCTGTTGGCGGGCCGACCATGGCTCCGTGACCTTGGCCATGGCGTAAATCAACGGCTTGTGGTCGACGAACGCCGTGAAAGGTCGGCCCTCCAGGAGGTGGCGGAAATGGCGGACGGCCAGGTGTAGACCGAGGAGCTCCCGGTCAAACGTGCTGTATTTGAGCTCGTTCGGCCGGAGCTGCCGGCTGAAAAAAGCGAGTGGCTGCCAAACCCCGTTCACCCATTGCTCATGTACGGCGCCCACCGCGTAGTCGGAGGCATCCGTGGTGAGGGCGATGGGAGCGTTGAGCACCGGGTGAGCGAGCAGTGTTGCATCGGCGAGGGCCCGCTTTGAGCGTTGGAAGGCCGCATCCATTGCTGCGGACCAGGCGATGTCGTGCTTGGCCGGCTTGCCCCGGAGGGCGTCGTAGAGGGGCCGCATGAGGTGAGCAGCGCGGGGCACGAAGCGGTGATAAAAATTCACCATTCCCAGGAATTCCTGCAGGGCCTTTATGGTGCGGGGACGCGGGAACGTGGTGATGGCCTCGACCTTGGTTGGCAGCGGCACGGCCCCGTTCTTGGTGATGTGGTGGCCCAAAAAATCAACGGCCGTCGTGCCGAAGTGGCATTTGGCCGGGTTGACGATGAGGCCGTGCTCGCTGAGGCGCTCGAACAGTGTTCGGAGGTGGAGGAGGTGCTCGGCCCGGGACGTGCTGGCGACGAGGATGTCGTCCAGGTAAACGAAAAGGAACGGCAGGTCACGCAGCACGCCGTCCATCAAGCGCTGGAACGCCTGAGCCGCGTTCTTGAGACCAAACGGCATCCGCAAGAATTCGAATAAGCCGAACGGCGTGATGACTGCCGTTTTAGGGACGTCGGCCGCCCTGACAGGTACCTGGTGATATCCCCGTATGAGATCAATTTTCGAAAAAATGACCCGTCCCGCCAGACGGGCGGAGAAGTCTTGGATATGCGAGATCGGGTACCTGTCGGGGGTGGTAGCGTCATTCAGACGGCGGTAGTCGCCCCACGGGCGCCATCCACCCCCCGGCTTTGGCACGATGTGCAGTGGCGAGGCCCACGCGCTATCGGAGTGCCGCACGATGCCGAGGTGCTCCAACGCGTCGAATTCGGCCTTCGCTACGGCGAGCTTGGCTGGGTCGAGGCGGCGGGCCCTGGCGTAGACTGGCGGGCCCGTGGTTGGTATGTGGTGCTCGATCCCATGCCGTACTGCGACGGCCGAAAACGTCGGCCGCGTGAGGGCCGGGAACTCCGTGAGCAGGCGAGCAAACTCGTTCGCCGACGGGACGGTGCATGCCAGCTCGGTCGGCGCGGAGCTGCTCAATGTGCATACCAGGGAGCTGAAGGTTTCAGCGTTGATTAAACGACGCCGTTGGACGTCCACCAGCAGTCCGTGTGCGCAGAGGAAGTCGGCGCCTAGCAGAGCCACGGGCACGTTGGCGGTTACAAACGTCCAAGCAAAGCGTTGGCCGCCGAAGCAGAGGGTGACGTTGCGCGGGCCGAAGGTGCGGATAGTCGATCCGTTGGCCGCAACTAAGGAGGGGCCGCAAGCCGCGGATTGCCTGTCCTGGTCAGAGGCGGGTATGACGCTCAGTTGGGCGCCGGTGTCGCACAGGAAGCGCCGTCCGGACGCTTTATCCGTGATGAACAGTAAGTTGCCCGTATGGCCGGCGCTCATGGCTGGTAATGAACGCCGGCCCGGCCGTTTCCCGGCCTGCCGAATGTGCACGGGGGTCGGCATGTCCGGGCCTTTTGTCCGAACCTGGCATGATAGTAACACCATGCTTGGTCGGGTGGAGGTGGTCGGCACGGTAGAGCGGCCGCCAATTGCGTCGGCAGTTCGGCCGTCGACCGTGCCGGGTGCTCGGGCGCCATGGTTGTTGCGTCGGACGGCGGTGGGTCCCATGTCGCCGCTGCGATGCGCCGTCCTGCAGCGGAGATCTTGTCGGCTTCTCTGGCAAGGGCCCGGGGATCTGTGATCGTCGTGCTTGCCAGGGCGAGGCGTACCGGGTTAGGCAGCTGACGGAGGAACAGCTCCCGGAACAGGAATGCCGGAGAGTGCTCGCCGAGCAGTGAAAGCATGTAGTCCATTCGCTCGGAAGGGCGCGTGTCGCCGAGCTCAGGCAGTTCGAGCAGGCGCCGTGCGCGTTCCGCCGATGGGAGGGCGAAAGCATCGAGGAGAAGCTTTTTAATCGCGCCGTATTTGTCAGCGGCTGGCGGGCTTTCGAGGAGGCTCAGGGCGCGGGCCGCTGTAGCCGACCCGAGCGCAGCTACCACATGGTGGAAGCGGGTGTCGTCGGCCGTGATGCCTCGCAGGGCGAACAGGGACTCCGCCTGTGCGAACCAAACCGCCGCGTGAGCCTCCCAGAAGGTAGGCAGTTTAAGGGCGACTGCCGTGTCCATGTCGATAGGTCACCAATGAAGGAGCTGGGGCTCCCACGTCGATCAGAAGAATGGACGCGACAAAAAGCTGGAATTCATCTGAGTTGCTTTATTGAAATCAAACACTCAGGCACTCTGAAAACCCGTTTATCGGTCAGCAATATATATCTATTAACCCAGGGGGTTTGCCCAGGCCCGGCGCCAGGGGGCGTGGCCCAGCGTCCTGGCTGCGGCCTGGCAAGTTGAGGGCGAGCCTGCCCGGGCATGCCCGGGCATGCCCGGGCGTCCCGACCGAGGCCTGGCAAGTTGAGCGCGGGCCTGCCCGGGCGTCCTGGACGAGCCCGGCATGGTGATCGCTCCGCGTCCTTGATAGGTGCAAGGCGATTGTGAAACCCCAGCGGCAGCCGCTACAATGTGTCAGTTTCATTATCAAGTTGTCTTTCTCTGCACCCAAACGGAAGATTGATTATGTTATTAAATGACTAGCAGAAGTACCCGGCATTGCCGGGCGGGGGAGGGGGAAGGGGAGGGGAATGGGAGGACGGAGGGGGAAGGGGAGGGAAGGGGAGGGAGAGGGGGAAGGGGAGGGGAAGAAGGGGGGGCAGTCAACAATGACGTTGCAGTTCTCATGGGAGGAGAGCAGCATAACAATCGCGACATTGTCCTGCATCTTCGCAACAACAGCACGAAGCGGATGATGGAGACTCACCGATCCTGTGACACCCTCCAGTACCGGCGTTGCCGGGCGGGGGAAGGGAGACCCGTACATTCGCCCTCTCGACTGAAGCTCACTCAGACCAAAGCCTCGCACAAATTACATCGTGAAGGACCAATGGCCATGTCTATGCCACAAATCAAGTACATGAGCGAGGATGGCGCACTGAATTGAAAATATATAGAACGCTCATACTCCGTGAAAAGTGTAGCCGCCATGTCGCCATCTTGGTTAGTACGACTCGACCAACTTGCTTCGCGGATCTCGTTTGTTTTGAACGTGTCCCAGATTTTAAAAGCGAGACAACTGTTAAAATGCCATTAGGTGCGGCAATAAACTGCTTCAATCGGTTAAGGAAGGGTCGTGGAAAGACGTTTCAGAGCTGTTGCAAAGACGTTTAATTCATATCGTCAAAATCGACACAAAACACGATCGCACAAAAGGTGAAAAAATGCAATCGCTTTTCACTCTGAATTACGTGCAAACGCATGATGGAAATCACCATTGCCCAGCATCAAGTACCAACCAAGATGGCGCCCGGGAACTGCATCTCCACCGATGTGGTGTGAATTGCAATGGTCATTCCATATATTTTTCGTTCAGTGGTCTGGCAGCGAGGATGGAACATCACGTGATCGCTCTGAGCGAATCAGCGAGCTGCTCTAGCACCGGCTGAGATTCCCTGTATAATGTTCCTCGCTGAAATGTGCTGAGGTAAATATGAATAAAAAATATGGATCTCCTCAAATATTTTTAGGTAGGCCATGTCCTTCCCAGGCTCAATGGCCATGTCTATGCCAAATATCAAGCACGTGAGCCTCTCCGTTTAGGAGTCTATCAGTAACATATACACACACACACACACACACACACACACACACACACACACACACACACACACACACACACACAAACTGTGTTTTATTTATATAGATTTTTTTCCATTCTTCCAACGTGTCAGAATAAGCATATAATCAGACAGGATTGATTTATCCTTAAAACATATCGGATTAACCATGGCAAAATCACGTGTAATGCACGAGTAAAGGTTGACACCAAGGAGTGCCTAATTTGAGGTATACAGAGCGAGTGAGTAGAAGTAACATAGGTAGAGACCGAGACAGAAAATTTGAAATAAGAGGAAGAAGTAAAGTTAAAAAGAGAAATGGAAAGATAGTAGAGAATTAAAAAAGAACAATTGTGAGTGAAAAAAAGAGGAAGAGCTTGAGGAAGATTGATTGATTGATTGATTGTGTGTCTGCCCAAAGGCAGGTCCTTCATTATCGAAGCAGTTTCTTGGCAAGAATGATACTGGGTGGTTTGCCGTTGCCTTCCCATCATTTAGTCAGGTCAAAAATTGTAATTTGTTCAAGCCAATTAGCTTACTTCGAATAATCATCAACGTCATGGAATGGCATCATCGTAGTTGACGTAAAATCATTACTTTCCTCAAACTACCTCATCTCAGATAAAAAATTGTTTCAGACCAGGTCAATCCACCGTGGACATGCTGTTTCTACTCTCCCTACAATGGATGGAGGACCTCAATATCAGACATGAGATCAGTGCCGTCTCTCTGGACATATCTCAAGCTTTCTGTACAGTTTGGCCCAGTTGAAGTTATTAAATCATAGAGTAAGGTAACACGATTGTGGGTGCGAGGAACCTGCGTGGCTTGCATTATCCTTGGCTTGAGGCTTAAATGTCGGAAGTAGAATGGCCGGTCCAAATAACCTCCCCCCTCCTCCCCTTCCCGTGAACTTCCCCTATTCCCCCTGAAAACCGTAATAGTATCATATGTCCAATGTTATTCCCCAAAATATGATTTTTATCCCCTTCACTGATCAATATCTTCAATTTGCTACTGATACTGAAGTGAGTCATCACCCCCCCCCCCCCCCCCCCCCGTGCTAATATCCATGGGGTGCTCGATGATTACTCACAGCTCATCACACCCACTCTTTCAGGGGGTTTCATTACTACAGCTAGAATATAAGATAGATAGACAGACACGAGCATCAAGTAAATTTGTGACAGTTAAAGAACTTCATATAAAGTTCCATCACAATTCATAAAGTATGTCATTAACATTGCGTGAAAATTGTAGCAGTTAGAATGTGTCATTGTTACATTTCCTCTTCGCTCTTTATCGATACAGTCAAGGCCTGTAGCATTAAGAGTGGTGAAAGGAGGAAGAGTGCAAATCAGCAAAAGATTTGATTCAATTTTGGTTCAGGTCCAGATCCAGATCCAGATCGGGCCTATCAGTGGGATACAAAACGTAAACTGTTCACCCTGACAGATGTGTGCGCTCTCCCGAGTGCTGTTCTAGTTATTCCTTGGTTTATTCGGAAGTCCTTTGACTTGTGAACCTGAAACACATCCACGGTTTGAGAGGTTAATTGGTTAACCAAATAGGAGGGAGTAAAACTGCTCAGCAGCTCGGACAATAACACGAGATCGACGAGAAGGTCAACTCGATTTTGAGTTCCATGCGATACCAGGAATTTTCAGCAATAGTTCCATAATCTTTCAGCTTAAATTTATTCAGAGATCAGTGAACATTCATAACCAGATTAAGTGATTATATGTCAAAATATCTAAAGGAAATGTTCTGATATCTCCAGAATGGAGTCATCTAAGTGTTATTTTCTTACCCTGATAATCACCAGGAATACCTTTTATACCTTGCACATATTTTTTCTGCTGCAAAATCTTCAGATTCATGTGTTTGTGGTTGTTTGAGGTTGAGAGTTTCCCACAGGTTTCCTGGATGGAGACTTCCTGGACTTCTGCTGCATTTTTAATGCAACATCCCTCAAGTCTTGCACATCCTTAATCTTCGTGTTTTCCAGGCAGTTCAGGAATTCCTCCGTAGTCCTTGACACAAAAAGTCCACATTGATCGTTGATTATCTTCAAGATGCTGCTACCGTTGATATTGTGCTGCTCAATGATATTTATGTTGCTGACATTAGGATTAATTTGATCGGTTCTTGCCTTGCCGTGTTTGGTGATGTTGTTGCTGATTTTAGACAACAGATATCTGCTTGACGATTCATCTTCTACGTTGCTCAAACTACCGGTCGATGGAATCTTCCCAGTGACCTCTCCTTGAGTCATTCCGTCTGGAGCTGCTGTTAAACTCGCTGCTCGCTCCCCATTTTCCAAAAAAGGCCTACGATTTAACGATTTGGTTGGAATTGTTGGTGTTGGAATGTAATCGGATTGGCTCAACTGTGGAACATTGGCCAGCAGTGTTGGTTGTACAGTTGTTTTAGTTGTCCTTGCACTTGGTACTTTTTGAATTGAACCAATACTAATTTGTGGTTTACTTGATTGTGGGGAAGCTACTATTGGAATGGATAGTGGAAGTACTGCAAGTTTTTTCTCCTTTCTCTGCAACATCTTTGTTTGAGGTTTTCCAAAGTTTTGTGTTGCCTGCATCGGAGCTTGAGGTGCTGTTGCAGTCAAAGGGTTTGGATTTATTGTTGGTTCCGTCTTTGTAGCTTTGGATGTTTCAATAGTTGGAATCTTTGCAGCAATTTCTGGTTCTGCTGTTGGAGAAACATTGAGTTCAGGTGCAATTGAAACCTTTGTGGTGATGCTTCGGCTTGTGCTTCCTGCAAAGTGTGGTGCTTTAATTGGAAGCTTTGAGGTTATTTTTTGTCCCACCATTGAAGTATATTTGGGAGCCATAGGAAGTGGTAACCTTGTGTTGATGGTTGGTCCTACTTTTGTCGCGGCTTTCAGTGATGTTGCAACTTGAGGCCTTGTACTGATTTTCGGTCCTGTGCTTGTTCGAGCATTTGGTGCATGAGTTGAGAACTTTGAGTTGAACTTCTTTCCTACCCATGAAGGAGCTTTACGACCCAATGCCTTTATGACATTAGATCCTATTCTCGTTGGAAATGTAGGTGTACTTCCACTCCGCATATTTGATGCAATTTGTGGGCCTCTTCGTGCAGGGGCTTTGGGAGTTGTAGAAATTGGAAGTTTTGAGGTTATTTTTTGTCCCACCATTGAAGTATATTTGGGAGCCATAGGAAGTGGTAACCTTGTGTTGATGGTTGGTCCTACTTTTGTCGCGGCTTTCAGTGATGTTGCAACTTGAGGCCTTGTACTGATTTTCGGTCCTGTGCTTGTTCGAGCATTTGGTGCATGAGTTGAGAACTTTGAGTTGAACTTCTTTCCTACCCATGAAGGAGCTTTACGACCCAATGCCTTTATGACATTAGATCCTATTCTTGTTGGAAATGTAGGTATACTTCCACTCTGCATATTTGATGCAATTTGTGGGCCTCTTCGTGCAGGGGCTTTGGGAGTTGTAGAAATTGGAAGTCTTGTGTTGAAGTTTGGTTTGATCATCGTGTGAAATTTAGATGCAGGTCCACTTTGCATAACCGTTGATACTGTTGGACCGATTCTTGCAGGAGGCATTTGCACATTTTTAATTGGAATCTTTGTCGGGCCATTTCGCATTGGCCTGAGAGTAGCTTTGGTTGCTGTTCCAAATGTCATCTTGCTTGTGGCATTTGAAGACCTCTGCTCACGGATCTGTAGATTTCTTAACTCATCACCTGTTTTGTCAGAAGAAAATAAGACAACAAATATTATGGGTGCAAGCCAGTGAGTAATATAAAATGTTAGTCAAAAAAAATCATTATTTAAAGAGAATATTTTTTGTGACAAAGCCAGCAGCATTAAGATTCTTGCTTTAAGTTCTCACCAGATACTTTCTACCTTCATCATGCGGGTATTCAGATTATCTAACAAGTGATGTGTACACTTCTTCCACCTTCGTTTATTATCTTTGTATGACCAGAGTTTACTGAAATGGATGGCTTTATACCGTGCCTTCAGAAAGTATTCACACCCCTTGACTTTTTCACATTTTGATGTGTTACAGCCAGAATTTAAAATGGATTAAATTGCGATTTTTTGGTCACTGATGTTCCTCTTTAACAGTGTCATAATAAATACCCCATAATGTCAAAGTGGGATATTTTATTTGGAATTTTTTACAAATTAATAAAAAATGAAAAACTGAAATGTCTTCAGTCAATAAGGATTCAACCCTTTTGCTTTGGCACTCCAAATTGAGCTCAGGTGCATCCAATGTCCTTTGATCATCCTTGAGATGTCTCTACTACTTGAGTGGAGTCTATCTGTGACCAATTCAATTGATTGGACATTATTTAGAAAGAAACACACCTTTCTATATAAGGTTCCACAGTTGACAGTACATGTCAGAGCAGAAATTCTACCATAAAGTACAAGAAACTGTCTGTAAAGATAAAATTCCGAGATAAAATTGTGAGGAGGCAAATACAATTTCTGTAATGTTGAAAGTTGCCAAGAGCACAGTGAGCTCCATCATTCGGAAATGGAAAGAATGTGGCACGACACAGACTCTTCCTAGAACTGGCTGTCTGACCAAACTGAGCAACAGGGCAAGAAGAACCTTGGGTAGGGTGACCGACCAAGAATCCAAGACCACTCTGACAGAACAACAGAGTTCCTTGGCTGAGATGGGAGAACCTGCCGGAAAGCCAACAATCTCTGCAGCACTTCACAAATCTAGGCGTTATGCGGAAATGGCCATAGACAAATGGCCAAAGCCACTCCTGAAAAAAGGCACATGACAGCACACCTGGTGTTTGCAAAAAGGCACGTGAAAGACTCAGTGAGCATGAGGTAAAATAATCTGTGGTCTGATGAGACAAAAATTGAACTCTTTAGGTGGAATGCAAAGTGCTATATCTGGCGAAAACCAAACACAGCTCATCACCCATCCAACACAATCCCTACCATGAATCATGGTGGTGGCAGCATCATGCTATGGGGATGCTTTTCAGTGGCAGGAAGAGTGAAACTTGTAAGGATGGAGGGAACAATGAATGGAGCCAAATACAGGCAAATCCTTGAGGAGAACCTGCTTCAAAGTGCAAAAGACCTTAGACTGCGGTGAAGATTTACTTTCCAACAGGACAATGACCCCAAGAATACAGCCAAAGCAACGCTCGAATGGCTTCCGAACAAGAACATGAAAGTCCTTGAGTGGCCCAGCCAAAGCCCAGACTTGAATCACATTGAGAATCTGTCGAAACACTTGAAGATTGCTGTTCCCCGATGCTCCCCATCCAACTTGACAGAGCTTGATCAAATATGCACGGAAGAATTGGAGAAACTCCCCGAATGCAGATGTGCAAAGCTGATACAGACAATCTCAATTATACTCGACCCTGTAATCCCTGCCAAAGGCACTGAAACAAAGTATTGAATCAGGAAGCGGAGTCCTCGTGTAAATTACATATTTCTGGATTTCATTTTTAATTATTATGTAAACATTTCTAAAAAAGAAATTCGACTTTGACATTTTGGGGAATTATGTGTAGATCAATAGCAAATCAATCTCAATTTAACCATTTAAAATTGAAGCTGTAACACAGCCAAATGTGAAAAAGTCGAGGGTTGTGAATACTTTCTGAAGGCACTGTATGTTCAGCCATTTTGCTTTGGGTTTGAGTAATTGTACTATGTAAAAGAAAGCTTTATTTGTTATGAAAGCTTTGAAATAATTCTACTATGAAAGCACAAGTGCAGCAGACGTTGAACAAGTGTCTGAATAATTTCAACAAAGTCCCAGAAAATCAATCCAACGTGCATCCAGAGAATTGGGACCACCAACCACCACTGTACACAGGATTTTGAATAAAAGACTGAATCTTTACATCTTAAAGGTGCAGACTCAACAAGAACTCAAACCAAATGATGGACACAAACGCAAGGCATTTGCCTTGGAAGTGCTCAGTCGCATATTAGATGACAAACATTACCTGAAAAGGGTCAAGTTCACAGACAAAGCTTGCTGTCATGTACCAGGGAAGGTCAACCAGCACAATGTGAGGTTCTGGGGCTCTGAAAACTCCCACGTGGTCATTGAACACATATGCGACAGTCCAAAGATCAATGTGTGTCCATGACCTCTTGGGGGGTCCATTTTTCTTCGAGGAGGAAACAGTGTCCTCAACAATTTACATGAACATGTTGGAAGGATTCGTTTTCCCACAGATTAACGACCTGCAATCCAATATCCTTTTTCAACAGGATGGCACTCCCCCTCATTGTGCCTTAGTCGTCCAAGCGATCCTGAATGGAAAATTTCCAGGTTGCTGGATTGGCCAAAACAGACCAGCTGCCTGGCTCTCACGATCTCCAGACATAACCCCCCTTGATTTTTTCCTGTGGGGGATTCTCAAAGATATTGTCAACAACACCAAAGTGGCAAACCTGCAGGATCTTCATTCTCAGATCATAGTACATATGCGGACACGTGGAAGAAAATGTACCGAGCCGAACATGGCAAGGACTTGTGTTCCGCCTCGATGTCCTGCTTGCGACAAACGGAGCTCACATTGACGTGTATTGAACTTCATTGAACTTCATTGAACATTGAACTTCCTCTCTGGTCGTATTCAACGTGTGGCCCTGAATGGATTTCTCTCATCTCCCCTCCGCTTCAGGCTGGAGTTCCCTAAGGCAGTGTTCTGGGCCCTGTGCTTTTTCTGGTCTTCATCAATGATCTCTCCGACTCTCTGGAAAATCCTCTCTACCTCTTTGCTGATGACTCCACTCTCTGACACTGCATTCCTCATCCCTCAGATCGGCAGTCAGCAGCCTCCTCACTCTGTGCAGACCTGGACAAAATCACACACTGGTCAAACAAGTGGAACATGTCTTTCAATCTTGACAAACCTCATACTCTTACTATGTCTCTCCGAAAAGACCGTCTGGACAACCCTCCCATCTACTTTCTCAACAAACCTCTCCAAGAAGTTCTGTCACTCAATCTCTTGGATCTCACTATCTGCCATGATCTTTCCTGGGAAAAACACATTTCCAAGCTGGCCTCCAAAGCCAGTGGCCGACTGGGCATTCTCTATCGTGTGAAGTCCTTTCTTGGCTCACCTGAGCTCCTCACCATGTACAAGGCTTTCATCCGCAGCTCAATGGAATACTGCTCTCGCCTCTGGGCTGGTGCTCCTTCCTCACACCTAGCCCGGCTTCACGCTGTTGAAACCAAAGCTTTCAGAATCATTGGAATCTCCCGCAATGAAGCCGATTGTGAGGGCCTTTCACTGACTTACCGCAGAGGCAGGTTGGTGGTCTTTCTGTCTTCTACCGACTCCTCTCCAGCCCAGCCTTGCTACCCCAGCTCTGTCGGTGCTCTGTCCCCCAAGTACTCCTACAGGTCGCACAAGATCTGCCTGCAACCTTCTTCTGGTGAAACTGTCAAAAACAAGACTCTATGCTCACCTTCACTCTTTCATTCCTCTTTTCTCCTGCCTCTGAAACAAACTTCCTCACTCTCTTCAATCCCACTCCTCCCTCCTGGTCTTTAAAACAGCTGTTGACCACCATCTCTTACCTTGAGGCAAATACAATTTCTATAATGTTGAAAGTTGCCAAGAGCACAATGAGCTCCATCATTAGGAAATGGAAAGAATATGGAACTACACAGACTCTTCCTAGAGCTGGCTGTCTGACCAAACTGGGCAACCGGGCAAGAAGAACCTTGGGTAGGGTGACCGACCAAGAATCCAAGACGACTCTGACAACAACAGAGTTCCTTGGCTGAGATGGGAGAATGATGCTACCCTGCAGCAAATGATGCTACCCTGCAGCCAATTATGCTACCCTGCAGCCAATTATGCTACCATGCAGCCATTGATGCTACCGTGCAGCCAATGATGCTACCCTGCAGCCAATGATGCTACTCCACAGCCAATGATTCTACCCTGCAGCAAATGATTCTAACCCGCAGCCAATGATGCTACCCCACAGCCAATGATGCTACCATGCAGCCAATGATGGTCAATATATTTTTGTTTTTTATCATTACATCATCATGCAGCCAATGATGCTACCCTGCAGCAAATGATGCTACCCTGCAGCAAATGATGCTACCCCACAGCCAATGATTTGACCCTGCAGCCAATGATGCTACCCTGCAGCAAATTATTCAACCCTGCAGCCAATGATGCTACACCACAGCGAATGATGCTACCCTGCAGCAAATGATGCTACCCTGCAGCCAATGATGCTACCCTGCAGCAAATGATGCTACCCGACAGCCAATAAATCTACCCCACAGCCAATGATGCTACCCCGCAGCGAATGATGCTACCCCGCAGCCAGTGATGCTACCACGCAGCAAATGATGCTACCTCACAGCCAATGATGCTACCCCACAGCCAATCATGCTACCTCACAGCCAATGATGCTACCCCACAGCGAATGATGCTACCCCACAGCGAATGATGCTACCTCACAGCCAATGATACTACCCCCCAAAAACTTTGCACCTCTGTATCTCCAAAAGCGCTGCATCGAAAAAATTGAGACATGGCTCATTGTAAAGAACTTTCCATGTGGAATAACATCTTAATGATGATGTCATAGTTGCCTCCATTATGACGTCATAATTCGACAAGTACAAAACTTCATTCGATCAAGATGAAATTTCTTGGGCATAATCCAGGGATAAATTGGTGGAGAAAAAAAGAATGATGACGTCATCGGTCACGTGGTTCGGTCGCCATATTTGTTTTAACACAAAAGCCTTAAAAACCACTGAAAATACATCATGGCGAGGGTCTGCAATCTCTGATTGCTCTTTTTTTTCTTCTTTTTTTTCTTTTTTTATATACTGAATCGAGGCTCGTGAAAGAGCTAACATTTATTTCACAAACAAATCAACCAGACAAACAAAATATATAAAAAGAGGGAGCGGAAGACAAGATGGGGAGAGAAGGGGAAGCACACAAACACAACATTTGAGAGCAGGGAGAAGTGTGGGAGGGAGAGGGCTTGGGGGGAGGAGGCGTGGGAAGGGGGAGAGGTATAAAACACAAGGGGACCGAAATTAGCGGGGGTAGAAAAGATCAAGGTTTTGGATGGGGGAAGATAAGAGATGGTGGTGAACAGCTGTTTTAAAGACCTGGAGGGTGGAGTGGGATTGAAGAAAGTGAGGGAGTTTGTTCCAGAGGCGGGAGAAAAGAGGAATGAAGGAGTGAAGGTGAGCAGAAAGTCTTGATTTTGGCAATTTAACCATAAGAGGGTTGCAGGCAGATCTTGTGCGACCTGAAGGAATATTTGGGGGACAGACCCCAGAGAGAGCTGGGGGAGCAAGGCCGGAGAGGAGTCGGTAGAAGACGGAAAGACCACCAACCTGCCTGCGGTGAGTGAGTGAAAGGCCCTTGGAGTTAGCTTCATCGCGGGAGATTCCAATGATTCTGAACGCTTTGGTTTCAACAGCGTGAAGACGAGCTAGGTGTGAGGCAGGAGCACCAGACCAGAGGGGAGAGCAGTATTCCATCGAGCTGCGGATGAAAGCCTTGTAAGTGGTGAGGAGCTCATTTGTACCAAGGAAGGACTTCGCACGACGGAGGATGCCCAGTCGGCGACTGGCTTTGGAGGCCAGATTTGAAATGTGGTTTTCCCAGGAAAGATCATGGCAGATAGTGAGACCCAAAAGATTGAGTGACAGACCTTCTTGGAGAGGATTATTCAGAAAGTGGATGGGAGGGTTGTCCAGTCAGTCTTTTCGGAGAGACATCGTAAGAGTGTGAGATTTGTCAGGATTGAAAGACATGTTCCATTTGTTTGCCCAGTCTGTGATTTTGTCCAGGTCTGCAGAGAGTGAGGAGGCTGCAGACTGCCGATCTGAGGGATGAGGAATGGAGCGACAGAGAGTAGAGTCGTCAGCAAAGAGATAGAGAGGATTTTCAAGAGTCAGAGAGATCATTGATGAAGACCAGAAAAAGCACAGGGCCCAGAACCCTGCCTTGGGGAACTCCAGCCTGAACAGGAAGAGGAGATGAGAGAAACCCATTCAGGGCCACACGTTGACTATGACGAGAGAGGAAGTCCACAAGCCATGCGTGGAGATTTCCATGGATACCAAAGGAGGAGAGTTTGGTGAGCAGAGCGGGGTGCCAGACCGTATCTAAGGCACGTGAAATGTCAAGGGAGACAGCTCTAATTTCCTGTTTGGTGTTGAGGACCTCCATCCATTGTTGAGAAAGCAGAAGCAGCATGTCCAGAGTAGAGTGACCAGGTCTGAAACCAAATTGATGGTTAGAGATCAAGCCATTGGAGAAGAGGAACGATTTCATATCTGAAGCAATGATGGATTCCATGACTTTGCTAATAATTGGGAGAAGGCTGATTGGTCTGTAGTTGCTAGGATCTGTTTTTGCACCTTTTTTGTGCAAAGCGGTGATGTTGGCTGCTTTCCAAGCAGATGGCAGATGACCTTGAGCAAAAGAGAGGGTGAAGAGAACAGAAAGAGGGAGTGAAAGTGTGGAAGAACATGATTTTAGGACCCATGGGCTGATGCCGTCAGGAACAGTTGCAGAATCAGAGTCGAGGATTGACAGAAACTTTTCCACCTTGTCAGGAGGAAAGGACACAGAGTCAAGGAGCAGCTGGGTACGACTGGGTATGGTGGGTACAGAGAGGGATGGGTTTGGGACACAAGATTTAGAGGCAAACACAGAGTTGAGGCATTCAGCTTTTTCACGCACGGAGACAGCCGTGTAACCGTTTGAGGTGAGGGAGGGGATTGAGGGGGAACAAACACCAGAAACAGATTTGACCAGACGCCACCAGGATTTGGAAGAGGGAGACAGATAAGAGAGTTCGGTCCTGAGAACGGAGAGATATTGTTTCCTGGCTCTCCTGAGGGTGGACACACACTTGTTTCGGGCTTTGTGAAAGGAAATGAGATTTCCTTCCGTTGGATTTGCTTTCCAGGAGACGAAAGCAAGTTGTTTCTGGGCAACAGCCTCACCACAAGATGAGGCTTGTCAGAAGCAAACTGTATGGAGAGATCAGTCAAGTTTGAGCGAAGGTTTGTCAGAAGAGATCAGTCAAGATGAGGTTTGTCAGAAGCAAACTGTATGGAGAGATCAGTCAAGTTTGAGCGAAGGCCCCGGATGTTTGAGGTCCATACCGTTAATGAAGAGGAAGGGGGAGCATTGGATACAGAACAGGGGGGGAGGGGTATGGTAAGATGTGGAAGAGGAGGAAGAGGTAGGGAGAGCTGTTGAAGGTGTGTCAGAGATTTCAGAGATTTCAGAATAGCTTGGAGAAAGGGAAGAATGGGGCGGACAAAAGGACGGGAGGGAGGAAGGGTTTGACAGGGTACCATGGACGGGAGGAAGGGTTTGACAACTGAAGACGAGATGGGATAAATCTGTGCATGAGAGAGAGCAATTTACTTTGAAAGAATTCCCAGGATGAGTTGATGTCAAAGGCGGTCGAGATGGGAGACCAGTCCAGATGATTGATGGCTGCTTGAAGACCGTGCCAGTTGGCCTGAGTGAAATGCCAGACTCGTCGATGCTGAGGAGGCTCTCTGAGAATGGTCAGAGAGATGTCCACTTTAACAAGCACATGATCAGATGAGCCGATTCGAGCAGAAGAAGAGCAGCAGACATTTTCAGGGAAGTTAGTCATAACCAAGTCCAGAAGAGAAGATGCTCCGATGACTGAGATCCGGGTCGGGAAATTGACAGATTGTGTCAGTCCCAGTGAGTCGCAGATGTCCTTTGCTGAAGAGCCATGGCTGGTGAGAGGGGTACCCACACCCAGCCAACTGGCATGGTGACAATTGAAATCACCACATATGAGGAAGAGAGTTGGGATGGGTAAATAGAAGTTGGTCCATATTATCAGACAGCGAGATGTAGATGGAGTCATCACTGTTTGGTGGACGGTACAACACACATATGAACAAAAGGTGGGAGCGAAGGGGAAGCCGTAGCCAAAGGTATTCCTGGGGGTGCGGTGGAGAGAGGGCAGTGCAGGGCGAGTGAGGAAGAGAGTTTTTTATAAAGCTAGCAACCCCACCTCCAGGACGAGGCTCAGGTCTATCATACCAGAGGAGGGAGTAACCTGGGAGAGATACCAAGGCATCAGAGACATCATGAAGGAGGAAAGTTTCTGTTAAGCAGATCACATCTGGTTTGTCAGAAGCAAACTGTATGGAGAGATCAGTCAAGTTTGAGTGAAGGCCCCGGATGTTTGAGGTCCATACCGTTAATGAAGAGGAAGGGGGAGCATCGGATACAGAACAGGGGGGGGGGGGGAGGGGTAGGGTAAGATGTGGAAGAGGAGGAAGAGGTAGGGAGAGCTGTTGAAGGTGTGTCAGAGATTTCAGAATAGCTTGGAGAAAGGGAAGAATGGGGCAGACAAAAGGTTTGATGGAGATTGGGTGAGGCACAGTGAGGTGTTATTTGAGGAGGGGAAGAGCGAGGCAGAAGGTTGGGGGAGATGAAGGTGAAAGTTGGAAGGGGGAAGAAGCAGGGAGGATGCTTTGAGGAGGAGGGTGTGAGGGGAGTCTCGGAGGGGAGGAGCGAGGGAGCGTCTCGGAGAGGAGGGGTGTGGGGGGAGTTTAGGAGGGAGGGGAGGGAAGGGGCAAGGGGGGAGATTTGAAAGGGATGGGTGATGGGGAAGATTTGGAGGGGAGGGGCAAGGGGGTAGATTTGGAGGGGAGGGGTGATGGGAAAGTTTTGGAGGGGAGGGGTGATGGGGAAGTTTTGGAGGGAAGGGGTGATGGGGAAGATTTGGAGGGGAGGGGCAAGGGGGAATATTTGAAAGAGATGGGTGATGGGGAAGATTTGGAGGGGAGGGGTAAGGGGGTAGATTTGGAGGGAAGGGGGGATGGGGAAGATTTGGAGGGAAGGGGGGATGGGGAAGATTTGGAGGGAAGGGGGGATGGGGAAGAATTGGAGGGGAGGGGTGAGATTGGATTTTGAAAAGTGTACGATTCATGGGAAACGAACATTTTTTGCAAAATGAGTTTGAGACCTTCGAGTCAAAAATACGTTTGAGGCCGCTGTAGGAGGGGTGGAGGGCTGGAGAGTTTAGGGAATCTAGAAAAGAGGAACTGTAAGAGATGGTATTATTTATTTTTTTTGGAATGAATAGATTTGGTGAGCAAGACGAAAGCATCCTTTTGTAGGAGAAGAAGAAAAAGGTGTGATAATATATGACAGAAAACAGTTGTTCAGGGGAGAGATTAAACATTTCTAACCACGTGATCACAACGAAGAACGAACGAACAAATAAGAACAACAAATAAACGAATAAGAATTGAGATGAAAAATTTTTTTGGGGTTTTTTTTTTTGAGTAGAGATATTAAACAAGGAAGTATGGGGTGAACGACTGGGACAAAACAGAGAACGAAAGAAATTGCAGCGCATTCGACGAACCGCTGAGAGAAAACAAAACCACAAGGTCAGAGACGGTAGCCTAAGCCCACTTGTACTCGTACTTGGCCTCAGAATACTCGCCACGCATTAACCGACGATTGTGTATACATGTACGAAAAATTAACACCGAAAATTTTTCTAAAAACACGCTAGAGGTACACACACCGAAAGATCGATACAGTCTCGACAAAAACACAATTGTGAAAAAATTACTTAGCTTCGAAAGCGTGAGCGCATGGACAGCTTCGAAAAGACGTGACCTCGCCGACAAAGATCTCGTTCTCGTATTCTCGTATTCCTCTCGTTCTTTCTTGTTCTATTTGTATTATTATTGAGACATTCAATATTGATGGCTAAGCTTGCCTCTCATCCAGATTCTTATTTTTGTTCTCTCCAGCTGTTTTGTATTTGCGATACATAGGTTCTTATAATAAGGCACAGCAAGCCAATCCCTCACCAGACCTTCATTGAGCACCTCACCGGTAGGTCTTTGAGCACCCCTCCGGTCATTATTGAGCACCTCACCGGTCGGTCATTGACCACACCATCAGTCGGTCTTTGAGCACCCCTCTGGTCATCATTGAGCACCTCCCGGGTCGGTCATTGAGCACCCCATCAGTCGGTCTTTGAGCACCCCTCCGGTCATCATTGAGCACCTCGCCGGTCGGTCATTAAGCACCTCGCCGGTCGGTCATTGAACATCTTGCCAGTCGGCCATTGAGCACCTCGTCGGTCATCATTGAGTACCTCGCCTGTCGGTCATTTAACATCTCGCCAGTCGGTCATTGAGCACCTCATCGGTCATCATTGGCACCTTGCCGGTCGGTCATTGACCATCTCGCCAGTTGGTCATTGAACCTCTCGCCAGTCGGTCATTGAGCACTTCGCCGGTCGGTCATTGAACATCTCGCCAGTCGGTCATTGAGCACCTCGTTGGTCATCATTGAGCACCTCACCGGTCGGTCATTGAACATCTCGCCGGTTGGTCATTGAGCACCTCGCCGGTCGGTCATTGAACATCTCGCCGGTCGGTCATTGAGCACGTCGCTGGTCATCATTGAACATCTCGACAGTCAGTCATTGAGCACCTCTCCAGTCATTGAACACCTCGCCGGTCGATCATTGAGCACCTCGCTGGTGGGTCTTTGCGCACGTGCTTCTCCGTATGGAAATCCTCTATCTCCAACTTATCGCAAGTCCTGTAGTTAATCATACAGCTGAGTGCTGATTCCAAGCAGATAATTTGATCAGTGTAACGTCAATCAAATGTGTCTTCTTATCTGTTAGTGCACCGTTGGATTGTTTCACCGTCCACAACCTACATACATCTTGAACATCCGTCTAAACATCCTCACATAAAAGTATGAACCAAGATTCAGCGCTCGCTGCTCGCATAGCAATATCAGAACAACTACCTTTCTATACTTATTACGTCATTTTATCTCGATTCTCGAATAGATTAACTGATAAAATGCGTCGTGATGTCCGGATATCCGTCCGTCCATCTGTTAACTTTTTTCCTATTTTTGGTACTCCTCCCTTATCACCTGGCTGATTGGGGAGTGGGGGGGATAGGAGGGGTGGGTGGGAAGGTGTCAATGGATGTTCGAGAAGACCAGATCGCTGAACACCCGCAGTTTTAGGCAACCGATCACGTGTTCATGGTGCCGGCGATAACACGCCTACTCTTCGCGAAAGACACCTTGGGATCTTAAACGTCCACCGACGACCAGTGCTAGCAGACGAGACATCCTGCTTATCCTTCTTCCCATTGACGGCACCGTTCACATTGATGCGAAGCACCAGAATGGCAGTTTATAGCTAGGTCCGAACTCACTGATGATCCCCAAACAGGTAACCCTCTTCATTCCCCATTGTGCTCCCATTAAAGATATTTAAAGACTAATTTATTTTTTGCCACACCTGTATTACACCCAAAAGGTTTCTCTGCAAACGATCAAACTGATGAATGCACCTCGATCGGTCCGGTTAATTAGCCTTATTAAAAACAACAATAAATTAACTCGCACTCATCTCTCTTTTTGACAGTTCGGCTCACCTGTTGCTGAACACCCAAACAACGAGGGCAAAATCAGCACGAGTAGGAGCCATTGCAGACCTTCCCAGGTACCTGAAGACATCTTGAACAAGGATGAAGCACTTGAGTTTCACGGTCTTTTTAACGCGTTTGTCGAACAACAAGCGATGCGCCGCAATTGTTTGCTCCCGTTGCCATCACGACAGATCACTCTCTGCGATTATGACGTCATAACAGGACTTGGACCGCACGTATGAACAGCTATATCCGAAAACAGCATTGTCGTTGTATGGCACGATGCAAAACAACTTGCACTGTATTAAATGGAATTATAGAAGGGCAATCTATTTATTACGAATGCAGTTATTTTAATAGAGGTGTCGATTTGGGAAATGGTGCCAGTGTTTCCAGGAGGAAATGGGGATGGGGATGCGTTGGGGGTTGTGTTTGGACAAATCCTTTTCATTATACCATGTTGTCATTACGTCACTTCCTCCTAGAGTTTGGGTGGAAATATTGTTTTTCCTTCGTTTTCCCATTTCTTAATTTTATTCTTTCCTTAATTATTTCTTTCCAACAATGGCAATCGCACAAAATTCCTTCAGTTCCAAGCCAATCCTCTTCAAATTTGGAATCAGTATATCCAAACTGATTTTTTTTTTTCATTTGGACCCTTTTCGGATTTTAAAGGGTCAAAGGTGAAACACTAAAAGTCACACATTTAATCTTGCCATTTTGCATTGTATTTGTGTCGATGGCGATGAAGGTTGGCACAAATGTGCGTCCATACAGCCCATCTAAAAATTCCGATTGGCAGTGTGTTCTGGATTATATCGGGGTTACTAGTACCGGACTGCAAAGCCGCAATGAGCCGGCGAAGCCAAAGCCCCTTGCCACTATTTTACCCATCACTGTGGCATAAGTAGGTCAGGTAGTTGGTAGTAGGTAGGTGTAGTAGGTACCGTACCTGGTAAGACTTGGTAAAAGAGAAGAGCAGACAGTCCCCAATACCTACATACAATAAATGTCACAAGAAGCTTAAGGAAGTAACTATACGATGTGCTAGCTTAAGGCCTATTTTAAGAAATTTTAACTGGGCTTAACATACGTTTTCACAGTATGTGTGTAGTCTTCTAACTTCAGTCGCTGTCAGGGCTGGTTCTCTCCGGGCACTGCGGCTTCCTCCACCAGAAGAAGTTAGCTTGCAGTAAGATCAGTGCCGACAGGTCAGACGATGGCGCCGTTTCAACGGCAATGTGTGACTGTCGTTAATCAAACCGTGTCGATGGCGCTGATTGGCTGACCTAAGCTGATCGCTGATTGGTCAGCTCACAAAATTTCGCAAATTCAGACCTAAAATGACACCATTTGCATTCTGGATGAGATTAAAATTGATAAAATTTACTTCTTGATTAAATCGGTGAATTCCGTCTCAACTTAGGATATTTCCGGCCGTGAAAAACTATTCCCTACGGCCGCGAGATTTCTAAAAAATAATTCGTCGTCAATTTTAGAATATTTGATGCCGTTTTCACCCTCCGAAACGCGTAATAAGCTTTAAAAAAATATTTTTTCAAATGCTCAATCGTCATTGGTTCCGGTGTTTGGTGACGATTTTCGTTGAAGATAACGAGGTTGGTCTTAAAGTATTTTAATTACAAACTGGAGGTGCATAAGATTGTGAATCAAACAAAGACGGGTGAAACAAACTCCTATTTAACTTTTTCGCAATTTTTTAATGCATACTTCCGCATCCGGAAGATGGCGGCCTTCATTGAGTGATTTAGTTTCTGAAATATTTTTTCAAATGCTCGCATCTCATTGGTTCCGGTGTTTGGTGACGATTTTCGTTGAAGATAACCAGGCCCGTGCAGGCCGAGGTTGGTCTTAAAGTATTTTATTTACAAATTAGAGGTGCATAAGATTGTGAGTCAAACAAAGACGGGTGAAACAAACTCCTATTGAACTTTTTTCAATTTGTTATGCATACTTCCGCATCCACAAGATGGCGGCCTCCATTGAGCGATTTGGTGCGTCACAGCTTCGTAATTCTCAAGCCAAGGGATCCAGCATAATCTGGGTTTCAACATAATGCGTACGCGTTTATTCACAACACCGGCTTCGCCGGCTATTATCGAAAGGTGAGAAACAAAATCATATTGTTGATAAAAATTGTAAAATTGTTCGGCGATCTCGAATTTACTCAGTTGGTCCGACAGTTCATTACTTATATTTAGAAATACGGCAGAAGCCAAACAGTTCAATCTTGGTTTCATCAGACCAGAGAATATTGTTTCTCACAGTCTGAGAGTCCTTTAGGTGCTTTTTTGCAAACTCCAAGCGGGCTTTCATGTGTCTTTCACTGAGGAGAGGCTTCCGTCTGGCCACTCTGCCATAAAGCCCAGATCGGTGGAGTGTTGCAGTGATGGTTGTCCATCTGGAAGTTTCTCCCATCTCCACACAGGATCTCTGGAGCTCAGCCAGAGTGACCATCGGGTTCTTGGTCACCTCTCTTACCAAGGCCCTTCTCCCCCGATTGCTCAGTTTGGCCGGGCGGCCAGCTCTAGGAAGAGTCCTGGTTGTTCCAAACTTCTTCCATTGAAGAATTATGGAGGCCACTGTGCTCTTGGGAACCTTCAATGCAGCAGAAATTTTTTGTCGGCTTCCCCAGATCTGTGCCTCGACACATTCCTGCCTCTGAGCTCTGCCGGCAGTTCCTTCGACCTCATGGCTTGGTTTTTGCTCTGATATGCATTGTCAGCTGTGAGACCTTATATACACAGGTGTGTGCCTTTCTAAATCATGTCCAATCAATTGAATTTACCACAGGTGGACTCCAATGAAGGTGCAGAAACATCTCAAAGATAATCAAGAGAAATGGGAGGCACCTGAGCTAAATTTCAAGTGTAATAGCAAAGGGTATGAATACTTATGTCAATGTGATATTTCAGTTTTTTCTATTTAATAAATTTACAAAAATTTCTAAAATCCTGTTTATCTCTTTGTCATTATGGGGTATTGAGTGTAGATTGATGAGGGAAAAAATGAATTTAAACGATTTGAGCATAAGGCTGCAACATAACAAAATGTGAAAAAGTGAAGTGGTCTGAATACTTTCTGAATGCACTGTATTTCCAAACATTGATATAACACTGACCAGCACTTCTTAAATAACCCCACATGACAATCATAGGCGATTAAAATTTGGATAGGCCAGGCCGACCCAGAGTTACGGCCACATGACTACATGCGAGTTTGATGTCACTGAGTTCTTGTACTTTCAAGTAGGATATATAAAAAAGAGTCGTTCTGCCTTCTTTACAAAGGGGTGAAGGGAGGGGGCAGTCAATGTAGAGTCCCTATACAAGGAGTTGCGACAAACTGCAATTTGATGCCATTTTATATCCATCGAGTGTGGCACTCAGAGCCTGTGCCCATTGTGTATGAAGCATAATGTGTCAGTTTCATTATCAAGTTGTCTTTCTCTGCACCCAAACGGAAGATTGATTATGTTATTAAATGATTTTTTTTTCATTCTTCCAACGTGTCACAATAAGCATATAATCAGACAGGATTGATTTATCCTTAAAACATATCGGATAAACCATGGGAAAATCAAGTGTAATGCACGAGTAAAGGTTGACACCAAGGAGTGCCTAATTTGAGGTACACAGAGTGAGTGAGTAGAGGTAACATAGGTAGATACAGAGACAGAAAATTTGAAATAATAGGAAGAAGTAAAGTCAAAAAGAGAAATGGAAAGATAGTAGAGAATTAAAAAATAACAATTGTGAATGAAAAAAAGAGGAGGAGCTTGAGGAAGATTGATTGATTGATTGTGTGTCTGCCTAAAGGCAGGTCCTTCAATACCGAAGCAGTTTCTTGGCAAGAGTGATGCTGAGTGGGTTGCCTTTGCCTTCCCATCAGTTAGTCAGGTCAAAAATTGTAATTTGTTCAAGCCAATTAGCTTACTTCCAATAATCATCAACGTCATGGAATGGCATCATCGTAGTTGACGTAAAATCATTACTTTCCTCAAACTACCTCATCTCAGATAAAAAAAATTGTTTCAGACCAGCTCAATCTGCCTTGGACATGCTGTTTCTACTCTCCCTACAATGGACGGAGGACCTCAATATCAGACATGAGATCAGTTCTGTCTCTCTGGACATATCTCAAGCTTTCTATACAGTTTGGCCCAGTTGAATGAATTAAATCAAAGAGTAAGGTAACACGATTGTGGGTGCGAGGAACCTGCTTGGCTTGCATTATCCTTGGCTTGAGGCTTAAATGTCGGAAGTCGAATGACCGGTCCAAATAACCTCTCCCCTTCCCCCCTTCCCGTGAACTTCCCCTACTCACCCTGAAAACCGTAACAGTATCATCTGTCCAATGTTATTCCCCAAAATATGTTTTTTTTTAGCCCCTTCACTGATCAATATCTTCAATTTGTTACTGATATTGAAGTGAGTCATCACCCCTCATGCTAATATCCATGGGGTGCTCGATGATTACTCACAGCTCATCACACCCACTCTTTCAGGGGGTTTCATTACTACAGCTAGAATATAAGATAGATAGACAGACACGAGCATCAAGTAAATTTGTGACAGTTAAAGAACTTCATATAAAGTTCCATCACAATTCATAAAGCATGTCATTAACATTGCGTGAAAATTCTAGCAGTTAGAATGTGTCATTGTTACATTTCCTCTTCGCTCTTTATCGATACAGGCAAGGCCTGCAGCATTAAGAGTGGTGAAAGGAGGAAGAGTGCAAATCACCAAAAGATTTGATTCAATTTTGGTTCAGGTCCAGATCCAGATCGGGCCTATCAGTGGGATACAAAACGTAAACTGTTCACCCTGACAGATGTGTGCGCCCTACCGAGTGCTGTTCTAGTTATTCCTTGTTTTATTCGGAAGTCCTTTGACTTGTGAACCTGAAACACATCCACGGTTTGAGAGGTTAATTGGTTAACCAAATATGAGGGAGTAAAACTGCTCAGCAGCTCGGACAATAACACGAGATCGACGAGAAGGTCAACTCGATTTTGAGTTCCATGCGATACCAGGAATTTTCAGCAATAGTTCCATAATCTTTCAGCTTAAATTTATTCAGAGATCAGTGAACATTCATAACCAGATTAAGTGATTAATTATATGTCAAAATATTTAAAGGAAATGTTCTGATATCTCCAGAATGGAGTCATCTAAGTATTATTTTCTTACCCTGATAATCACCAGGAATGGACCTTTTATACCTTGCGCATATTTTTTCTGCTGCAAAATCTTCAGATTCATGTGTTTGTGGTTGTTTGAGGTTGAGAGTTTCCCACAGGTTTCCTGGATGGAGACTTCCTGGACTTCTGCTGCATTTTTAATGCAACATCCCTCAAGTCTTGCACATCCTTAATCTTCGTGTTTTCCAGGCAGTTCAGGAATTCCTCCGTAGTCCTTGACACAAAAAGTCCACATTGATCGTTGATTATCTTCAAGATGCTGCTACCGTTGATATTGTGCTGCTCAATGATATTTATGTTGCTGACATTAGGATTAATTTGATCGGTTCTTGCCTTGCCGTGTTTGGCAATGTTGTTGCTGATTTTAGACAACAGATATCTGCTTGACGATTCATCTTCTACGTTGCTCAAACTACCGGTCGATGGAATCTTCCCAGTGACCTCTCCTTGAGTCATTCCGTCTGGAGCTGCTGTTAAACTCGCTGCTCGCTCCCCATTTCCCAAAAAAGGCCTACGATTTAACGATTTGGTTGGAATTGTTGGTGTTGGAATGTAATCGGATTGGCTCAACTGTGGAACTTTGGCCAGCAGTGTTGGTTGTACAGTTGTTTTAGTTGTCCTTGCACTTGGTACTTTTTGAATTGAACCAATATTAATTTGTGGTTTACTTGATTGTGGGGAAGCTACTATTGGAATGGATAGTGGAAGTCCTGCAAGTTTTTTCTCCTTTCTCTGCAACATCTTTGTTTGAGGTTTTCCAAAGTTTTGTGTTGCCTGCATCGGAGCTTGAGGTGCTGTTGCAGTCAAAGCGTTTGGATTTATTGTTGGTTCCATCTTTGTAGCTTTGGATGTTTCAATAGTTGGAATCTTTGCAGCAATTTTTGGTTCTGCTGTTGCAGAAACATAGAGTTCAGGTGCAATCGAAACCTTTGTGTTGATGCTTCGGCTTGTGCTTCCTGCAACGTGTGGTGCTTTAATTGGAAGCTTTGAGGTTATTTTTTGTCCCACCATTGAAGTATATTTGGGAGCCATAGGAAGTGGTACCCTTGTGTTGATGGTTGGTCCTACTTTTGTAGCGGGTTTCAGTGATGTTGCAACTTGAGGCCTTGTGCTGATTTTCGGTCCTGTGCTTGTTCGAGCATTTGGTGCATCAATTGAGAACTTTGAGTTGAACTTCTTTCCAACCCTTGAAGGAGCTTTACGACCCAATGCCTTTATGACATTAGATCCTATTCTTGTTGAAAATGTAGGTATACTTCCACTCCGCATATTTGATGCAATTTGTGGGCCTCTTCGTGCAGGGGCTTTGGGAGTTGTAGAAATTGGAAGTTTTGAGGTTATTTTTTGTCCCACCATTGAAGTATATTTGGGAGCCATAGGAAGTGGTAACCTTGTGTTGATGGTTGGTCCTACTTTTGTAGCGGCTTTCAGTGATGTTGCAACTTGAGGCCTTGTGCTGATTTTCGGTCCTGTGCTTGTTCGAGCATTTGGTGCATCAATTGAGAACTTTGAGTTGAACTTCTTTCCAACCCTTGAAGGAGCTTTACGACCCAATGCCTTTATGACATTAGATCCTATTCTTGTTGGAAATTTAGGTGAACTTCCACTCCGCATATTTGATGCAATTTGTGGGCCTCTTCGTGCAGGGGCTTTGGGAGTTGTAGAAATTGGAAGTCTTGTGTTGAAGTTTGGTTTGATCATCGTGTGAAATTTAGATGCAGGTCCACTTTGCATAACCGTTGATACTGTTGGACCGATTCTTGCAGGAGGCATTTGCACATTTTTAATTGGAATCTTTGTCGGGCCATTTCGCATTGGCCTGAGCGTAGCTTTGGTTGCTGTTCCAAATGGCATCTTGCTTGTGGCATTTGAAGACCTCTGCTCACGGATCTGTAGATTTCTTACCTCATCACCTGTTTTGTCAGAAGAAAATAAGACAACAAATATTATGGGTGCAAGCCAGTGAGTAATATAAAATGTTCGTCAAAAAAAATCATTATTTAAAGAGAATATTTTTTGTGACAAAGCCAGCAGCATTAAGATTCTTGCTTTAAGTTCTCACCGGATACTTTCTACCTTCATCATGCGGGTATTCAGATTATCTAACAAGTGATGTGTACACTTCTTCCACCTTCGTTTATTATCTTTGTATGACCAGAGTTTACTGAAATGGATGGCTTTATACCGTGCCTTCAGAAAGTATTCACACCCCTTGACTTTTTCACATTTTGATGTGTTACAGCCAGAATTTAAAAGGGATTAAATTGCGATTTTTTGGTCACTGATGTTCCTCTTTAACAGTGTCATAATAAATACCCCATAATGTCAAAGTGGGATATTTTATTTGGAATTTTTTACAAATTAATAAAAAATGAAAAACTGAAATGTCTTCAGTCAATAAGGATTCATCCCTTTTGCTTTGGCACTCCAAATTGAGCTCAGGTGCATCCAATATCCTTTGATCATCCTTGAGATGTCTCTACGACTTGAGTGGAGTCTATCTGTGACCAATTCAATTGATTGGACATGATTTAGAAAGAAACACACCTTTCTATATAAGGTTCCACAGTTGACAGTACATGTCAGAGCAGAAATTCTACCATAAAGTACAAGAAACTGTCTGTAAAGATAAAATTCCGAGATAAAATTGTGAGGAGGCAAATACAATTTCTATAATGTTGAAAGTTGCCAAGAGCACAGTGAGCTCCATCATTCGGAAATGGAAAGAATGTGGCACGACACAGACTCTTCCTAGAACTGGCTGTCTGACCAAACTGAGCAACAGGGCAAGAAGAACCTTGGGTAGGGTGACCGACCAAGAATCCAAGACCACTCTGACAGAACAACAGAGTTCCTTGGCTGAGATGGGAGAACCTGCCGGAAAGACAACAATCTCTGCAGCACTTCACAAATCTAGGCGTTATGCGGAAATGGCCATAGACAAATGGCCAAAGCCACTCCTGAAAAAAGGCACATGACAGCACACCTGGTGTTTGCAAAAAGGCACGTGAAAGACTCAGAGAGCATGAGGTAAAATAATCTGTGGTCTGATGAGACAAAAATTGAACTCTTTAGGTGGAATGCAAAGTGCTATATCTGGCGAAAACCAAACACAGCTCATCACCCATCCAACACAATCCCTACCGTGAATCATGGTGGTGGCAGCATCATGCTATGGGGATGCTTTTCAGTGGCAGGAAGAGTGAAACTTGTAAGGATGGAGGGAACAATGAATGGAGCCAAATACAGGCAAATCCTTGAGGAGAACCTGCTTCAAAGTGCAAAAGACCTTAGACTGCGGTGAAGATTTACATTCCAACAGGACAATGACCCCAAGAATACAGCCAAAGCAACGCTCGAATGGCTTCCGAACAAGAACATGAAAGTCCTTGAGTGGCGCAGCCAAAGCCCAGACTTGAATCACATTGAGAATCTGTCGAAACACTTGAAGATTGCTGTTCCCCGATGCTCCCCATCCAACTTGACAGAGCTTGATCAAATATGCACGGAAGAATTGGAGAAACTCCCCGAATGCAGATGTGCAAAGCTGATACAGACAATCTCAATTATACTCGACCCTGTAATCCCTGCCAAAGGCACTGAAACAAAGTATTATATCAGGAAGCCGAGTACTCGTGTAAATTACATATTTCTGGATTTCATTTTTAATTATTATGTAAACATTTCTAAAAAAGAAATTCGACTTTGACATTTTGGGGAATTATGTGTAGATCAATAGCAAATCAATCTCAATTTAACCATTTAAAATTGAAGCTGTAACACAGCCAAATGTGAAAAAGTCGAGGGTTGTGAATACTTTCTGAAGGCACTGTATGTTCAGCCATTTTGCTTTGGGTTTGAGTAATTGTACTATGTAAAAGAAAGCTTTATTTGTTATGAAAGCTTTGAAATAATTCTACTATGAAAGCACAAGTGCAGCAGACGTTGAACAAGTGTCTGAATAATTTCAACAAAGTCCCAGAAAATCAATCCAACGTGCATCCAGAGAATTGGGACCACCAACCACCAATGTACACAGGATTTTGAATAAAAGACTGAATCTTTACATCTTAAAGGTGCAGACTCAACAAGAACTCAAACCAAATGACGGACACAAACGCAAGGCATTTGCCTTGGAAGTGCTCAGTCGCATATTAGATGACAAACATTACCTGAAAAGGGTCAAGTTCACAGACAAAGCTTGCTGTCATGTACCAGGGAAGGTCAACCAGCACAATGTGAGGTTCTGGGGCTCTGAAAACTCCCACGTGGTCATTGAACACATATGCGACAGTCCAAAGATCAATGTGTGTCCATGACCTCTTGGGGGGTCCATTTTTCTTCGAGGAGGAAACAGTGTCCTCAACAATTTACATGAACATGTTGGAAGGATTCGTTTTCCCACAGATTAACGACCTGCAATCCAATATCCTTTTTCAACAGGATGGCACTCCCCCTCATTGTGCCTTAGTCGTCCAAGCGATCCTGAATGGAAAATTTCCAGGTTGCTGGATTGGCCAAAACAGACCAGCTGCCTGGCTCTCACGATCTCCAGACATAACCCCCCTTGATTTTTTCCTGTGGGGGATTCTCAAAGATATTGTCAACAACACCAAAGTGGCAAACCTGCAGGATCTTCATTCTCAGATCATAGTACATATGCGGACACGTGGAAGAAAATGTACCGAGCCGAACATGGCAAGGACTTGTGTTCCGCCTCGATGTCCTGCTTGCGACAAACGGAGCTCACATTGACGTGTATTGAACTTCATTGAACTTCATTGAACATTGAACTTCCTCTCTGGTCGTATTCAACGTGTGGCCCTGAATGGATTTCTCTCATCTCCCCTCCGCTTCAGGCTGGAGTTCCCTAAGGCAGTGTTCTGGGCCCTGTGCTTTTTCTGGTCTTCATCAATGATCTCTCCGACTCTCTGGAAAATCCTCTCTACCTCTTTGCTGATGACTCCACTCTCTGACACTGCATTCCTCATCCCTCAGATCGGCAGTCAGCAGCCTCCTCACTCTGTGCAGACCTGGACAAAATCACACACTGGTCAAACAAGTGGAACATGTCTTTCAATCTTGACAAACCTCATACTCTTACTATGTCTCTCCGAAAAGACCGTCTGGACAACCCTCCCATCTACTTTCTCAACAAACCTCTCCAAGAAGTTCTGTCACTCAATCTCTTGGATCTCACTATCTGCCATGATCTTTCCTGGGAAAAACACATTTCCAAGCTGGCCTCCAAAGCCAGTGGCCGACTGGGCATTCTCTATCGTGTGAAGTCCTTTCTTGGCTCACCTGAGCTCCTCACCATGTACAAGGCTTTCATCCGCAGCTCAATGGAATACTGCTCTCGCCTCTGGGCTGGTGCTCCTTCCTCACACCTAGACCGGCTTCACGCTGTTGAAACCAAAGCTTTCAGAATCATTGGAATCTCCGCAATGAAGCCGATTGTGAGGGCCTTTCACTGACTTACCGCAGAGGCAGGTTGGTGGTCTTTCTGTCTTCTACCGACTCCTCTCCAGCCCAGCCTTGCTACCCCAGCTCTGTCGGTGCTCTGTCCCCCAAGTACTCCTACAGGTCGCACAAGATCTGCCTGCAACCTTCTTCTGGTGAAACTGTCAAAAACAAGACTCTTTGCTCACCTTCACTCTTTCATTCCTCTTTTCTCCTGCCTCTGAAACAAACTTCCTCACTCTCTTCAATCCCACTCCTCCCTCCTGGTCTTTAAAACAGCTGTTCACCACCATCTCTTACCTTGAGGCAAATACAATTTCTATAATGTTGAAAGTTGCCAAGAGCACAATGAGCTCCATCATTAGGAAATGGAAAGAATATGGAACTACACAAACTCTTGCTAGAGCTGGCTGTCTGACCAAACTGGGCAACCGGGCAAGAAGAACCTTGGGTAGGGTGACCGAACAAGAATCCAAGACGACTCTGACAACAACAGAGTTCCTTGGCTGAGATGGGAGAATGATGCTACCCTGCAGCAAATGATGCTACCCTGCAGCCAATTATGCTACCCTGCAGCCAATTATGCTACCATGCAGCCATTGATGCTACTCCACAGCCAATGATGCTACCCTGCAGCAAATGATTCTAACCCGCAGCCAATGATGCTACCCCACAGCCAATGATGTTACCATGCAGCCAATGATGGTCAATATATTTTTGTTTTTTATCATTACATCATCATGCAGCCAATGATGCTACCCTGCAGCAAATGATGCTACCCCACAGCCAATGATTTGACCCTGCAGCCAATGATGCTACCCCGCAGCAAATTATTCAACCCTGCATCCAATGATGCCACACCACAGCGAATGATGCTACCCTGCAGCAAATGATGCTACCCTGCAGCCAATGATGCTACCCTGCAGCAAATGATGCTACCCTGCAGCCAATGATGCTACCCTGCAGCAAATGATGCTACCCGACAGCCAATAAATCTACCCCACAGCCAATGATGCTACCCCACAGCAAATGATGCTACCCCACAGCCAATGATTCTAACCCGCAGCCAATGATGCTACCCCACAGCGAATGATGCTACCCCACAGACAGTGATGCTACCCCGCAGCAAATGATGCTACCTCACAGCCAATGATGCTACCCCACAGCCAATCATGCTACCTCACAGCCAATGATGCTACCCCACAGCGAATGATGCTACCTCACAGCCAATGATACTACCCCCCAAAAACTTTGCACCTCTGTATCTCCAAAAGCGCTGCATCGAAACAATTGAGACATGGCTCATTGTAAAGAACTTTCCATGTGGAATAACATCTTAATGATGATGTCATAGTTGCCTCCATTATGACGTCATAATTCGACAAGTACAAAACTTCATTCGATCAAGATGAAATTTCTTGGGCATAATCCAGGGATAAATTGGTGGAGAAAAAAAGAATGATGACGTCATCGGTCACGTGGTTCGGTCGCCATATTTGTTTTAACACAAAAGCCTTAAAAACCACTGAAAATACATCATGGCGAGGGTCTGCAATCTCTGATTGCTCTTTTTTTTCTTCTTTTTTTTCTTTTTTTATATACTGAATCGAGGCTCGTGAAAGAGCTAACATTTATTTCACAAACAAATCAACCAGACAAACAAAATATATAAAAAGAGGGAGCGGAAGACAAGATGGGGAGAGGTGGGGAAGCACACAAACACAACATTTGAGAGCAGGGAGAAGTGTGGGAGGGAGAGGGCTTGGGGGGAGGAGGCGTGGGAAGGGGGAGAGGTATAAAACACAAGGGGACCGAAATTAGCGGGGGTAGAAAAGATCAAGGTTTTGGATGGGGGAAGATAAGAGATGGTGGTGAACAGCTGTTTTAAAGACCTGGAGGGTGGAGTGGGATTGAAGAAAGTGAGGGAGTTTGTTCCAGAGGCGGGAGAAAAGAGGAATGAAAGAGTGAAGGTGAATAGAGAGTCTTGGTTTTGACAGTTTCACCAGAAGAAGGTTGCAGGCAGATCTTGTGCGACCTGAAGGAATATTTGGGGGACAGACCCCAGAGAGAGCTGGGGGAGCAAGGCCGGAGAGGAGTCGGTAGAAGACGGAAAGACCACCAACCTGCCTGCGGTGAGTGAGTGAAAGGCCCTTGGAGTTAGCTTCATCGCGGGAGATTCCAATGATTCTGAACGCTTTGGTTTCAACAGCGTGAAGACGAGCTAGGTGTGAGGCAGGAGCACCAGACCAGAGGGGAGAGCAGTATTCCATCGAGCTGCGGATGAAAGCCTTGTAAGTGGTGAGGAGCTCATTTGTACCAAGGAAGGACTTCGCACGACGGAGGATGCCCAGTCGGCGACTGGCTTTGGAGGCCAGATTTGAAATGTGGTTTTCCCAGGAAAGATCATGGCAGATAGTGAGACCCAAAAGATTGAGTGACAGACCTTCTTGGAGAGGATTATTCAGAAAGTGGATGGGAGGGTTGTCCAGTCGGTCTTTTCGGAGAGACATCGTAAGAGTGTGAGATTTGTCAGGATTGAAAGACATGTTCCATTTGTTTGCCCAGTCTGTGATTTTGTCCAGGTCTGCAGAGAGTGAGGAGGCTGCAGACTGCCGATCTGAGGGATGAGGAATGGAGCGACAGAGAGTAGAGTCATCAGCAAAGAGATAGAGAGGATTTTCAAGAGAGTCAGAGAGATCATTGATGAAGACCAGAAAAAGCACAGGGCCCAGAACCCTGCCTTGGGGAACTCCAGCCTGAACAGGAAGAGGAGATGAGAGAAACCCATTCAGGGCCACACGTTGACTATGACGAGAGAGGAAGTCCGCAAGCCATGCGTGGAGATTTCCATGGATACCAAAGGAGGAGAGTTTGGTGAGCAGAGCGGGGTGCCAGACCGTATCGAAGGCACGTGAAATGTCAAGGGAGACAGCTCTAATTTCCTGTTTGGCGTTGAGGACCTCCATCCATAGTTGAGAAAGCAGAAGCAGCATGTCCAGAGTAGAGTGACCAGGTCTGAAACCAAATTGATGGTCAGAGATCAAGCCATTGGAGAAGAGGAACGATTTCATATCTGAAGCAATGATGGATTCCATGACTTTGCTAATAATTGGGAGAAGGCTGATTGGTCTGTAGTTGCTAGGATCTGTTTTTGCACCTTTTTTGTGCAAAGCGGTGATGTTGGCTGCTTTCCAAGCAGATGGCAGATGACCTTGAGCAAAAGAGAGGGTGAAGACAACAGAAAGAGGGAGTGAAAGTGCGGAAGAACATGATTTTAGGACCCGTGGGCTGATGCCGTCAGGACCAGTTGCAGAATCAGAGTCGAGGGTTGACAGAAACTTTTCCACCTTGTCAGGAGGAAATGACACAGAGTCAAGGAGCAGCTGGGTACGACTGGGTATGGTGGGTACAGAGAGGGATGGGTTTGGGACACTAGATTTAGAGGCAAACACAGAGTTGAGGCATTCAGCTTTTTCACGCACGGAGACAGCCGTGTAACTGTTTGAGGTGAGGGAGGGGATTGAGGGGGAACAAACACCAGAAACAGATTTGACCAGACGCCACCAGGATTTGGAAGAGGGAGACAGATAAGAGAGTTCGGTCCTGAGAACGGAGAGATATTGTTTCCTGGCTCTCCTGAGGGTGGACACACACTTGTTTCGGGCTTTGTGAAAGGAAATGAGATTTCCTTCCGTTGGATTTGCTTTCCAGGAGACGAAAGCAAGTTGTTTCTGGGCAACAGCCTCACCACAAGATGAGGCTTGTCAGAAGCAAACTGTATGGAGAGATCAGTCAAGTTTGAGCGAAGGTTTGTCAGAAGAGATCAGTCAAGATGAGGTTTGTCAGAAGCAAACTGTATGGAGAGATCAGTCAAGTTTGAGCGAAGGCCCCGGATGTTTGAGGTCCATACCGTTAATGAAGAGGAAGGGGGAGCATCTGATACAGAACAGGGGGGGGGAGGGGTATGGTAAGATGTGGAAGAGGAGGAAGAGGTAGGGAGAGCTGTTGACGGTGTGTCAGAGATTTCAGAGATTTCAGAATAGCTTGGAGAAAGGGAAGAATGGGGCGGGCAAAAGGACGGGAGGGAGGAAGGGTTTGACAGGGTACCATGGACGGGAGGAAGGGTTTGACAACTGAAGACGAGATGGGATAAATCTGTGCATGAGAGAGAGCAATTTACTTTGAAGGAATTCCCAGGATGAGTTGATGTCAAAGGCGGTAGAGATGGGAGACCAGTCCAGATGATTGATGGCTGCTTGAAGACCGTGCCAGTTGGCCTGAGTGAAATGCCAGACTCGTCGACGCTGAGGAGGCTCTCTGAGAATGGTCAGAGAGATGTCCACTTTAACAAGCACATGATCAGATGAGCCGATTCGAGCAGAAGAAGAGCAGCAGACATTTTCAGGGAAGTTAGTCATAACCAAGTCCAGAAGAGAAGATGCTCCGATGACTGAGATCCGGGTCGGGAAATTGACAGATTGTGTCAGTCCCAGTGAGTCGCAGATGTCCTTTGCTGAAGAGCCATGGCTGGTGAGAGGGGTACCCACACCCAGCCAACTGGCATGGTGACAATTGAAATCACCACATATGAGGAAGAGAGAGTTGGGATGGGTAAATAGAAGTTGGTCCATATTATCAGACAGCGAGATGTAGATGGAGTCATCACTGTTTGGTGGACGGTACAACACACATATGAACAAAAGGTGGGAGCGAAGGGGAAGCCGTAGCCAAAGGTATTCCTGGGGGTGCGGTGGAGAGAGGGCAGTGCAGGGCGAGTGAGGAAGAGAGTTTTTTATAAAGCTAGCAACCCCACCTCCAGGACGAGGCTCAGGTCTATCATACCAGAGGAGGGAGTAACCTGGGAGAGATACCAAGGCATCAGAGACATCATGAAGGAGGAAAGTTTCTGTTAAGCAGATCACATCTGGTTTGTCAGAAGCAAACTGTATGGAGAGATCAGTCAAGTTTGAGCGAAGGCCCCGGATGTTTGAGGTCCATACCGTTAATGAAGAGGAAGGGGGAGCATCGGATACAGAACAGGGGGGGGAGGGGTAGGGTAAGATGTGGAAGAGGAGGAAGAGGTAGGGAGAGCTGTTGAAGGTGTGTCAGAGATTTCAGAATAGCTTGGAGAAAGGGAAGAATGGGGCGGACAAAAGGTTTGATGGAGATTGGGTGAGGCACAGTGAGGTGTTATTTGAGGAGGGGGAAGAGCGAGGCAGAAGGTTGGGGGAGATGAAGGTGAAAGTTGGAAGGGGGAAGAAGCAGGGAGGATGCTTTGAGGAGGAGGGTGTGAGGGGAGTCTCGGAGGGGAGGCGCGAGGGAGCGTCTCGGAGAGGAGGGGTGTGGGGGGAGTTTAGGAGGGAGGGGAGGGAAGGGGCAAGGGGGGAGATTTGAAAGGGATGGGTGATGGGGAAGATTTGGAGGGGAGGGGCAAGGGGAGTAGATTTGGAGGGGAGGGGTGATGGGAAAGTTTTGGAGGGGAGGGGTGATGGGGAAGTTTTGGAGGGAAGGGGTGATGGGGAAGATTTGGAGGGGAGGGGCAAGGGGGAATATTTGAAAGAGATGGGTGATGGGGAAGATTTGGAGGAGAGGGGTAAGGGGGTAGATTTGGAGGGAAGGGGGGATGGGGAAGATTTGGAGGGAAGGGGGGATGGGGAAGATTTGGAGGGAAGGGGGGATGGGGAAGATTTGGAGGGAAGGGGGGATGGGGTAGATTTGGAGGGGAGGGGTGGGATTGGATTTTGAAAAGTGTACGATTCATGGGAAACGAACATTTTTTGCAAAATGAGTTTGAGACCTTCGAGTCAAAAATACGTTTGAGGACGCTGAAGGAGGGGTGGAGGGCTGGAGAGTTTAGGGAATCTAGAAAAGAGGAACTGGAAGAGATGGTATTATTATTTTTTTTTGGAATGAATAGATTTGGTGAGCAAGACGAAAGCATCCTTTTGTAGGAGAAGAAGAAAAAGGTGTGATAATATATGACAGAAAACAGTTGTTCAGGGGAGAGATTAAACATTTCTAACCACGTGATCGCAACGAAGAACGAACGAACAAATAAGAACAACAAATAAACGAATAAGAATTGAGGTGAAAATTTTTTTTGGGGTTTTTTTTTTTGAGTAGAGATATTAAACAAGGAAGTATGGGGTGAACGACTGGGACAAAACAGAGAACAAAAGAAATTGCAGCGCATTCGACGAACTGCTGAGAGAAAACAAAACCACAAGGTCAGAGACGGTATCCTAAGCCCACTAGTACTAGTACTTGGCCTCAGAATACTCGACACGCATTAACCGACGATTGTGTATACATGTACGAAAAATTAACACCGAAAATTTTTCTAAAAACACGTTAGAGGTACACACACCGAAAGATAGATACAGTCTCGACAAAAACACAATTGTGAAAAAATTACTTAGCTTCGAAAGCGTGAGCGCATGGACAGCTTCGAAAAGACGTGACCTCGCCGACAAAGATCTCGTTCTCGTATTCTCGTATTCCTCTCGTTCTTTCTTGTTCTATTTGTATTTTTTTTTTTTTTTTTTTTTCTGGATACAAGATCGAGGCTCGTGAAAGAGCGAACATTAATCACACAGAAAGACAAACAGGCACACAAAACAAATAACATCGGGAGCGGTAGACAAGATGGGGAGAGAGGGGGAAGGACACAAACACAACATTTGAGAGCAGGGACCAAGAGACATGGAGACATCGAGAGAACTGTGGGAGGGAGAGGGCTTTGGGGTGAAGGCATGGGAAGGGGGGGGGGGGGGTGGGAGAGGTATAAAACATATGGACACTGCCAAGACTTCCAGGAAAGAAGTTGGAATTTTAAACAAGGTGGATCTGGGGTGAATTAGTGGGGGTAGAAAAGATCAAGGTTTTGGATGGGGGAAGATAAGAGATGGTGGTGAACAGCTGTTTTGAAGACCTGGAGGGAGGAGTGTGATTGAAGTGAGTGTGGGAGTTTGTTCCAGAGGCGGGAGAAAAGAGGAATGAAAGAGTGAAGGTGAGCAGAGAGCCGAGATTTCGGCAGTTTAACCATCAGAGGGTGGCTGGCAGATCTTGTGCGACCTGTAGGAATATTTGGGGGACAGAGCACAGAGAGAGCTGGGGGAGCAAGGCCGGAGAGGAGTCGGTAGAAGACAGAAAGACCACCTACCTGCCTGCGGTGAGTGAGTGAAAGGCCCTCAGAGATAGCTTCATCGCGGGAGATTCCAATGATTCTGAAAGCTTTGGATTCAACAGCGCGAAGCCGAGCCAGGTGTGAGGCAGGAGCACCAGCCCATAGGGGAGAACAGTATTCCATTGAGCTGCGGATGAAAGCCTTGGATGTGGTGAGGAGCTCAGGTGTGCCTAGGAAGGACTTCGCACGACGGAGGATGCCCAGTCGGCGACTGGCTTTGGAGGCCAGCTTGGAAATGTGGTTTTCCCAAGAAAGATCATGGCAGATGGTGAGACCCAAAAGCTTGAGCGACAGAACTTCTTGGAGAGGATTGTTGAGAAAGTAGGTGGGAGGGTTGTCCAGTCGATCTTTTCGGAGAGACATAGTAAGAGTGTGAGATTTGTCAGGATTGAAAGACATGTTCCACATGTTTGACCAGTCTGTGATTTTGTCCAGGTCTTCAGAGAGTGAGGAGGCTGCAGACTGCCGATCTGAGGGAAGAGGAATTGGAGCGGCAGAGAGTGGAGTCATCAGCAAAGAGATACAGAGGATTTTCCAGAGAGTCGGAGAGATCATTGATAAAGACCAGAAAAAGCACAGGGCCCAGCACACTGCCTTGGGGAACTCCAGCCTGAACGGGAAGGGGAGATGAGAGAAATCCATTCAGGGCCACACGTTGACTACGACCAGAGAGGAAGTCCGCAAGCCATGCATGGACATTTCCATGGATACCATAGGAGGAGAGTTTGGTGAGCAGAGCTGGGTGCCAGACCGTATCGAAGGCACGTGATATGTCAAGGGAGACAGCTCTGATTTCCTGTTTGGCATTGAGGACCTCCATCCATTGTTGAGACAGCAGAAGCAGCATGTCCAGAGTAGAGTGACCTGGTCTGAAACCAAATTGATGATCAGAGATCAAGCCATTGGAGAAGAGGAAAGATTTCATATCCGAAGCAATGATGGATTCCATGACTTTGCTGATAATTGGGAGCAGGCTGATTGGTCTGTAGTTGCAAGGATCTGTTTTTACACCTTTTTTGTGTAAAGCAGTAATGTTTGCTGATTTCCAGGATGCTGGCAGATGACCTTGAGCAAAAGATAGGGTGAAAAGAACAGAGAGAGGGTGAGATAGAGCGGCAGAGCAGGATTTTAGGACCCGTGGGCTGATGCCATCTGGTCCAGTTGCAGAATCAGAGTCGAGGTTTGACAAAAACTCCTCCACCTTGTCAGGAGAGAAGGTCACAGAGTCCAGGAGCAGTTTGGTTCGACTGGGAAAGGTGGGAACAGAGAGAGATGGGTTTGGGACTAAGGATTTTGAGGCAAACACAGAGTTGAGGCATTCGGCTTTGTCACGTGCGATGTCAACTGTGTGGCGATTTGAGGTAAGGGAGGGGATGGAGGGGGAACAAACACCAGAAACGGATTTGACCAGACGCCACCAGGATTTGGAGGAAGGAGACAGGTTTGAGAGTTCATTCTTGAGTGAGGAGAGATAGTGCTTCCTGGCACTCCTGAGGGTAGACACACACTTGTTCCGAGCTTGGTGGAAGGAACTGAGATTTCCTTCAGTTGGATTAGCCTTCCAAGAGGCAAAGGCAAGTTGTTTCAGGGCAACTGCCTCACCACAAGATTCAGTGTACCATGGACGGGAGGAAGAGTAAGACAACTGAAGGCGAGATGGGATAAATCTGTGCATGAGAGAGATCAGTTTGCTTTGGAAGAATTCCCAGGAAGAATTGATGTCAGAGGCAGTGGAGATGGGAGACCAATCCAGACGATTGATGGCTGCTTGAAGACCGTCCCAGTCGGCCTGAGTGAAATGCCAGACTCGTCGACGCTGAGGAGGCTCTCTGAGAATGGCCAGAGAGATGTCCACTTTGACAAGCACATGATCAGAAGAACCGATTGGAGCAGAAGAAGAGCAGCAGACATTAGCAGGGAAGTTAGTCATAACCAAGTCTAGAAGAGAAGATACTCCATTGGCTGAGATCTGGGTCGGGAAATTGACAGATTGTGTCAATCCCAGTGAGTCACAGAAGTCCTTTGCTGAGGTGCCATGACTGGTGAGAGAGGAACCCACACCCAACCAGGTGGCATGATGACAATTGAAGTCACCACATATGAGGAAGAGAGAGTTGGGATGAGTGGATAGAAGTTGGTCCATGTTGTCAGACAGTGAAATGTAGATGGAGTCATCACTGTTTGGGGGACGGTACAGAACACATATGAACAAAAGGTGGGAGTGGAGAGGAAGCCGTAGCCAGAGGTACTCCTGGGGGTGAGGAGGAGAGAGGGCAGTGCAAGGAGAGTGAGGAAGAGAGTTTTTGATAAAGATAGCCACCCCACCACCAGGCCGAGGCTCAGGTCTATCATACCGGAGGAGGGAGTAACCAGGAAGAGATATTAAGGAATCAGAGACATCTTGAAGGAGGAAAGTCTCTGTTAAGCAGATCAAGTCTGGATTGTCAGAAGCAACCTGTATGGAGAGATCAGTCAGGTTTGAGCGAAGGCCCCGGATGTTTGAGGTCCATACCGTTAATGAAGAGAGAGGGGGAGCATCGGGTACAGGACAGGGGAGGGGAGGAGTAGGGTAAGATGAAGGATGAGAGGGGGAGGTAGGGAGAGCAGTTGTTAGTGTGTCAGCGATTGCAGAAGAGTTCCAAGAAAGGGAAGGATGAGGAGGATGAAAGGTTTGAAGGTGAAGGGGTGAGGCACAGTGAGGGGTTGTTTGAGGGGGGGCAGAGGAAAGAAGAAGGTTGGGGGGGGGGTGGAGGTATGAGATAGAAGGGAGACGAAGTGGGGAGGAGGCAGCTTTGAGGAGGAGGGGAGAGGAGGGAGAATTGGAGAGGAATGGTATGGGGGGAGATTTGAATGGGAGGGGTTGGGGGGGAGTTTTGAAGGGGAGGAGTGAGGGGGGAGTTTAGGAGGGGAAGGGCAAGGGGGGAGTTCAGGAGTGGAAGGGCAAGGGGGGAGTTCAGGAGTGGAAGGGCAAGGGGGGAGTTTAAGAGTGGCGGTGCAAGGGGGGAGTTTAGGAGTGTAGGTGCAAGGGGAGGGATTTGGATGGGAGGGGCAAGAGGGGAGTTTAGAAAGTGGGTGATTAATGAAAGACGAACATTGAAAACAAATTGGGTTTGTTGTGATTTTCAAGTTAGCAATCCGGTTCAGAATGATGGAGGAGGGATGGAATGAATGTGAATTTAGACCATGTAGTGAGGGAGACGTATAAGATATTGAATTTCTTTTTTTTGAGGTGAAATGAGTTGGAGAGGAAATTGAGAAAAGCCTTTTAAATAGGAAGAAAAACAGCGTGTTGTAAAATACCACTGAGTAAAACACTGAAGGGGAAAGGTTATACATATTTAAATAATATTTAAACAGAACCGTGAACAATCTTATGTGCACAAAAATACCAACGGGGGGAGAGCCGAGAGGGACCACCACGAGTCACGTGAAAGGCAAACGGTGGATGGCAAGAAGTTAATGGGGGCGGGGCGAACAGCACACCTGGACAGAAAATACAGGATGAGTCAACAGTACACGTGGAGAAAGGAAAATAAATGTTTTTGGTTTTTTTTTTGTTTGTTTGGTTTTTGGGGGTGGGGGGGGGGGGGAGGTGGGGATTTAGAACGTTAGACAGAGTATTATGTTCGGGGTAGAAGGGAAAAAAACTAAGAGCCAAGCAAAACACGATTAAGATAACAAACACCGACGGGGGTACAACTACAAGGCCGCACACGAGGAGCAGAACACGATAAAATAATTACAAGTTACAGGAAATTCAAACCAAAAGTAACTATTATCAAAACAATAACGCATGGACGATAAAATAACGAGTTGAAATTTGACAATCTATCTGGGGAAATGGGGGAGAAACACGTGGTCGAAGAACGAACGAACGAACGAATAAGAATGAATAAACGAATGAGAACAAGGAAGGAAATTTTTTTTTTGGGATTTTTTTGAGTTGTGATTTACACAAGGAAGAGGGCTATGGGGCGAAAAGATTGGGAAAACAGAGAAAAAAAAGTTATTGGATCACAAAAACACGGACCGCTGAGAGAAAAACAAAGCCTCAAGGTTGTACAGTGTTCACTGTACAACTACAAGGCCTCAAAACACGACCCGAATTAACACGATTATCAATACAGGTATGAAAGATTTAATTATTATTGAGACATTCAATATTGATGGCTAAGCTTGCCTCTCATCCAGATTCTTATTTTTGTTCTCTCCAGCTGTTTTGTATTTGCGATACGTAGGTTCTTATAATAAGGCACAGCGAGCCAATCCCTCACCAGACCTTCATTGAGCACCTCACCGGTAGGTCTTTGAGCACCCCTCCGGTCATTATTGAGCACCTCACCGGTCGGTCATTGACCACACCATCAGTCGGTCTTTGAGCACCCCTCTGGTCATCATTGAGCACCTCGCCGGTCGGTCATTAAGCACCTCGCCGGTCGGTCATTGAACATCTTGCCAGTCGGCCATTGAGCACCTCGTCGGTCATCATTGAGTACCTCGCCTGTCGGTCATTTAACATCTCGCCAGTCGGTCATTGAGCACCTCATCGGTCATCATTGGCACCTTGCCGGTCGGTCATTCACCATCTCGCCAGTTGGTCATTGAACCTCTCGCCAGTCGGTCATTGAGCACTTCGCCGGTCGGTCATTGAACATCTCGCCAGTCGGTCATTGAGCACCTCGTTGGTCATCATTGAGCACCTCACCGGTCGGTCATTGAACATCTCGCCGGTTGGTCATTGAGCACCTCGCCGGTCGGTCATTGAACATCTCGCCGGTCAGTCATTGAGCACGTCGCTGGTCATCATTGAACATCTCGCCAGTCAGTCATTGAGCACCTCTCCAGTCATTGAACACCTCGCCGGTCGATCATTGAGCACCTCGCTGGTGGGTCTTTGAGCACGTGCTTCTCCATATGGAAATCCTCTATCTCCAACTTATCGCAAGTCCTGTAGTTAATCATACAGCTGAGTGCTGACTCCAAGCAGATAATTTGATCAGTGTAACGTCAATCAAATGTGTCTTCTTATCTGTTAGTGCACCGTTGGATTGTTTCACCGTCCACAACCTACATACATCTTGAACATCCGTCTAAACATCCTCACATAAAAGTATGAACCAAGATTCAGCGCTCGCTGCTCGCATAGCAATATCAGAACAACTACCTTTATATACTTATTACGTCATTTTATCTCGATTCTCGAATAGATTAACTGATAAAATGCGTCGTGATGTCCGGATATCCGTCCGTCCATCTGTTAACTTTTTTCCTATTTTTGGTACTCCTCCCTTATCACCTGGCTGATTGGGGAGTGGGGGGGATAGGAGGGGTGGGTGGGAAGGTGTCAATGGATGTTCGAGAAGACCAGATCGCTGAACACCCGCAGTTTTAGGCAACCGATCACGTGTTCATGGTGTCGGCGATAACACGCCTACTCTTCGCGAAAGACACCTTGGGATCTTAAACGTCCACCGACGACCAGTGCTAGCAGACGAGACCTCCTGCTTATCCTTCTTCCCATTGACGGCACCGTTCACATTGATGCGAAGCACCAGAATGGCAGTTTATAGCTAGGTCCGAACTCACTGATGATCCCCAAACAGGTAACCCCCTTCATTCCCCATTGTGCTCCCATTAAAGATATTTAAAGATTAATTTATTTTTTGCCACACCTGTATTACACCCAAAAGGTTTCTCTGCAAACGATCAAACTGATGAATGCACCTCGATCGGTCCGGTTAATTAGCCTTATTAAAAACAACAATAAATTAACTCGCACTCATCTCTCTTTTTGACAGTTCGGCTCACCTGTTGCTGAACACCCAAACAACGAGGGCAAAATCAGCACGAGTAGGAGCCATTGCAGACCTTTCCATGTACCTGAAGACATCTTGAACAAGGATGAAGCACTTGAGTTTCACGGTCTTTTTAACGCGTTTGTCGAACAACAAGCGATGCGCCGCAATTGTTTGCTCCCGTTGCCATCACGACAGATCACTCTCTGCGATTATGACGTCATAACAGGACTTGGACCGCACGTATGAACAGCTATATCCGAAAACAGCATTGTCGTTGTATGGCACGATGCAAAACAACTTGCACTGTATTAAATGGAATTATAGAAGGGCAATCTATTTATTACGAATGCAGTTATTTTAATAGAGGTGTCGATTTGGGAAATGGTGCCAGTGTTTCCAGGAGGAAATGGGGATGGGGATGCGTTGGGGGTTGTGTTTGGACAAATCCTTTTCATTATACCATGTTATCATTACGTCACTTCCTCCTAGAGTTTGGGTGGAAATATTGTTTTTCCTTCGTTTTCCCATTTCTTAATTTTATTCTTTCCTTAATTATTTCTTTCCAACAATGGCAATCGCACAAAATTCCTTCAGTTCCAAGCCAATCCTCTTCAAATTTGGAATCAGTATATCCAAACTGATTTTTTTTTTTCATTTGGACCCTTTTCGGATTTTAAAGGGTCAAAGGTGAAACACTAAAAGTCACACATTTAATCTTGCCATTTTGCATTGTATTTGTGTCGATGGCGATGAAGTTGGCACAAATGTGCGTCCATACAGCCCATCTAAAAATTCCGATTGGCAGTGTGTTCTGGATTATATCGGGGTTACTCGTACCCGACTGCAAAGCCGCAATGAGTCGGCGAAGCCAAAGCCTCTTGCCACTATTTTACCCATCACTGTGGCATAAGTAGGTCAGGTAGTTGGTAGTAGGTAGTAGGTGTAGTAGGTACCGTACCTGGTAAGACTTGGTAAAAGAGAAGAGCAGACAGTCCCCAATACCTACATACAATAAATGTCACAAGAAGCTTAAGGAAGTAACTATACCATGTGCTAGCTTAAGGCCTATTTTAAGAAATTTTAACTGGGCTTAACATACGTTTTCACAGTATGTGTGTAGACTTCTAACTTCAGTCGCTGTCAGGACTGGTTCTCTCCGGGCACTGCGGCTTCCCCCACCAGAAGACGTTAGCTTGCAGTAAAATCAGTGCCGACAGGTCAGACGATGGCGCCGTTTCAACGGCAATGTGTGACTGTCGTTAATCAAACCGTATCGATGGCGCTGATTGGCTGACCTAAGCTGATCGCTGATTGGTCAGCTCACAAAATTTCGCAAATTCAGACCTAAAATGACACCATTTGCATTCTGGATGAGATTAAAATTGATAAAATTTACTTCTTGATTAATTCGGTGAATTCAGTCTCAACTTCGGATATTTCCGGCCGTGAAAAACTATTCCCTACGGCCGCGAGATTTCTAAAAAATAATTCGTCGTCAATTTTAGAATATTTGACGCCGTTTTCACCCTCCGAAACGCGTAATAAGCTTTAAAAAAATATTTTTTCAAATGCTCAAACCTCATTGGTTCCGATGTTTGGTGACGATTTTCGTTGAAGATAACGAGGTTGGTCTTAAAGTATTTTAATTACAAATTGGAGGTGCATAAGAATGTGAATCAAACAAAGACGGGTGAAACAAACTCCTATTTAACTTTTTCGCAATTTTTTATGCATACTTCCACATCCGGAAGATGGTGGCCTTCATTGAGTGATTTGGTTTCTGAAATATTTTTTCAAATGCTCGCATCTCATTGGTTCCGGTGTTTGGTGACGATTTTCGTTGAAGATAACCAGGCCCGTGCGGGCCGAGGTTGGTCTTAAAGTATTTTAATTACAAATTAGAGGTGCATAAGATTGTGAGTCAAACAAAGACGGGTGAAACAAACTCCTTTTGAACTTTTTTCAATTTGTTATGCATACTTCCGCATCCGCAAGATGGCGGCCTCCATTGAGCGATTTGGTGCGTCACAGCTTCGGAATTCTCAAGCCAAGGGATCCAGCATAATCTGGTTTTCAACATAATACGTACGCGTTTATTCACAACACCGGCCTCGCCGGCTATTAAAGTATTTTAATTACAAATTGGAGGTGCATAAGATTGTGAATTAAACAAAGACGGGTGAAACAAACTCCTATTTAACTTTATCGCAATTTTTTTATGCATACTTCCGCATCCGGAAGATGGCGGCCTTCATTGAGTGATTTGGTTTCTGAAATATTTTTTCAAATGCTCGCATCTCATTGGTTCCGGTGTTTGGTGACGATTTTCTTTGAAGATAACCAGGCCCGTGCGGGCCGAGGTTGGTCTTAAAGTATTTTAATTACAAATTAGAGGTGCATAAGATTGTGAGTCAAACAAAGACGGGTGAAACAAACTCCAATTGAACTTTTATCAATTTGCTATGCATACTTCCGCATCCGCAAGATGGCGGCCTCCATTGAGCGATTTGGTGCGTCACAGCTTCGGAATTCTCAAGCCAAGGGATCCAGCATAATCTGGTTTTCAACATAATACGTACGCGTTTATTCACAACACCGGCTTCGCCGGCTACTAGTACCGACTGCAAAGCCGCAATGAGCCGGCGAAGCCAAAACCTCTTGCCACTATTTTACCCATCACCATGGCATCAGTAGGTTAGGTAGTTGGTAGTAGGTAGGTAGGTAGTTGGTAGTAGGTAGGTAGGTAGTTGGTAGTAGGTAGGTGTAGTAGGTACCATACCTGGTAAGACTTGGTAAAAGAGAACAGCAGACAGTCCTCCCCAATACCTGCATACCTCTTGCCACTATTTTACCCATCACCATGGCATCAGTAGGTTAGGTAGTTGGTCGTAGGTAGGTAGGTTGTTGGTAGTAGGTAGGTGTAGTAGGTACCGTACATGGTAAGACTTGGTAAAAGAGAAGAGCAGACAGTCCTCCCCAATACCTGCATACCTCTTGCCACTATTTTACCCATCACCATGGCGTCAGTAGGTTAGGTAGTTGGTAGTAGGTAGGTAGGTAGTTGGTAGTAGGTAGGAGTAGTAGGTACCGTACCTGGTAAGACTTGGTAAAAGAGCAGAGCAGACAGTCCTCCCCAATGGCAATACCTGCATACAATACAATAAATGTCACAAGAAGCTTAAGGAAGTAACTATACGATGTGCTAGCTTAAGGCCTATTTTTAACTGGGCTTAACATACGTTTTCAAAGTAAGTGTGTCGTCTTCTAACTTCAGTCGCTGTCAGGCGCCAGGGCTGGTTCTCTGACTCTCCGGGCACGGCAGCTTCGTCCACCAGAAGACGTTAGCTTGCAGTGATTAATTCGGTGAATTCCATCTCAACTTCGGATATTTCCGGCCGTGAAAAACTATCCGTATTTCTAAACTAAATATGTAAACCGCTTATACCATATTTCTGGCCGTGAAAAACTATCCCGTACGGCTGCGAGATTTCTAAAAAATAATTCTTCGTCAATTTTAGAATATTTGACGCCGTTTTCACCGTCCGAAACGCGTAATAATAATTGGTTCTGGTGTTTGATGACGATTTTCGTTGAAGATAACGAGGTTGGTCTTAACGTATTTTAATTACTAATGAGAGATTTCATTAGATTATGAATCAAAGAACGACGGGTGAAACAAGCTCCTATTGAACTTTTTCGCAATTGTTTTATGCAAACTTCCGCATCCGGTCGATGGCTGTCTCCAGCACTCCATCCAGTGAGTGATTTCATTTTAGACATATTTTTGCAAATGCTCGACTCTCATTGGGTCCGGTGTTTGGTGACGCGTTTTGTTGAAGATAACCAGGCCCGTGCGGGCCGATGTTGGTCTTAAATTATTTTATTAATACATCGGAGGTGCATAATATTGTGAATCAAACGACGACGTGTGAAAGAAACTCCTAATAAAAAAGAAAAAAGAAAAAAAAAAAAGAACTCCTAATGTGAAAGAAACTCCTAATGAACGTTTTAAATTTGTTATGCATACTTCCGCCTCCGCCAGATGGCTGGGCCCACTGCGCTTCGGATTCTCGAGCCAAGGCATAATCAGGTTTTCAACATAATACGTACTCGTTTATTGACAACACCGGCTTCGCCGGCTATTATCGAAAGGTGAGAAACAAAATCATATTGTTGATAAAAATTGTAAAATTGTTCGGCTATCTCGAATTTACTCAGTTGGTCCGACAGTTCATTACTTATATTTAGAAATACGGCAGAAGCCAAACAGTTCAATCTTGGTTTCATCAGACCAGAGAATATTGTTTCTCACAGTCTGAGAGTCCTTTAGGTGCTTTTTTGCAAACTCCAAGCGGGCTTTCATGTGTCTTTCACTGAGGAGAGGCTTCCGTCCGGCCACTCTGCCATAAAGCCCAGATCGGTGGAGTGTTGCAGTGATGGTTGTCCATCTGGAAGTTTCTCCCATCTCCACACAAGATCTCTGGATCTCAGCCAGAGTGACCATCGGGTTCTTGGTCACCTCTCTTACCAAGGCCCTTCTCCCCCGATTGCTCAGTTTGGCCGGGCGGCCAGCACTAGGAAGAGTCCTGGTTGTTCTAAACTTCTTCCATTTAAGAATTATGGAGGCCACTGAGCTCTTGGGAACCTTCAATGCAGCAGAAATTTTTTGTCGGCTTCCCCAGATCTGTGCCTCGACACAATCCTGCCTCTGAGCTCTGCCGGCAGTTCCTTCGACCTCATGGCTTGGTTTTTGCTCTGATATGCATTGTCAGCTGTGAGACCTTATATACACAGGTGTGTGCCTTTCTAAATCATGTCCAATCAATTGAATTTACCACAGGTGGACTCCAATGAAGGTGCAGAAACATCTCAAAGATAATCAAGAGAAATGGGAGGCACCTGAGCTAAATTTCAAGTGTAATAGCAAAGGGTATGAATACTTATGTCAATGTGATATTTCAGTTTTTTCTATTTAATAAATTTGCATAAATTTCTAAAATCCTGTTTTCTCTTTGTCATTATGGGGTATTGAGTGTAGATTGATGAGGGAAAAAATGAATTTAAACCATTTGAGCATAAGGCTGCAACATAACAAAATGTGAAAAAGTGAAGGGGTCTGAATACTTTCTGAATGCACTGTATTTCCAAACATTGATATAACACTGACCAACACTTCTTAAATAACCCCACATGACAATCATAGGCGATTAAAATTTGGATAGGCCTGGCCGACCCAGAGTTACGGCCACATGCCTACATGCGAGTTTGATGTCACTGAGTTCTTGTACTTTCAAGTAGGAAATATAAAAAAGAGTCGTTCTGCCTTCTTTACAAAGGAGTGAAGGGAGGGGGCAGTCAATGTAGATTACCTACACAAGGAGTTGCGACAAACTGCAATTTGATGCCATTTTATATCCATCGAGTGTGGCACTCAGAGCCTGTGCCCATTGTGTATGAAGCATAATGTGTCAGTTTCATTATCAAGTTGTCTTTCTCTGCACCCAAACGGAAGATTGATTATGTTATTAAATGATTTTTTTTTCATTCTTCCAACGTGTCACAATAAGCATATAATCAGACAGGATTGATTTATCCTTAAAACATATCGGATAAACCATGGGAAAATCAAGTGTAATGCACGAGTAAAGGTTGACACCAAGGAGTGCCTAATTTGAGGTACACAGAGCGAGTGAGTAGAGGTAACATAGGTAGATACAGAGACAGAAAATTTGAAATAATAGGAAGAAGTAAAGTTAAAAAGAGAAATGGAAAGATAGTCGAGAATTAAAAAAGAACAATTGTGAATGAAAAAAAGAGGAGGAGCTTGAGGAAGATTGATTGATTGATTGTGTGTCTGCCTAAAGGCAGGTCCTTCAATACCGAAGCAGTTTCTTGGCAAGAGTGATACTGGGTGGTTTGCCTTTGCCTTCCCATCAGTTAGTCAGGTCAAAAATTGTAATTTGTTCAAGCCAATTAGCTTACTTCCAATAATCATCAAGGTCATGGAATGGCATCATCGTAGTTGACGTAAAATCATTACTTTCCTCAAACTCCCTCATCTCAGATAAAAAAAAATTGTTTCAGACCAGCTCAATCTGCCTTGGACATGCTGTTTCTACTCTCCGTACAATGGACGGAGGACCTCAATATCAGACATGAGATCAGTGCCGTCTCTCTGGACATATCTCAAGCTTTCTATACAGTTTGGCCCAGTTGAAGTAATTAAATCAAAGAGTAAGGTAACACGATTGTGGGTGCGAGGAACCTGCTTGGCTTGCATTATCCTTGGCTTGAGGCTTAGATGTCGGAAGTCGAATGACCTGTCCAAATAACCTCTCCCCTTCCCCCCTTCCCGTGAACTTCCCCTACTCACCCTGAAAACCGTAACAGTATCATATGTCCAATGTTATTCCCCAAAATATGTTTTTTTTTAGCCCCTTCACTGATCAATATCTTCAATTTGTTACTGATATTGAAGTGAGTCATCACCCCTCGTGCTAATATCCATGGGGTGCTCGATGATTACTCACAGCTCATCACACCCACTCTTTCAGGGGGTTTCATTACTACAGCTAGAATATAAGATAGATAGACAGACACGAGCATCAAGTAAATTTGTGACAGTTAAAGAACTTCATATAGAGTTCCATCACAATACATAAAGTATGTCATTAACATTGCGTGAAAATTCTAGCAGTTAGAATGTGTCATTGTTACATTTCCTCTTTGCTCTTTATCGATACAGGCAAGGCCTGTAGCATTAAGAGTGGTGAAAGGAGGAAGAGTGCAAATCACCAAAAGATTTGATTCAATTTTGGTTCAGGGCCAGATCAAGATCGGGCCTATCAGTGGGATACAATACGTAAACTGTTCACCCTGACGGAGGTATACGCTCCACCGAGTGCTGTTCTAGTTATTCCTTGGTTTATTCGGAAGTCCTTTGACTTGTGAACCTGAAACACATCCACGGTTTGAGAGGTTAATTGGTCAACCAAATATGAAGGAGTAATACTGCTCAGCAGCTCGGACAATAACACGAGATCGACGAGAAGGTCAACTGGATTTTGAGTTCCATGCGATACCAGGAATTTTCAGCAATAGTTCCATAATCTTTCAGCTTAAATTTATTCTGAGATCAGTGAACATTCATAACCAGATTAAGTGATTATATGTCAAAATATTTAAAGGAAATGTTCTGATATCTCCAGAATGGAGTCATCGAAGTGTTATTTTCTTACCCTGATAATCACCAGGAATGGACCTTTTATACCTTGCGCATATTTTTCCTGCTGCAAAATCTTCAGATTCATGTGTTTGTGGTTGTTTGAGGTTGAGAGGTTCCCACAGATTTCCTGAATGAAGACTTCCTGGACTTCTGCTGCATTTTTAATGCAACATCCCTCAAGTCTTGCACATCCTTAATCTTCGTGTTTTCCAGGCAGGTCAGGAATTCCTCCGTCGTCCTTGACACAAAAAGTCCACATTGATCGTTGATTATCTTCATGATGCTGCTACCATTGATATTGTGCTGCTCAATGATATTTATATGAATTTGATCGGTTCTTGCCTTGCCGTGTTTGGCGATGTTGTTGCTGATTTTAGACAACAGATATCTGCTTGACGATTCATCTTCTACGTTGCTCAAACTACCGGTCGATGGAATCTTCACAGTGACCTCTCCTTGAGTCATTCCGTCTGGAGCTGCTGTTAATCTCGCTGCTCGCTCCCCATTTTCCAAAAAAGGCCTACGATTTAACGATTTGGTTGGAATTGTTGGTGTAGTAATGTAATCGGATTGGCTCAACTGTGGAACATTTCCCAGCAGTGATGGTTGTACAGTTGTTTTAGATGTCCTTGCACTTGATAGTTTTTGAATTGAACCAATATTAATTTGTGGTTTACTTGATTTTGGGGAAGCTACTGTTGGAATGGATAGTGGAAGTACAGGTACTGCAAGTTTTTTCTCCTTTCTCTGCAACATCTTTGTTTGAGGTTTTCCAAAGTTTTGTGTTGCCTGCATCGGAGCTTGAGGTGCTGTTGCAGTCAAAGGGTTTGGATTTATTGTTGGTCCCATCTTTGTAGCTTTGGATGTTTCAATAGTTGGAATCTTTGCAACAATTTTTGGTTCTGCTGTTGGAGAAACATTGAGTTCAGGTGCAATTGAAACCTTTGTGGTGATGCTTCGGCTTGTGCTTTGTGCAAAGTGTGGTGCTTTAATTGGAAGCTTTGAGGTTATTTTTTGTCCCACCATTGAAGTATATTTGGGAGCCATAGGAAGTGGTAACCTTGTGTTGATGGTTGGTCCTACTTTTGTAGCGGCTTTCAGTGATGTTGCAACTTGAGGCATTGTGCTGATTTTCGGTCCTGTGCTTGTTCGAGCATTTGGTGCATCAAATGAGAACTTTGAGTTGAACTTTTGTCCAACCCTTGAAGGAGCTTTACGACCCAATGCCTTGATGACATTAGATGCTATTCTCGTTGGAAATGTAGGTGTACTTCCACTCCACATATTTGATGCAATTTGTGGGCCTCTTCGTGCAGGGGCTTTGGGTGTTGTAGAAATTGGAAGCTTTGAGGTTATTTTTTGTCCCACCATTGAAGTATATTTGGGAGCCACAGGAAGTGGTAACCTTGTGTTGATGGTTGGTCCTACTTTTGTAGCGGCTTTCAGTGATGTTGCAACTTGAGGCCTTGTGCTGATTTTCGGTCCTGTGCTTGTTCGAGCATTTGGTGCATCAATTGAGAACTTTGAGTTGAACTTTTGTCCAACCCTTGAAGGAGCTTTACGACCCAATGCCTTTATGACATTAGAGCCTATTCTCGTTGGAAATGTAGGTGTACTTCCACTCCGCATATTTGATGCAATTTGTGGGCCTCTTCGTGCAGGGGCTTTGGGAGTTGTAGAAATTGGAAGCTTTGAGGTTATTTTTTGTCCCACCATTGAAGTATATTTGGGAGCCACAGGAAGTGGTAACCTTGTGTTGATGGTTGGTCCTACTTTTGTAGCGGCTTTCAGTGATGTTGCAACTTGAGGCCTTGTGCTGATTTTCGGTCCTGTGCTTGTTCGAGCATTTGGTGCATCAATTGAGAACTTTGAATTGAACTTTTGTCCAACCCTTGAAGGAGCTTTACGACCCAATGCCTTTATGACATTAGAGCCTATTCTCGTTGGAAATGTAGGTGTAGTTCCACTCCGCATATTTGATGCAATTTGTGGGCCTCTTCGTGCAGGGGCTTTGGGAGTTGTATAAATTGGAATCTTTGAGGTTATTTTTTGTCCCACCATTGAAGTATATTTGGGAGCCACAGCAAGTGGTAACCTTGTGTTGATGGTTGGTCCTACTTTTGTAGCGGCTTTCTGTGATGTTGCAACTTGAGGCCTTGTGCTGATTTTCGGTCCTGTGCTTGTTCGAGCATTTGGTGCATCAATTGAGAACTTTGAGTTGAAATTTTGTCCAACCCTTGAAGGAGCTTTATGACCCAATGCCTTTATGACATTAGATCCTATTCTTGTTGGAAATGTAGGTGTACTTCGGCTCCGCATATTTGATGCAATTTGTGGGCCTCTTTGTGCAGGGGCTTTGGGAGTTGTAGAAATTGGAAGTCTTTTGTTGAAGTTTGGTTTGATCATCGTGTGAAATTTAGATGCAGGTCCACTTTGCATAACCGTTGACACTGTTGGACCGATTATTGCAGGAGGCATTTGCACATTTTTAATTGGAATCTTTGTCGGGCCATTTCGCATTGGCCTGAGCGTAGCTTTGGTTGCTGTTGCAAATGTCATCTTGCTTGTGGGATTTGAAGATCTCTGCTCACGGATCTGTAGATTTCTTACCTCATCACCTGTTTTGTCGGAAGAAAATAAGACAACAAATATTATGGGTGCAAGCCAGTGAGTAATATAAAATGTTAGTCAAAAAAAATCATTATTTAAAGAGAATATTTTTTGTGACAAAGCCAACAGCATTAAGATTCTTGCTTTAAGTTCTCACCGGATTAAGTTTAAGTTCTCACTTTCTACCTTCATCATGCGGGTATTCAAATTATCTAACAAGTGATGTGTACACTACTTCCACCTTCGTTTATTATCTTTGTATGACCAGAGTTTACTGAAATGGATGGCTTTATACCGTGCCTTCAGAAAGTATTCACACCCCTTGACTTTTCACATTTTGATGTGTTACAGCCAGAATTTAAAATGGATTAAATTGAGATTTTTGTTGTCACTGATTTTCCTCTTTAACAGTGTCATAATAAATACCCCATAATGTCAAAGTGGGATATTTTATTTGGAATTTTTTGCAAATTAATTAAAAATGAAAAACTGAAATGTCTTGAGTCAATAAGGATTCAACCCTTTTGCTATGGCACTCCAAATTGAGCTCAGGTGCATCCAATGTCCTTTGATCATCCTTGAGATGTCTCTACAAATTGAGTGGGGTCTATCTGTGACCAATTCAATTGATTGGACATGATTTAGAAAGAAACACACCTTTCTATATAAGGTTCCACAGTTGACAGTACATGTCAGAGCAGAAATTCTACCATAAAGTACAAGAAACTGTCTGTAAAGATAAAATTCCGAGATAAAATTGTGAGGAGGCAAATACAATTTCTATAATGTTGAAAGTTGCCAAGAGCACAAGTGAGCTCCATCATTCGGAAATGGAAAGAATGTGGAACGACACAGACTCTTCCTAGAACTGGCTGTCTGACCAAACTGAGCAACAGGGCAAGAAGAACCTTGGGTAGGGTGACCGAGGAAGAATCCAAGACCACTCTGACAGAACAAAAGAGTTCCTTGGCTGAGATGGGAGAACCTGCCGGAAAGACAACAATCCCTGCAGCACTTCACAAATCTAGGCGTTATGCGGAAATGGCCAAAGACAAATGGCCAAAGCCACTCCTGAAAAAAGGCACATGACAGCACACCTGGTGTTTGCAAAAAGGCACGTGAAAGACTCAGAGAGCATGAGGTAAAATAATCTGTGGTCTGATGAGACAAAAATTGAACTCTTTAGGTGGAATGCAAAGTGCTATATCTGGCGAAAACCAAACACAGCTCATCACCCATCCAACACAATCCCTACCATGAATCATGGTGGTGGCAGCATCATGCTATGGGGATGCATTTTAGTGGCAGGAAGAGTGAAACTTGTAAGGATGGAGGGAACAATGAATGGAGCCAAATACAGGCAAATCCTTGAGGAGAACCTGCTTCAAAGTGCAAAAGACCTTATAGACTGCGGCGAAGATTTACATTCCAACAGGACAATGACCCCAAGAATACAGCCAAAGCAACGCTGGAATGGCTTCCGAACAAGAACGTGAAAGTCCTTGAGTGGCCAAGCCAAAGCCCAGACTTGAATTACATTGAGAATCTGTCGAAACACTTGAAGATTGCTGTTCCCCGTTGCTCCCCATCCAACTTGACAGAGCTTGATCAAATATGCACGGAAGAATTGGAGAAACTCCCCGAATACAGATGTGCAAAACTGATACAGACAAACCCAATTATACTCGACCCTGCAATCCCTGCCAAAGGCACTGAAACAAAGTGTTGAATCAGGAAGCCGAGTCCTCGTGTAAATTACATATTTCTGGATTTCATTTTTAATTATTATGTAAACATTTCTAAAAAAGAAATTCGACTTTGACATTATGGGGAATTATGTGCAGATCAATAGCAAATCAATGTCAATTTAACCATTTAAAATTGAAGCTGCAACACAGCAAAATGTGAAAAAGTGAAGGGTTGTGAATACTTTCTGAAGGCACTGTATGTTCAGCCATTTTGCTTTGGTTTTGAGTAATTGTACTATGTAAAAGAAAGCTTTATTTGTCATGAAAGCTTTGAAATAATTGTACTATGAAAGCACAAGTGCAGCAGACGTTGAACGAGAGTCTGAGTAATTTCAGCAAAGTCCCAGAAAATCAATCCAACGTGCATCCAGAGAATTGGGACCACCAACCACCACTGTACACAGGATTTTGAATAAAAGACCTTTTACATTACAGAAGTCTTTTACAAAGTCTTTTTACAAAGTCTTTTACATATACAAAGTCAAAGTTTACAAAGTCTTTTACATTACAAAATAAGTCTTTACATCTTAAAGGTGCAGACTCAACAAGAACTCAAACCAAATGACGGACACAAATGCAAGGCGTTTGCCTTGGAAGTGCTCAGTCGCATATTAGATGGCAAACATTACCTGAAAAGGGTCAAGTTCACAGACAAAGCTTGCTGTCATGTACCAGGGAAGGTCAACCAGCACAATGTGAGGATCTGGGGCTCTGAAAACTCTCACGTGGTCATTGAACACATATGCGACAATCCAAAGATCAATGTGTGTCCATGACCTCTTGGGGGTCCATTTTTCTTCGAGGAGGAAACAGTGTCCTCAACAATTTACATGAACATGTTGGAAGGATTCGTTTTCCCACAGATTTAAGACCTGCAATCCAATATCCTTTTTCAACAGGATGGCGCTCCCCCTCATTGTGCCTTAGTCGTCTGAGCGGTCCTGAATAGAAAATTTCCAGGTTGCTGGATTGCTCAAAACAGACCAGCCGCCTGGCTCTCACGATCTCCAGACATAACCCCCCTTGATTTTTTCCTGTGGGGGATTCTCAAAGATGTTGTCCACAACACCAAAGTGGCAAACCTGCAGGATCTTCATTCTCAGATCATAGTACATATGCGCACATGTGGAAGAAAATATACCGAACCGAACATGGCAAGGACTTGTGTTCCGCCTCGATGCCCTGCTTGTGACAAACGGAGCTCACATTGAAGTGTATTGAACTTCATTGAACTTCATTGAACATTGAACTTCCTCTCTGGTCGTAGTCAACGTGTGTCCCTGAATGGATTTCTCTCATCTCCCCTTCCTTTTCAGGCTGGAGTTCCGCAAGGCAGTGTTCTGGGCCCTGTGCTTTTTCTGGTCTTCATCAATGATCTCTCCGACTCTATGGAAAATCCTCTCTATCTCTTTGCTGATGACTCCACTCTCTGCCACTCCATTCCGCATCCCTCAGATCAGCAGTCTGCAGCCTCCTCACTCTGTGCAGACCTGGTCAAAATCACAGACTGGTCAAACAAGTGGAACATGTCTTTCAATCCTGACAAATCTCACACTCTTACTATGTCTCTCCGAAAAGACCGTCTGGACAACCCTCCCATCTACTTTCTCAACAATCCTCTCCAAGAAGTTCTGTCACTCAATCTCTTGGGTATCACAATCTGCCATGATCTTTCCTGGGAAAAACACATTTCCAAGGTGGCCTCCAAAGCCAGTGGCCGACTGGGCATTCTCTATCGTGTGAAGTCCTTTCTTGGCTCACCTGAGCTCCTCACCACATAGAAGGCTTTCATCCGCAGCTCAATGGAATACTGCTCTCGCCTCTGGGCTGGTGCTCCTTCCTCACACCTAGCTCGGCTTCACGCTGTTCAAACCAAAGCTTTCAGAATCATTGGAATCTCCCGCAATGAAGCCGATTGTGAGGGCCTTTCACTGACTTACCGCAGAGGCAGGTTGGTGGTCTTTCTGTCTTCGACCGACTCCTCTCCAGCCCAGGATTGCTACCCCAGCTCTGTCGGTGCTCTGTCCCCCAAGTACTCCGCCAGGTCGCACAAGATCTGCCTGCAACCTTCTTCTGGTGAAACTGTCAAAACCAAGACTCTCTATTCACCTTCACTCTTTCATTCCTCTTTTCTCCCGCCTCTGGAACAAACTCCCTCACTCCCTTCAATCCCACTCCTCCCTCCAGGTCTTTAAAACAGCTGTTCACCACCATCTCTTATCTCCCCCCATCCAAAATCTCATCTTTTCTACCCCTGTTAATTCACTCCAGATCCAGTTTTCTGAAATACCGATTTCTTTCCTGGAAGTCCTAGCAATGTAGTGTCCATGTGTTTTTTTTCGTCTCCCACCCACACCCCCCTTCCCACGCCTCCTCCCCCCCAAGCCCTCTACCTCCCACAAATCTCGCGATGTCCCTGCACTCAAATATTGTACTTGTGTGCTTGTTTTTTTTTTCCCTGCACTCAAAAATCAAATTTTTTTGGGGTCATTAATGTTAGCTCTTTCACGAGCCTCAGTCTTGTATACAAAAAATATATATATTGATCGTGTGCAGAAAACTTTTTGCGTCTCTGCATCATATAAACCAAAGGGTATCGTTATAAGTTCCCTACCGGTGTACACCGGAGGGGACTATAGGTTTGCACGCCGTCCCTCCGTCTGTCAGTCTGTCCGTCCGTCCGTCCGTCAGCCCGTCAGTCTGTCCGTCCGTCAGTCCGTCAGACCGTCACGCAAAGAACAGTTTTCCGGACTTTCTTTCTAAACGCTTAATGCTAATGATTTCAAACTTGGCACATGGTTTCCTCATGATAAGGTACAGGTCAAGTTCGAACTTCACGACGTTTCGATCATTTTTGACAAAGTTATGGCACTTTGAACTTTGGGAATTCTGATGATCCTTAACTCAGTGCCATTTTAAGTTTTAATTTCCTTTAAAAACCAATTTCTCTGCAATAATTGGACCGATTGACATCAAATTTTCACCGTAAGGGGGTCTCGGTCTGAAGAATATTTTAATGGTAATTATGACGTCACAGGTCACGTGGTTCGGCCGCCATCTTGTTTTTCGTGAAAACACGAAAACCCCTTTTCTCTGCAACAGCTGAACAGATCGAGGCCAAACTTTGCAGGCAGAATCGCATACCCATGACGAACAAAAAATTCATCGAGCATGACGTCATGCGTATCATGGTTTCAGAGTTATGACGTTTTTAAGGATGAACCTTTAAAACCGAGCCGCTCCCTCATTTTTGATCCAATCGAGGGGAAACTTCACAGATCTGTTCAGCATGTCAGTCTACTAAAATGTTCTTTTGGAATTTGCGACAGGGCACGTGGTTTGGCAGATATCGTTAATTAAACGAAATTTATTTTATTTTATGGATATCTCTTGTTTATTCGAGAGTTCTCCTCAAGCCGCACCGTGCGCCCTCAGCCTCGTCTGCGACCGTCAACAGCGCGACACAGCGCGTGCTTTCCGGAGGGGCGGAGCCAAGCCGAGCAACATATATATACACATCGATCATTGATCATGAACCGGAAAATATAATAAATTACTGATATTTAGCGACTCGAAAGGTTCTTTAACAACAACTTATTTTCTCGTGCTTCTGCTGACCTGTCTGCAAGGTGTATAAATCGAAGTCCCGAGTGCGAATCACAGGTGAGCCAGTCCTGAGGTAATTAGCGATTGGGAACGATTCGGAACCTGTGGGTAAATAACCCTTGGTAATTTCCCCAACAGTTTTCCGGACGACAGACTGCCGTAGGGGACATGTGTTGCGGTGCAATACTCAGAATGCTTGTTTAATTTGTAGTTCTAAATATATTAACAACCAAAGTTGTCCGGGTGTTTTTTGGAATACACTACATTACTGCTTGGTTATTCTTGCAACAGGGCTGCAGTGAGCGGCGGCATGACTGGATTTGTGACCTTAGTGAACTTCTCACAGTATGCAAGACCTTTGTCCAAGGTTCAAAGGAGTAATACTCTCTCGATGATCTGGTGCACCTGCTTTACACCTGCCTCTACTTGGTATTGTGTAATCCTATACGGCTATCAACATCATTGGTATCTCCTACGAAGAAGCAAATACACAGGGCCTGTTGCTCTCTCACCGTGGACATATTGTGGGCTTCTCTGGTGTCTCTGGTGTTGGCAGGTAGGAGACCATTTAAATTTAAGCAGTGACTCCCTTAATTTAATATATTTAAATATTTTCCAATCTTGTTTCCCCTGCTCGTTCAGCCCACCATCCATCTCCTTTTCCTCACTAGAAGCACCCACTCCATTAAGTCTCCCACCCACCTCTCCCACCCTCCTCTCCTCCCACCCTGTCAGGTGACCATGACCTGACCAACATGCATGCAAAATTTGGTGGAGATCGGCCCAGCACTGGGTTTTTTTTCTATGATTTTCAGATGACACACACACACACAATTACCTTAATTAATACAGCAGGATGATATTCCTCCTGTATTGCCCCCTCCTTGTGAAACTTCCAAAATCATGCTGACTGCTCACAACCGTTCCTTTGTTTCTCTTCCCTTCTGCTTATGGATCTGTCTTCTTCAGTTTATTAAATCCCACTCTTCTCTCCAATGCATAACGTCGACAGTTCATCACCATCTCAGGTGAGTTGACCGGATGGCTTCGAGCAGTGGTTCTTAACCTGGGGTGCGAAACGTCATTTCTGGGGGTGCGAAGCATGCTGGCCGGTTCATAAAGGAGTGCTAAAAATGTAAAGGCTTTCAATCTAAGACCTGTCCGAAGTCATTGATTAATTGACAAGGGATGCGAGAAAATATTTTGAGAACTCAAGGGGTGCGGGCACCAAAAAAGGTTAATACTCACTGGCCTATAGAGGTAGGCACACTCGTCTCTAGTCTAAGTTGTCAGCCTGGGTTTGAATCCAGACCGAGCTATAAACTGTTGTCCCAGTGTTTCATAAGCAGGGTGATTCATCAATATGTGTGTGACGTCCCTCAGATGGACATTAAACTGGTACCCTGACAAATTTGAAATTCCTGTCCGAACCAGCAGAGGGCATTGCATCAGCGGCACAACCGCACCCCAAGTCAATGATGAAACATCACAGCGAATGATGCTACCCTGCAGCCAATGATGCTACCCTGCAGCCAATGATGCTACCCTGGAGCAAATTATGCTACCCAGCAGCCAATGATGCTACCCTGCAGCAAATGATGCTACCCTGCAGCAAATGATGCCACCCTGCAGCAAATGATGCTACCCCGCAGCCAATGATGCTAACCCACACCCAATGATGCTAACCCACAGCCAATCATGCTAACCCACAGCCAATGATGCTAACCCACAGCCAATGATGCTACCCTGCAACAAATGATGCTACCCTGCAGCAAATGATGCTACCTTGCAGCCAATGATGCTACCCCAAATCAATGATTCTACCCTGCAGCAAATGATTTTAACCCGCAGCCAATGATGCTACCCCACAGCCAATGATGCTACCATGCAGCCAATGATGCTACCCTGCAGCAAATGCTGCTACCCGCAGCAAATTATTCGACCCTGCAGCCAATGATGCGAGACCACAGCGAATGATGCTACCCTGCAGCTAATGATTCTACCCCGCAGCCAATGATGCTACCATGCAGCCATTGACGCTACCATGCAGCCAATTATGCTACCCTGCAGCAAATGATGCTACCCCACAGCCAATAATTCTACCCAACAGCCAATGATGCTACCCCACAGCCAATGATGCCACCCCGCAGCCAATGATGCTACCATGCAGCCATTGACGCTACCATGCAGCCAATTATGCTACCCCACAGCCAATGATGCTACCCCGCAGCAAATGATGCTACCCCACAGCCAATGATTCTACCCCACAGCCAATGATTCTACCCAGCAGCCAATGATGCTACCCTGCAGCCAATGATGCTACCCCGCAGCAAATGATGCTACCCCACAGCCAATGATTCTACCCCACAGCCAATGATGCTACCCCACAGTCAATTATGTTACCCCACAGCCAATGATTCTACCCCACAGCCAATGATGCTACCCCACAGCCAATGATGCTACCCCACAGCCAATGATGCTACCCCACAGCCAATGATGCTACCCCACAGCCAATGATGCTACCCCACAGCCAATGATGCTACCCCACAGCCAATGATGCTACCCCACAGCCAATGATGCTACCCCACAGCCAATGATTCTACCCCACAGCCAATGATGCTACCCCACAGCCAGTGATTCTACCCCACAGCCAATGATGCTACCCCACAGCCAATGATGCTACCCCACAGCCAATGATTCTACCCCACAGCCAATTATGCTACCCCACAGCCAATGATGCTACCCCACAGCCAATGATGCTACCCCACAGCCAATGATGCTACCCCACAGCCAATGATTCTACCCCACAGCCAATGATTCGACCCCACAGCCAATTATGTTACCCCACAGCCAATAATTCTACCCCACAGCCAATTATGTTACCCCACAGCCAATGATTCGACCCCACAGCCAATTATGTTACCCCACAGCCAATAATTCTACCCCACAGCCAATTATGTTACCCCACAGCCAATGATTCTACCCCACAGCCAATGATGCTACCCCGCAGCCAATGATGCTACCTCACAGCCAATTATGCTACCACACAGCCAATGATGCTATCCCACAGCCAATGATGCTGCCCCGCAGCAAATGATGCTACCCCACAGCCAATGATGCTACCCCACAGCCAATGATGCTACCCCACAGCCAATGATGCTACCCCACAGCCAATGATGCTACCCCACAGCCAATGATGCTACCCCACAGCCAATGATTCTACCCCACAGCCAATTATGCTACCCCACAGCCAATGATGCTACCCCACAGCCAATGATGCTACCCCACAGCCAATGATGCTACCCCACAGCCAATGATGCTACCCCACAGCCAATGATGCTACCCCACAGCCAATGATGCTACCCCACAGCCAATGATGCTACCCCACAGCCAATGATGCTACCCCACAGCCAATGATGCTACCCCACAGCCAATGATGCTACCCCACAGCCAATTATGCTACCCCACAGCCAATGATGCTACCCCACAGCCAATGATGCTACCCCACAGACAATTATGCTACCCCACAGCCAATGATTCTACCCCACAGCCAATGAATCTACCCCACAGCCAATTATGCTACCCCACAGCCAATGATGCTACCCCACAGCGAATGATGCTACCCCGCAGCCAATGATGCTACCTCACAGCCAATTATGCTACCCCACAGCCAATGATGCTACCCCACAGCCAATGATGCTACCCCGCAGCAAATGATGCTACCCCACAGCCAATGATGCTACCCCACAGCCAATGATGCTACCCCACAGCCAATGATGCTACCCCGCAGCAAATGATGCTACCCCACAGCCAATGATGCTACCCCACAGCCAATGATGCTACCGTGCAGCCAATGATGCTACCCCGCAGCAAAAGATGCTACCCCACAGCCAATGATTCTACCCCACAGCCAATGATGCCACCCCACAACCAATGATGCTACCCCGCAGCAAAAGATGCTACCTCACAGCCAATCATGCTACCCCGCAGCAAAAGATGCTACCTCACAGCCAATCATGCTACCCCACAGCCAATGATGCCACCCCACAACCAATGATGCCACCCCACAGCCAATGATGCCACCCCACAACCAATGATGCTACCCTTCTACATTTTCTTCCCAACCCGACACGTGATATTTTATATCCCGCTAATCTTCACCAAACCATTTTCTTTTACTTGTACACTCCCATGTTTCCTTCCTTTTCTTCTTTCCACCTTCTTGTTCATTTGCCTATTTCATTCAAGTGTCGCCCTCTGACATTGCTTTGCCTTCTACCCTCTGTCACCCCAATTTTCCATGAGCTGAGAATTAGTAGGAAAAAAAATCCACAAGGAATTTAAGGAATGCCAGAGTTGTGACCTGCTTGGTTTTGTCAAAGTCAAAGCAGATATCCATCATGTTGTACATCATTGGCTATTATTACCCTCGCCTGAGGAGAGGGGATGAGCAAATGAGTCCGTTTGTCGTTATTGGTCACGTGATTCGGCCGCCATCTTGGAAAAACCCCAAAACTTTGCACCTCCATCTCCAAAAGCGCTGCATCGAAAAAATTGAGACATGGCTCATTGTAAAGAACTCTCCATGTGGAATAACATCTTAATGATGATGTCATAGTTCGACAAGTACAAAACTTCATCCGATGAAGATGAAATTTTTTGGGCAGAGTCCAGGGATAAATTGGTGGATAAAAAAAGAATGATGACGTCATCGGTCACGTGGTTCGGCCGCCATATTTGTTTTAACACAAAAGCCTTAAAAACCACTGAAAATACATCGTGGCGAGGGTCTGCAATCTCTGATTGCTCTTTCTTGTTCTATAAGTAGGTTCTTATGATAAGGCACAGCAAGCCAATCCCTCGCCGGACCTTCATTGAGCACCTCACCGGTAGGTCTTTGAGCACCCCTCCGTTCATTATTGAGCACCTCGCCGGTCGATCATTGAACACCCCATCAGTCGGTCTTTGAGCACCCCTCAGGTCATCATTGACCACCTTTCCGGTTGGTCATTAAGCACCTCGTCGGTCGGTCATTGAGAAACTCGCCAGTCATCATTGAGCACCTCTCTGGTCGGTCGTTGACCACCCCATCCGTCAGTCTTTGAGCACCCCTCCGGTCATCATTGACCACCTCCTGGGTCGGTCATTGAGCACCCCATCAGGTGGTCTTTGAGCACCCCTCCGGTCATCATTGAGCACCTCGCCGTTCAGTCATTGACCACCCCAGTAGGTCTTTGAGCACCCCTCCAGTCATCATTGAGCACCTCGTCAGTTGGTCTTTGAGCACCTCGCCAGTCATCATTGAGCACTTTCCGGTCAGTCATTGAGCACCTCATCTGTCGGTCATTGAGCACCTCGCCAGTCGGTCATTGAACATCGCGCCAGGCGGTCATTGAACATCTCGCCAGTCGGTCATTGAGCACCTAATCAGTCGGTCATTGACCATCTCACCAGTCGGTCATTGAACATCTCACCAGTCGGTCATTGAGCACCTCGTCGGTCATCATTGAGCACCTCGCTAGTCGGTCATTGAGCACCTCACCAGTCAGTCATTGAGCATCTCGCCAGTTGGTCATTGACCATCTCACCAGTCGGTCATTGAACATCTCGCCAGTCGGTCATTGAGCATCTTGCCAGTCGGTCATTGAACATCTCACCTGTCGGTCATTGAGCACCTCGTCGGTCATCATTGAGCACCATGCCAGTCGGTCATTGACCACCTCATCAGTCGGTCTTTGAGAACCCCTCCAGTCATCATTGACCACCTCACCAGTCGGTCATTGAGACCTCGTCGGTCGGTCATTGAGCACCTCGCCGGTCATCATTGCGCACCTCGCCGGTCGGTCATTGATCACCTCGTCAGTCGGTCATTAAGCACCTCGCCAGTCGGTCATTGACCACCTCGCCTGTCGGTCATTGAACATCTCGCCAGTCGCTCATTGAGCATCTCGCCAGTCGCTCATTGAGCATCTCGCCAGTCGGTCATTGAGCACCTCACCAGTTGGTCATTTAACATCTCGCCAGTCGGTCATTGAGCACCTCGTCGGTCATCAGTGAGCACCTTGCCGGTCTGTCATTGACCATCTCACCAGTCGATCATTGAACCTCTCGCCAGTCGGTTATTGAGCACCTCGTTGGTCATATTTGAGCACCTCACCGGTCGGTCATTGAACATCTCGCCAGTCAGTCATTGAGTACCTGTCCAGTCATTGAACACCTCGCCGGTCGATCATTGAGCTCTTCGCTGGTGGGTCTTTGAGCACGTGCTTCTCCGTATGGAAATCCTACATCTCCAACTTATCGCAAGTAGGCCTACTGTAGTTAATCATGTAGCTGAGTGCTGACTCCAAGCAGATAATTTGATCAGTGTAACGTCAATCAAAGGTGTCTTCTTGTCTGTCAGTGCACCGTTGGGTCGTTTCACCATCCACAACCGACATACATCTTGAACATCCGTATTAACGTCCTCACATGAAAGTATGAACCAGGATTCAGCGCTCGCTGCTCGCATAACAATATCAGAACAACTACCTTTATGTTCTTATTACGTCATTTTTTCTCCATTCTCGAATAGATTAACTTATAAAATCCGTCGTGATGTCCGGATATCCGTCCGTCCATCCGTTAACTTTTTTCCTATTTTTGCTACTCCTCCCTTATCACCTGGCTGATTGGGGGGGGGGGGGGTCGAGGACGGGGGCGGAGGAAAGGTGTCAATGGATGTTCGAGAAGACCAGATCACTGACCACCTGCAGTTTTAAGCGGCCGATCACGTGTTCATCGTGCCGGCGATAACTCGCCTACTCTTCGCGAAAGACACCTTGGGATCTTAAACGTCCACCGACGACCAGTGCTAGCAGACAAGACCTCCTGCTTATCCTTCTTCCCATTAACGGCACCGTTCACATTGATGCGAAGCACCATAACGCCAGTTTATAGTTGGATCCGAACTCACTGATGATCCCCAAGCAGGTAACCCCCTTCATTCCCCAATGTGCTCCCATTAAAGATATATTTAAAGATTAATTTATTTTTTGCCACACCTGTATTACACCCAAAAGGTTTCTCTGCAAGCTATCAAACTGATGAATGCACCTCGATCGGTCCGGTTAATTAGCCTTATTAAAAACAACAATAAATTAACTCGCACTCATCTCTCTTTTTGACAGTTCGGCTCACCTGTTGCTGAACACCCAAACAACGAGGGCAAAATCAGCACGAGCAGGAGCCATTGCAGACCTTCCCAGGTACCTGAAGACATCTTGAACAAGGATGAAGCACTTGAGTTTCGCGGTCTTTTTAACGCGTTTGTCGAACAACAAGCGATGCGCCGCAATTGTTTGCTCCCGTTGCCATCACGACAGATCACTCTCTGCGATTATGACGTCATAGCAGGACTTGGACCGCACGTATGAACAGCTATATCCGAAAACAGCATTGCAGCCGGCGAAGCCGGTGTTGTCAATAAACGCGTACGTATTATGTCGAAAACCTGATTTTGCCTTGGCTCGAGAATTCCGAAGCGCAATGGAGGCCGCCATCTTGCGGATGCGGAAGTATGCATAACAAATTGAAAACGTTCAATAGGAGTTTCTTTCACCCGTCATTGTTTGATTCACTATCTTATGCACCTCTAATTTATTATTAAAATACTTTAAGACCAACCTCGGGCCGCACAGGTCTGGTTATCTTCAACGAATCGCGTCACCAAACACCGGACCCAATGAGAGTCGAGCATTTGAAAAAATATTTCTAAAACCAAATCACGCAATGGAGGCACTGATCTCTACAACCACTGAATAGCGCATCGCCCACTGAACGTAACACACACATGACACAACTGACGCTGCCGCACACACAGGTCGGCCATCTTATGATCTTAACCACTCGCATCGTATGCGGACGCGTCAGGAGTCAGGGAGTGAACAACACGTAATTTGTATGCAATTCCCAACTGAGCTCGTTACTTTCCTTCAGATCTGGACTTTATATCAAATCCCTTATACTATAGTTTCAAATTGTATTCTCGTAATAGAGGCCTATTACGTAATAGAGGTACAATGAGCTATCAACTGAGGCTATTGACGTGCCGTGGTGAGGGGTAGCGAGTGCCAGCAGTGGTGAGGAGTAGCGACTGCCAGCAGTGGTGAGTGGGTACCAAGTGCATGCAGTGGTGAGAAGGTAGCGAGTGCATGCAGTGGTGAGTGGGTAGCGAGCACATGCCGTGGTGAGGGGTAGCGAGCACGTGCCGTGGTGAGGGGTAGCGAGCACGTGCCGTGGTGAGGGGTGGCGAGCACATGCCGTGGTGAGGAGTAGAGAGTGCCAGCAGTGGTGAGGAGTAGCGCGTGCCAGCAGTGGTGAGGGTTAGCGAATGCATGCAGTGGTGAGGGGTAGCGAGTGCATGCAGTGGTGAGGAGTAGCGCGTGCCAGCAGTGGTGAGGGTTAGCGAATGCATGCAGTGGTGAGGGGTAGCGCGTGCCAGCAGTGGTGAGGGTTAGCGAATGCATGCAGTGGTGAGGGGTAGCGAGTGCATGCAGTGGTGAGGGGTAGCGAGTGCCAGCAGTGGTGAGCACATGCATGTATACCATCCATATCTGCAGAACAGATCGACGACTCCAAGGGAATCTATATGACAAAACAAAGGGTAACATAAAAATAATTTATATGTATTATACCGACTTATTCCAGCAAATATGGCCACAAATGATCAGGCTTCTTTACCACATCCATGTGCATATGAATGTTACTGGTTCTACAATGTATGTACATATCTGTTATACAGCTGTCAACATACAATTGATATGCAATTTTATTTAGTAAATTTATTTATTCTCTAAGTTAAAGCGCGGCGTTACGCGCGCTGCTTGTGAGCAAGGAGGAAGCGGACAAGCGGTAACATATAAACGTCTTTATTGTAAGAGCACACTGTAACACTGTACCGCTCCGGGCTGGGCGCCCGGTGTATACCATGAGGCCACGCCTACCCCTCGGGCGTGGCCACCGCCCACTTGGTGCGCGGAATGATGTCACCACGCCAGTGGGCTTTTGTGTCCGCCACACGCGCCCCCCCAGAATTCCCGCGCACCTGGAGGGCCAGTTTGCGGGGCAGACGAATGACCCGGCCGAAGCGCCCCCTGGCGATCGGCGGCGTCCGGGGTGCAGGGATGCCAGGTGGGATGCCCCTGGCTGCCCCTGGGATGGGTGCAGGACCGGGGGGCGGCATGGCGGCGGGGCTGGGCGGTGCCGGGGGTCCGCCCGCAGGAGGGCGGCCCCGACGTGGGGGTCGGGCCACTGGCGGTGGATGGTCCACATCGAGGTGGGCCGGCTTGAGGCGGTCTACCGAAACGCGGTCAGGAGTACCGCCGATGTCCAGGGTGAAGTGCTTCGCCCTGGTCTCCAGCACGCGGAAAGGCCCGTCGTACGGGGGCCGCAGTGGTGTCCGATGGGCATCGTGGCGGACGAAGACGTACTCCGCCGTGCGAAGCTCCGGGGCGACGTGCGTCGGTGGGTGCCCGTGGCATGCCCTTGGCACCGGGGCGAACCTCTGGGCGGTCTCTTGCAGAGCGGAGCGCTGCTGTGCCGCGGACCATGGTGCCGTGGAGTCGGGGAGGAACTCGCCCGGCACCCGCAGCGGTTGCCCGAAGACCAACTCCGCCGCGGATGCGCGCAGGTCCTCCTTGGGCGCCGTCCGGAGGCCCAGCAGGACCCAGGGGAGCCTGTCGACCCAGCCGCCGTCGCGGAGGGTGGCCCGGAGCGCGGCCTTCAATGAGCGGTGAAATCGCTCACACAGGCCGTTAGCCTGGGGGTGGTAGGCCGTGGTTCGGTGCAGCCGGACCCCGAGCCCCTGCGCAACCGCCCCCCAGAGCTCCGAGGTGAACTGGGGGCCGCGGTCGGATGAGATGTCTGAGGGGGCCCCGAACCGGGCGACCCAGGTGGCGATGAAAGCCTGCGCGACATCGGCCGCCGTTGTCGACGCCAAGGGCACGGCCTCCGGCCACCGGGTGGTGCGGTCCACCATGGTGAGGACGTAGGTGAAACCCCGCGAGGGGGGCAGAGGTCCCACCAGGTCCACGTGGACGTGGTCAAACCGGCGTTCCGGCACCGTGAACGGGGCCAACGGGGCCTGGGTGTGCCGGTGCACCTTGGCGCGCTGGCAAGCGAGGCACGTCCTGGCCCAGCCGCGGACGGCCTTCCGGAGGCCATGCCAGACGAACTTGTCGGCGATCAGCCTTTGGGAGGCCCTCGCGCCCGGGTGGGACAGGCCGTGGATGGCGTCAAACACCTGGCGCTGCCAGCCCGCGGGCACGATGGGGCGAGGACGCCCGAGGGAGACGTTGCACAAGAGGGCCGCGCCCGCGCCGTCGAACGGCACCTCGGTGACGCGGAGGCCCGTGACGGCGGTCCGCAAGGCCTGGACGTCGGGGTCAGCGGCCTGGTCCGCTGCCATCCGGGCATAGTCGATGCCGAGGTGGACTGCGTGGGCGACGGCCCGGGAAAGGCAATCCGCCACCGGGTTGTCCTTCCCCGCAACGTGCTGGATGTCCGTCGTGTACTCGGACACGGCCGAGAGGTGACGCTGCTGCCGGGCCGACCACGGCTCGGTGACCTTGCCCATCGCGAAGATCAGCGGCTTGTGGTCGACGAAGGCAGTGAACGCACGGCCCTCGAGCAGATGGCGGAAGTGCCTGACCGCCAAGTGAAGTCCGAGCAACTCGCGGTCGAAGGTACTGTAACGGCGTTCGGGCGGGCGAAGCTGCCGGCTAAAGAACGCCAGCGGTTGCCAAGCTCCACGCACCCATTGCTCGTGCACCGCGCCCACCGCGTAGTCCGAGGCATCGGTGGTGAGGGCGATCGGTGCATCGGGCGCCGGGTGCGCGAGCATGGTGGCGTTAGCCAAGGCGAGCTTCGCGCCCGTGAACGCCGTGTCCATCTGCTCGGTCCAGGTAACGTCGCCTTTGCCCGGCTTACCTCAGAGAGCTTCGTGCAGGGGGCGCAGGAGCTGGGCGATACGGGGCAGGAACCGATGGTAAAAGTTCACCATGCCCAGGAACTCCTGCAGCCCTCTGATCGTGCGGGGGCGCGGAAACCCCTTCACCGCCTCCACCTTGGCCGGCAGGGGGACGGCTCCGTTCCTGGTGACACGGTGCCCCAGAAAATCGATTGTGGCGGCGCCGAACCGGCACTTTGCGGGGTTCACAATCAGGCCATGCTGGCCCAGGCGTTCGAAGAGCGTGCGGAGGTGGCGTAGGTGCTCTTCGCGGGACGCGCTGGCGACGAGGATATCGTCCAGGTAGACGTAGACAAAATCCAAGTCGCGCAGGACGCTGTCCATCAGTCGCTGGAACGCCTGAGCCGCATTCTTCAGACCGAAGGGCATGCGCAGGAACTCGAAGAGTCCGAATGGCGTGATGACCGCCGTCTTCGGGACGTCCTCCGGCCTGACGGGGACCTGATGGTAGCCGCGTATGAGGTCCACCTTCGAGAAGAAGGACCTGCCCGCCAAACGGGCGGAAAAGTCCTGAATGTGGGGGACGGGGTAGCGGTCGGGAGTCGTGGCGTCATTGAGACGGCGATAGTCCCCGCACGGTCGCCATCCCCCGCCGGGCTTCGGCACGATGTGCAGCGGGGACGCCCAAGCGCTCTCTGAGCGCCGAACGATGCCGAGTCGCTCCAGGGTAGCGAACGCCGCTTTTGCCACCGCCAGCTTCGTCGGCTTGAGGCGGCTTGCCCGGGCGTAGACCGGTGGCCCGACAGTGGGGATGTGATGGGCCACCCCGTGCTTGACGGCCCCCGCCGAGAAGGTGGGCCGCGTGAGGGCCGGGAAGCCGGCGAGGAGGCGGGTGAATGCGTCCGCTGCCGGAAGCGTACAGACCAACGTGGCCGGAACCGAACCGTTCGGCAAGCCGCTTGGCAAGCCGCTCGTTGAGCTGGGCAACACACAAGCGAGCGAGCTGAACGTCTCGGCCTGGACAAGACGTCTGCGCTTGACGTCGAACAGGAGCCCATTAGCGCACAGGAAGTCCGCGCCAAGCAGTGCCATGGGCACGTCGGCGGTGACGAACGTCCATCGGAAAACCTGCCCTCCAAACCGCAGAGAGAGGCAGCGTTTTCCGTACGTACGGATGGGCATCCCGTTCGCGGCAAGCAGTGCGGGGCCCCCACCCGCGGCGTGCTTGTCTGACGTGCCGGCGGGAATGACACTCACCTGCGCTCCCGTGTCGCACAGGTAACGGCGCCCGGAGAAGGTGTCCGTTATGAACAGCAGGCTGCTCGAACGGCCGGCGCTCATCGCCACTATTGAGCGCCGGCCCGGGCGTTTCCCGACCCGTTGAAGGAGCATGGCGGATGACACCGCCGAGCTTCGTGGCCGAACTTGGCGTGGAACCAGCACCAGGTGGTGGAGCTGGAGGAGCGCGGCTGGATCCGCCAGGCCGGTGGAGTTGGCGGGTTTCCCCGCGGTGGCGGTTTTCGCCGCGGCGGTGGGCGGGGCGTGGCGGCGTTCACGAGGTGCGTATCAGCATGCTGCGTATGCTGTAGAAGCTGATGCTGTGGAACATGCTGCTGAACATCAGCGTCGAGGGCCGTGACGGCCACGCCGACGCTCGCCCGCGTGTCCGAAGCGGCGAAGTACCTGTCCGCCTCGGCTGCCAATGCTCGGGGTTCCGTTAGCTCGGTCCCGGCCAACGCGAGGCGAACCTGCGCTGGAAGTTGGCGCCGGAAAAGCGCCCGGAATAGCGAACCGGGGGCTTCGTCGCCCAACAGTGACAGCATATGGTCCATTCGGACCGACGGGCGCGTCTCACCGAGCTCGGGGAGATCCAGGAGGCGGTCGGCCCGTGCGTCGTCCGTGAGGCCGAACGTGGCTAGGAGTAGCCGCTTGAGTGCCTCGTACTTGTGGCCGTCCGGTGGGTGGCGAAGGACGGACACAACTCGAGCGGCCGTGCCGGGCCCGAGGGAGGCGACGACATGGCAGTAGCGCAGGTCGTCGTTGGTGAGGCGCCGAAGCTGAAATTGGGCTTCGGCTTGAACGAACCAGACTTCGGCCTGGGCCTCCCAAAATTCGGGAAGTTTAATCGCCATTGCCTTGTCGTTGGCCATTGCAATGGCGTCGTGTTCGGAAGGATCGCTACGGCAGATCCAACGTCGAGGGTCACCAGTAAAGCGCGGCGTTACGCGCGCTGCTTGTGAGCAAGGAGGAAGCGGACAAGCGGTAACATATAAACGTCTTTATTGTAAGAGCACACTGTAACACTGTACCGCTCCGGGCTGGGCGCCCGGTGTATACCATGAGGCCACGCCTACCCCTCGGGCGTGGCCACCGCCCACTTGGTGCGCGGAATGATGTCACCACGCCAGTGGGCTTTTGTGTCCGCCACAAAGTATTCCTTTCAGAAATTATAAATCATAACAAGGGAACTGCCTTCGCCCTTTAGCCTTTAAGGAATAAACTACATGCATGTACATACAACATACTTTACAGTCATGTAGTGGCAGTATTGCTTGAGCTCCGAGTCCAGACTCTTCAATGACAGTGACTAGATCTAGAGTCTAGACTCTTCAATGACAGTGACTAGATCTAGAGTCTAGACTCTTCAATGACAATGTGACTAGATGTAGAGTCTAGACTCTTCAATGACAATGTGACTAGATCTAGAGTCTAGACTCTTCAATGACAGTGACTAGATCTAGAGTCCAGACTCTTCAATGACAATGTGACTAGATCTAGAGTCTAGACTCTTCAATGACAGTGACTAGATCTAGAGTCTAGACTCTAGATCTAGTCACATTGTCATTTGTGTAAAACTGTAATCAGATCTAGATCTGATTACAGTTTACACCGTAATTTTGTGCATTTTTTTTACAGATTTTTATTCTTCACTTACAATTAAGTAATAATTCATACTTAGCTCCACACAAATCTGTGGCTTTGCAAGCTATTTGTTTTAAAGTATCCTAACTAAAAGTTAGATTGTAATGTAAATCTAAAATATAGTACTTTTTTACACAGCAACTAACAAGGGAATCTACACATGGGTCTGTACAAACATCGAACTCGTTCATGTGTTGCACGCTATTAACTCTAAACAGTCTCATTTACAGTAACTTTATTATACTTACAGATGAAATGTTGGATTGCAACCCTTGAACTGCCTATTTGTACAGTTGACCGCAGCACATGAAGGCATCTTGAGTCCATTTATAGTAATAACGAATCAAAATTATATATGTATTGGCAGGAGTGTTAACGCGAGCTTTCTTGGAGAATCAATGCGAGTGGTTAAGATGGCGGCCGGTTCGTACGTTTGGCGTCAGATCGATCAGCCAAGCGCTATCTAGTGGTTGTAGAGATCAGTGAATGCCTGAATGGAGGCCGCCATCGACCGGATGCGGAAGTTTGCATAAAACAATTGCGAAAAAGTTCAATAGGAGTTTGTTTCACCCATCGTTCTTTGATTCACAATCTAATGAACCTCTAATTTGTAATTAAAATACGTTAAGACCAACCTCGTTATCTTCAACGAAAATCGTCACCAAACACCGGAACCAATGAGATTCCAGCATTTGAAAAAATATTTTTTTGAAGCTTATTACGCGTTTCGGACGGTGAAAACGGCGTCACATATTCTAAAATTGACGACGAATTATTTTTTAGAAATCTCGTGGCCGTCGGGGATAGTTTTTCACGGCCGGAAATACGGTATAAGCGGTTTACATATTTAGTTTAGAAATACGGATAGTTTTTCACGGCCAGAAATGTCCGAAATTGAGACGGAATTCACCGAATTAATCAAGAACAAAATTTAATAAATTTTTATCTCATCCAGAATGCAAATGGTGTCATTTTGAACTCGGTACGGTACCTACTACACCAACCTACTACCAACTACCTAACCGACTGATGCCAGAGTGATGGGTAAAATAGTGGCAAGACGCTTTGGCTTCGCCGGCTCATTGCGGCTTTGCAGTCGGATACTAGTAGTTGTATGGTATGATGTAAAACAACTTGCACTGTATTAAATGGGATTATAGAAGGGCAATCTATTTATTACGTATGCAGTTATTTTAATGGAGGTGTCGATTTGGGAAATGGTGCCAGTGTTTACAGGAGGAAATGGGGATGCGTTGGGGGTTGTGTTTGGACAAATCCTTTTCATTGTACCCTGTTATCATTACGTCACTTCCTCCTAGAGTTTGGGTGGAAATATAGTTTTTCCTTCGTTTTCCCATTTCTTAATTTTATTCTTTCCTTAATTATTTCTTTCCAACAATGGCAATCGCACAAAATTCCTTCAGTTCCAAGCCAATCCTCTTCAAATTTGGAATCAATATATCCAAACTGATTTTTTTTTTCATTTGGACCCTTATTCGGATTTTAAAGGGTCAAAGGTGAAACACTAAAAGTCACACATTTATTCTTGCCATTTTGCATTGTATTTGTGTCGATGGCGATGAAGGTTGGCACAAATGTGCGTCCATGCAGCCCATCTAAAAATTCCGATGAGCAGTGTGTTCTGGATTATATCGGGGTTACTAGTATCCGACTGCAAAACCACAATGAGCCGGCGAAGCCAAAGCCTCTTGCCACTATTTTACCCATCACTGTGGCATACGTAGGTTAGGTAGTTGGTAGTAGGTAGGTGACTAGGTGTAGTAGGTACTGTCGGGCAAAGGGGGGGAATTAAGCTCCAGGCGGCATTAGGCTCCACTATATTGAAAATCTTGAAGGTAAATATAATGCATTTACAATGTAGTGGAGCCTCATGCCCCCCTGGAGCTTAATGCCCCCCTTTGTCCTACCTCGAAAGCCTTGGTAAAAGAGAAGAGCAGACAGTCCTCCCCAATACCTATAGTCCGGCAGCTAAGCTAAATATAGCATAACAATTGTGCATTTTGTGAGGAAAGCACCAGATTTGGCACATCAGTAGACTATCATATTATGAAAAGATCTGGATATTGGGCCATCTCAGATTCAGAGATTTGATTTTTGCAAGATTTGCAGATTTTGCAGATTTGCAAGTTGAGATTGCAACGCCAGGGACGGCCGACTCCTTCCTGCGAGCTGCCCACGTCACCCGCACAAGAAGAGCTCATCAAATCACTGCAGCGGCACTGCACATCCTGCAACACCGTGCGTATGAACGCCACTGTATGACATATGCTGATGATGCAGAAGACCTGCCTGAGTTTGAAGACTGTGTCACCAGAGAGGAGAAGACATTCCCAACTTTCAGTACTGGGCAACTGTGCTGGAACTAGAGATGTTGGTACTGGTCTACGTGCGTTCTCTGCGGCAGGCTTCATTCACGATGTACCTTGATGCCCTGACGGAACTGGTCCCATGGTTCCATGCCTTAGACCACACACACTATGCCAGGTGGGTCCCTGTTCACCTGAGGGATATGGTTGCACTCCCAATGAAGCACCCAGATCTAGCCAGAGAATTCAGGGCTGGCAACTTCACTGTACAGAAGACGAAGAAGGTGTTCTCTTCGATCCCAATCGAATCGAAATCTTGCAAAAATCAAATCTCTGAATCTGAGATGGCCCAATATCCAGATCTTTTCATAATATGATAGTCTACTAGTGTGCCAAATTTGGTGATTTCCTCACAAAATGCACAATTGTTATGCTAAGTTGCCCCACTACTACATGCAATAAATGTCACAAGAAGCTTAAAGAAGTAACTATACGATGTGCTAGCTTAGGGCCTATTTTAAGAAATTTTATTTGGGCTTAACATACGTTTTCACAGTGTGTGTAGTCTTCTAACTTCAGTCGCTGTCAGGGCTGGTTCTCTCCGGGCACTGCGGCTTCCTCCACCAGAAGAAGTTAGCTTGCAGTGAGATCAGTGCCAACAGTTCAGATGATAGCGCCGTTTCAACGGCAATGTGTGACTATCGTTAATCAAACCGAGCTTTCTTTCTTTACGTAAACCGCTTATACCGGTAGGTGCAGGACAACATTATAAATCAGACAAACCTACTGAGCATGGGAGCATGGGATTGAAGCCTAATTCGGCTTTTTAGGTCTACCACAAAAGAAGAGAAAAATTTCGAAAATGCCCCAGAGTCGCGACTGTTGTCGCGTAGGGTGCACTAACCGTAAGTTACGTGGTTCCACGGGCGCCTATTGAACTTTTTCGCAATTTTTTATGCATACTTCTGCATCCGCAAGATGGCGGCCTCCATGGAGCGATTTGGTGCATCAAATCTTCGAAATCCTCAAAGGATCCAGCAAAATCTGACATTTCAACCTAAGATTGTAAATAAAAAAAAGACAGGTGAAACAAACTCCTATTGAACTTGTTCGAAATTGTTTATGCATACTTCCGCATCCGCAAGATGGCGGCCGCCATGGTGTGATTTGGTGCGTCAAAGCTTCGAAATTCTCAAAGGATCCTGCAAAATCTGGCTTTTCAACATGATTGTGAATCAAAAAAAGACGGGTGAAACAAACTCCTATTGAACTTTTTCGCAATTGTTTATGCATACTTCTGCATCCGCAAGATGGCGGCCTCAATGGTGTGATTTGGTGCGTCAAAGCTTCGAAATTCTCAAAGGATCCAGCAAAATCTGACTTTTCAACATAAGATTGTGAATCAAAAAAAGACGGGTGAAACAAACTCCTATTGAACTTTTTCACAATAATTGTTTATGCATACTTCCGCATCCGCAAGATGTCGGCCTCCATGGTGTGATTTGGTGCGTCAAAGCATCGAAATTCTTAAAGGATCCAGCAAAATCTGGATTTTCAACATAAGATTGGGAATCAAAAAAAGACGGGTGAAACAAACTCCTATTGAACTTTTTCGCAATTGTTTATGCATACTTCCGTATCCGTAAGATGGCGGCCTCCATGGAGCGATTTGGTGCGTCAAAGCTTCGAAATTCTCAAAGGATCCTGCAAAATCTGGCTTTTCACCATAAGATTGTGAATCAAAAAAAGACGGGTGAAACAAACTCCTATTGAACTTGTTCGCAATTGTTCATGCATACTTCCGCATCTGCAAGATGGCGGCCTCAATGGTGTGATTTGGTGCGTCAAAGCTTCGAAATTCTCAAAGGATCCAGCAAAATCTGGCTTTTCAACATAAGATGGTGAATCAAAAAAAGATGGGTGAAACAAACTCCTATTGAACTTTTTCACAATTGTTTATGCATACTTCCGCATCCGCAAGATGGCGTCCTCCATGGAGCGATTTGGTGCGTCAAAGCGTCGAAATTCTCAAAGGATCCAGCAACATCTGGCTTTTCAACATAGGATTGTGAATCAAAATAAGACGGGTGAAACAAACTCCTATTGAACTTTTTCGCAATTGTTTATGCATACTTCCGCATCCGCAAGATGGCGTCCTCCATGGAGCGATTTGGTGCGTCAAAGCTTCGAAATTCTCAAAGGATCCAGCAACATCTGGCTTTTCAACATAATACGTACGCGTTCATTCACAACACCGGCTTCGCCGGCTAAAATTGTTCGGCGATCTCGACTTTACTCAGTTGGTTCGACAGTTCATTACTTATATTGAGAAATACGACAGAAGCCAAACAGTTCAATCTTGGTTTCATCAGACCACAGAATCTTGTTTCTCACAGTCTGAGAGTCCTTTAGGTGCTTTTTTGCAAACTCCAAGCACGCTTTCATGTGTCTTTCACTGAGGAGAGGCTTCCGTCTGGCCACTCTGCCATAAAGCCCAGATCGGTGGAGTGTTGCAATGATGGTTGTCCTTCTGGAAGTTTCTCCCATCTCCACACAGGATCTCTGGAGCTCGGCCAGCGTGACCATCGGGTTCTTGGTCACCTCTCTTACCAAGGCCCATCTCCCCCGATTGCTCAGTTTGGCCGGGTGTCCAGCTCAAGGAAGAGTCCTGGTTGTTCCAAACTTCTTCCATTTAAGAATTATGGAGGCCACTGTGCTCTTGGGAACCTTCAATGCAGCAGAATTTTTTTTGTAGGCTTCCCCAAATCTGTGCCTCGACACAATCCTGTCTCTGAACTCTGCAGGCAGTTCCTTCGACCTCATGGCTTGGTTTTTGCTCTGATATGCATTGTCAGCTGTGAGACCTTATATAGACAGGTGTGTGCCTTTCCAAATCATGTCCAATCAATTGAATTTACCACAGGTGGACTCCAATCAAGGTGAAGAAACATCTCAAAGATGATCAAGAGAAATGGGAGGCACCTGAGCTAAATTTCAAGTGTCATAGCAAAGGGTCTGAATACCTATGTCAATGTGATATTTGTTTATTCTTTTTAATAAATTGGCAAAACTTTTAAAAATCCTGTTTTCTCTTTGTCATTATGGGGTATTGAGTGTAGATTGATGAGGGAAAAAATGAATTTAACCCTTTGAGTACGGGATTTCTTTTTGGATAAAAATATCCCGGTACGGGATTAATTTGGCATTTTGGTACGGGAATGCAACGACGTACTGACGATCTATTTATAGGTATAGTCGATGACGTGTAGTAACGTCATCCGTACACAAAACCTTTTCGCGGGTTGCGGCATTGGACGTCATCCATACTCAAAGGGTTAAACGATTTCAGCATAAGGCTGCAACATAATAAAATGTGAAAAAAGTGAAGGGGTCTGAATATTTTCTGAATACACTGTATACCTGTCAGCAATGGGTGTGGCTGAAACAGCCGAATCCATTCATTAGAAGGGGGTGTCCGCATACTTTTGGCCATGTAGTGTAACTCTGCTGTGCAGTGGGGTAGTTAGCCAAGCTGACTCAACCATGGAGCATCCAGTTGGAATTTGTATTCTCATCATTCATCATGGTGTAACACTTTCCAGGACAGAGATAAATCAGGATAGTTCACATAAACATGATGAAGCATTTTTATGAAAGACAAGTATAAACGCTCGTCAAAAATGATGGGTTGGAACAGTTTATTCGACGGTGCAGCTTCATGAGCGTGCTAAAGTCTGAAGCCTCGGCCTTGTGTCAGATGTGCTTTTATCTTCTTTGTTTATTAGACATCATACGGATGTAAATAACACTCTTTTTGCTCTGCGCAGGTTGCACATCACGTGCAGAGAATTTCACCTCCTGTGCCTTGTATTTATTGTTATTATAAAAAACGCTTCTGTACACCGCCCTTGAGGCTCAGTTTGCAAGCCACCCTCTACAATTCCAATGGAAGAGACATAATTACTCTTTTATGGAAAATGTTTTTTTAGATTGTTTTATCCTCAAAAATAGATCATAGTGTTAAAAGATTGGCCTTTAAAACATGACTTAAATCATCCTTATGAAAGGGAACAGACATCTGTACAAACTCAAATACACAGATTGCGTTTTATATGGTAGATTACTGAAGGGACTCGGGAGCATGCATGGTGTGAAAACACCTCACAGGAAGACCCATGAGCAACAATGGCAATGCCTGTTGGGAACAGTACATGTCAAACTGGCCCTGAATTAATACAAGAAAGAGGAAAGTTCTATTGCAGGCACCCAGAGTGAGTCCCAGCAGAAAGGCGGCACGATGATAGCTATCATCAATGGTGGTGGGATGAGTTTAACCACAAGGATGTGGATTGGGAATGGTGTTGCAGTGGAATCAACATAAGGGGACAGCACAGGTATTAGTAGTCCAAGTCGTAGGCAGGATGGATGATATGAGGGTCAGCTGATGCTATTGGTGCACAAGTCAGAAACGATGTGACAGATAGCTGTGGCAAAACACCTTGGTGAGAGGTGAAAGGGCGGCAAAAAAATACACTGCCACTGGAGAGCAATAGCCCATCCGGGGGGGAAGGAAAACATGGGGGTGTTGGAAATCAAAGGTGAAAAGCAACGCTGCTAAAGGTATAAGCATGCATTGCAAAAAAGGAGAAGAAGAAAATAAGAGACAGGTGTGCGTGTGTGGCACAATTGGGGCACTGGTGGTAATGAAACAGCAACATCAAGGCATGATCAGCTCGGCCCGATTTAAAGGGCCTCACCTGGGCACCAGCATGTGTGTCATTTGCAAGGTAGTGTCAATAGGTGTTATCAAGGATGACTTCCATCCATATCAGCCTTAACCATCACAAGTTGAACTTACCTCTCCCTCCTACTTTCCCCAAATATATTACTTCTTCCACAGCCCCAATTAATCACACCTTGTTGTGGGGCCAGACAGGGAAGGTTTTAGTCCAATTCCTTCAAGAACTTGCTCGCCAGACATCAGATGATTTAAGCAGGAATTATTTGATAATGCTGTTGATAACTCGCCTTCCTTTTTGTGAAATCCACCAATTTATGCAACCTGGATGGGCACCTATGCATTGTCATGTGTTGTCGAAATAACCTTACCTGTGAAGCATCAATCTGACAGTTTATAGTCGAGTTGGGAATCAAACCCAGATTAGACAGCAAATAAGATAAGTGCACCACCTCTGCACCATCCTGTCCAAATAAATGAAACCGACAATGCATTTCTCAAAATTTAATGCAAAAGTTTTCTTGGAATGAACGTATGGCTGCTGTTTCACCGTCACAAATATTAACTAGCGTTAGCCTGCAAGGTCTTTAGGAAAATATGATACAAGAAGGCAGAGTATAAAAATATAATTTAACCACCTTGCAGGAAGCGTATTTGCTACACATTGCATGAAACAGGCAATAAACCCCAGAATACATTACAATATACAACTTTAACAATAACGATATATAGAAAGTTACTCGACGTGGTATGCCATACAAAAATATATTACCATCTCAATTAACTTAAAATATAATCAACCGAGTGGATTCCAAGGCGTGACAATAAATATGACCGGCTGTTAAGGCGAGTCCGAGAATAAATAGAGGGCAGAGCGATACAGAGGGTATGGCACATATGGGGCCATAGCGGCCGCAATGGGGGGTTACGCTGGAGATAGAGGCGGAGGCACTGCTAGGGGGTGCCATACTTCCGGTCCCAGCAGGAGACGCCCGAGACTGTGGAGGAGACGTGGATACCAATGTAATCCTTCCAGCCAATGCTCCTCTGTGGAGTTCGATGACGGTGATGAAAAAGCTGAACTGAAGGCGAACGCCCAGCGCAAGGGGGCGAGCGCCGCATGTGCTACGCTGTGCAGTTCGACAGCCGCGTAGCAAGACGCCAACACATCGTCCACCAGGATGTTCCCATGGGTGGTGAGCGGCGCGTATGCTCCATGTGCTCGCACCGGCGACACGCCCTTGACCTTCGCGACCTGCAGCTTCCAGCTCGGCCATCGGGGCAGCGTCTCCACGAAGTACCCTGGGCGCACAGCGCTTGCGAAACGTGCTCTTGGTCTCCTCGCCCAACCCGTGGATACGAAGACCAGGTGCGCGGGTGTGAGCAACAAGCACCGTCGCGGGTTCGTCGTGAGAACTCGAAGGAAGAAGTTCTTCTTCGCCATTGACTGCACATCGAGGAACGTGATGAAGTCGCTGTAAACGGGACGTCCACCCTGATCTGCGGCAAGAACGCGGTCTCCGGGTCGCAAGTCCTTCAGCAAACGTTTCTCGCCGGTCGAGACGCGCACCCAGCTCGTGCCGGGAAAACATCCTCCAGATCTAGCAGCGGCAGAATTCTCTGAGAAAAAGGATGGGAAAGTATAAGAAAGAGGAAGAATGTCATTTTAATGTAAACAATAAAGGAAACACACAGGCAGTACCTCAATTGAAAAGACACGTCAGTTATCTTATCTCCTTGATTCCCCACTGGAGGCTCAACATTTGTGCATCTCCTGCAGTGGTTAGACACCAGGAAAGCTTGAATGAGGCAAGGTAGTTAACCCTTCGCTTAACAGACACAAATAATTTGGAATTTGACCAGGTTATCAGGCCAAAGGCCAACTTTTGTCAACGGATGCTGGTTTCTTTTTTATTCTCGTTAACATTCGAGTAACAGATGGCCAGGGAGATTTAACATTCACGTAACAGGCAGCCACCTGGAAGACAGGAATTAAAGTCCACAGGGTTTATAAGTGCGACAGGAAAGAGAAAAAGGGAGGATTTGTGGCAATCTGGGTGAAAGACTAATGTATTGAGAGGCATTACATTAAGGAAGGAATTAATAGAGGATTATGAGTGGGTAGAGATGAAAGATTGTAAGGATGGTAAGATACTTGTAGGATACTTTTATAGGGCCGCTAGTGTGAGTGAAGACCAGGAAAGAGGGAGATGTGAAGAATTCCGAAAGGCATGTGATAAGGGAAGGGTATTGATAATAGACCAGACTCAGTGGCATAATCAAAATCCCAAAGACTGATAAATGGGGTATGTTAACTTGCCAGGGATACATTGGGCACAGGAACAGGAGAAACGCAGAGCAAATGAGGATTTTCTATCTATTGTCAAAGATTGTTTTTTAAACCAGTTTGTAGAAAAGCCCATGAGAGGGGGTACTGTGTTGGGACCTCTTTTAAAGTTATGATTCCAATAAGGTGGAGGAGATGTAGGTGGGTGACCATCTGTGGACAAGCGACCACAATGTAGTAAGTGCAATCATATTGTTTAGATGTGAAATTCAAAATTGGGTGTTAGGTTGTTGGATTTTAGGAGGGCAAACTTTGAGGGTTTGAGAGAAGTGATTTGGAAGATTTACATTGGGTAAAGTATATGAGAGGGCAGTCTGCATTGTATAACCTTCGAGGAGTAAATGTGCAGGGTACAGAATAAGCATATTCCAATGAGATGTAAAGGTAGACGCAGAAATAAAACAGGGTGGTCGAGCAAGGAGGTACACAGTATAATTAAGGATAAGCAGAAGGCATTCATTAAGTACAAAATAACAGGACTAGAGTGCAACTCGCATCAGTATTATGAGGAAACAGAGACTAGTTAAGAAGATACGGTAACTCGCCAGGCCAAAGGAGAATATGAAAATGACAGCCAAAAATATTAAACAAAACAACAAGTATACAAGTCAGAAAAAACATTTTATAACTAGAACGGCACTCGTTTATGGCTCATATACCAAGGTATCATCCATGCACCCTATTATGTCACAGTTTCTTGGCATGGGTTGTGTACAGTACATCATAAATTTACTTCTTCCCTCACATCAGGTCATAGATCTGACATATGAAGTTTCAGATTTTTCACATAACGATTTCAATTCAGCAATTTATGGCAGGAATAAAAGTTTACCAATGACGTCATCTTTATCACCCTATATCCACTGTCTAGTTGATGACATATGCCAAGTTTAAATTTTTTTGTTGAGCGGTTTCAGAGATATCCAATTTTTTTAATGTTAATCCAATTTAACTGCCATACCATGTGAACTAGACATCAGAGTTAACCCTAAAATATTCTCCATGGGGAGTCTCTCGTATGTTTCAAGTTTTGCATCGATCGGACAAGCGTTTGCAGAAAGAAAAAAAACATTTTAAAGCGAAAATATGTAGACGCAGACGCAGGCACTGCAATAGTCTCGCATCCCCTTCAGGGCGAGACTAAAAATTAAGAAACATGTATAGATGGAATCCCCAAAAAACAACCAAACAAAGTAGGAAGGAATGACAAAGAATGAATGATGAAGGAATGACAAGATAGTAATGACACCACAGCACAACGCCACAATCCTTTAACTGATTGCAATCACGACATAATTTGACATTTTAAACTCACCTGGACTTTAGTCTGGTGAATTTATGCAATTGAGCAGTGTCGGTAGGTTCATATCAAGGGGTGCCAATTTGATTCATACAGCTGTATGAAGAAGTAAATGTATTTTATTGGCCAGATGTAGGGTGCACCTTTATATGAACTTTTCTAGAGCATTACTTGGTTCCTCCTAAGAACACAAGGGTAGTGCAGCATGCACACGAGATTTTTTGAATGTCCCTTCTTTCTATTGTTCGACATTTTCTGTAAGCTATGGAATGTCCCTTCTTTTCTATACTTTGCCACATGGCACATACCCTTATATAAAGGGGCCTTTTCTATGCCCCTGGCATTTTACCCAATAATTACTATAGCATTAATATAACAAAATACAGTCAAAAACACTCATGAGGTATATGAATATAGACTCCGTTCTCACGTGAATAAGCAATATAGAGGAATCTGCCAGCGAGAAAGGGCAGATATGAAAAGTCAAAAAATCTTTAAGTAGTAGGTTGTAGACAACAACCGCCCAGGGTAGTACTACCTTTCTGACTTAGGAGTGTTAAAGTGGTGTCCGGAACCATCTTACACTCTCCGTGTCAGGATTGCTGGTCTTACTTTCTGTCTCACTCAAACTACAGTTACCGGGCTAGCTTTAATCTCTCTTTCTTACAAACAAACATCATACACATTGAATCATATACTTTTCTTCTTTTTATTTAAGGCCTGGCCTCGATGAGGGGGTGCTATACAGTTTGTGCCTGGAGCCTTCAACATAAAAAAAACAAAAATTGCCAAAAACAAAAAATAATAATAACGAAAGTCAAAATCATAATTGTATTGAGAAATTTATGAAACATCGCCCCTACCTTAAGATGAATAAAAGTGGCGTCGTTCAGGTGGCAACTCAAAATCACAATTATATTGAGGAATTTAGGAAAATTTCTTTCCCCCACTTTCCCCCTCCCCCCCCCCCCCCCCCCCCCACCTTAGGGCACCCGTTGGAACCCCACAACGTTACACAGAAGGTTTGGTGGGTTAGCCCCAAAACTGAGGGAGTAGTTTGGGGATGAACGGACGGACTGACAGACATTCCTGTTTTATAATATATTGTAGATGCCAACATGGCAGAATTTTTTTTACCCTCTCGTTTCTCTCCTCTTTCCCTTCTGTTCTATCCCCATACTCCTATATCCTCCCAATCTTCCTCCCCTTCTCTCCAAAACTCCACTCAGCTCCTTTCCTTCTCCTACCATCATACATTCTCTTCTTTTCCTCAATTTACGTCCCAACTTACCAATACGTACACAATAGAGATGCTTCCCTCCATATCCTCTTCCGTTCTGTTCCTTTACTAAATGTTGGCATTTCCAATTTCTTCACTCCCTTCCCTGTGTTAGCATAATAAATAGATGCCTTATAAAGGGGTCATATGATCACATCTATTTACATAAGGAGGAGGTCCTGCACGATTTGCTTGAACAATAGTACGCATATGGTATATGAAAAGGTGACTTTAGAATGCTCTTTTAATAACCGGTATAACCCCCTGTGAACCTCAATGAAAGTATCAGAAGACAAAGCAGTTTATTGGCAAAGGTTATACTGGGTGGTTTACCATTGCCTTCATAGCCGTTTAAATGCTGAGACTCAAGGACGGAAGTAGCATATACCATTTTTTAAATTTTTAATGACTCAGACGGGTTTGAACCAACGACCTCTCAGAATAGGAATGGAAGAATTACATGGCAGCTACATACACCTGAACTGATGCTTGGTTGTCTGTCTGCATGCCTCGGTAGGAACAAAATTAAAGAAACACAATATACAGTGCCTTCAGAAAGTATTCAGACCCCTTGACTTTTTTCACATTTTGTTGTGTTACAGCCTGAATTTAAAATGGATTATACCTGCCTGCTGTGGTGTTTGAGCATTACCTTGCCAATTTGAACAAGCCCATATGCACTTGGGCCAGAGTGGGGGCGGGAGAGGCCGATTATACATTCGTTATTATTATTGCCAAATTTAATATTATTATTATTGGTGTTGATAGTATTAGTATTAATTAATCTTTACTTTGTTACAATGTTATCATTATTTTGGTTTAGGTTATCAAGAGGATCTGAAAATTGGGAAGAAGTTTGTAACTTTTAAAGATGCGATGTGGACTCAAAGGAAAAATGTTTGGATGAAGACAGCAAGAAATATTTTTGGAATAACCACTGGCAAGTTTCAAAAGGAACACAAAACATGGTTGTGGAATATTAGAGTGCAAAAAGAACCCAACCAGAAGAGAGAAGCTGACAAAACTGTGCAGAAGAGTGAAGAACCTCAATATAAAGAAGATTATAAATGTTTGAAGAATGGAATGAAGGGAAAAAAATTGGTGATATCAAAGAAAAAAGTGTATGAAGAATGGGGGAGGAGGGGAAGCTTAACCACATCAGAAGGAAGGAATCACTATGCCCCCAGAGGTGTTTATAACAGAGGACATGGATTTGTCCCCCAAATTGGAGGAAGACCCTCACGTGTTCAGGCCGTTGGTGCTCTTATGGTTGGCAGCGAGTGTCCCAGAAGCATTGACGGAAAGAGAGTGGCAATCATATGTGTAGGAAAATTACATGCTTAGTCAGGGTCGCCCAGATAGCTCAGATGGCAGAACACTGGTATGTTTTTCCAGAAGACCTGGGTTTGATTCCTGGCCTGGGCAGGTAATTTTCCCACATATATCAATTTAATCTATAATAATAAAAGGCAGTGTCCATCTGTCCGTCCGTCTGTCTGTCTGTCTGTCTCCTCCATAACTCCAAAACCTTGAAACCTAGCAGACCCAAACTTTGCATGCACACACCTGGACCTCCAACAGATTTCAAAGATGAAAACTGTGTGTTTGGGTGTGTTATAACACCCTTTTTGAAGATGATTAACGAGGTGATCATAAGAAAAAAACCCGAAATGGTGGCTTACCAATATGACGGCCCGCCATCTTGGTCAGCCCACTGCACCTCGCTGGGTTCTTCTTGGTCAAGCTGCCATTTTGTTTTGGCCTACTCAAACGTGCCTTGCCATGGATCGATATTACACGATTGATATTATCATTACATAATTGAGGCATATCATCAAAATCTGGATTCGGATATGAGGATTGGAAGCTGTAGACTAACGTCCAAATCTGGAGTGAAATCTGACAAAATTTACCATATCTAGCGATTGATGATCGCTATTCAGGCTGCTTTTGCAAGCCATGGCTTAGTAGTTAGTAGACACTAGGTTACAGTAAGCAGAGCAGAGCTCCCTTTTTGTTTTTAGTCACAAGGCCAGGGAAGTTTGGGTGTGTCATAACACCATTTTTTATATATTTGTCTGCTCTGAGTTGTTTCCGCATGATTTGCTGCTTGAAATCGATCTGTTTTTAAAATTCCTCGGCCATTTCAACCAGAAGCAATCAGCTTGCTACCGCTTGCCAATCCAGCCGTTCCTTAATTATCACCCATATCGTTGAAGTGCTTGCTGGAGTGCTTAAGCTGTTTCGCGAGGGCTCTTATTAGTCCCCTACCGGTGTACACCGGAGGGGACTATAGGTTTGCACTCCGTCCCTCCGTCCGTCAGTCAGTCCGTCAGTCCGTCAGTCCGTCAGTCCGTCAGTCCGTCAGTCCGTCAGTCCGTCAGTCCGTCAGTCCGTCAGTCCGTCAGTCTGTCAGTCTGTCAGTCTGTCAGTCCGTCACGCAAAGAACAGTTTTCCAGACTTTATTTCTAAATGCTTAATGCTAATGATTTCAAACTTGGCACATCGTTTCCTCATGATAAGTTACAGATCAAGTTCGAACTTCACGACGTTTCGATCATTTTTGACAAAGTTATGGCACTTTGAACTTTGGGAATTCTGATAATTCTGATGATCCTTAACTCAGTGCCATTTTAAGTTTTAATTTCCTTCAAAAAAGATTATCTCTGCAATAATTGGACCGATTGAGATCAAATTTTCACCATAGGAGGGAATCGGTCTGTAGAATATTTTAATGGTAATTATGACATCACAGGTCACGTGGTTCGGCCGCCATATTGTTTTTCGTGAAAACACGAAAACCTCTTTTTCTCTGCAACGGCTGAATAAATCGAGGCCAAACTTTGCAGGCAGAATCGCATACCCATGACGAACAAAAAATCAGCGAGCATGACGTCATGCGTCACATGGTTTCAGAGTTATCACGTTTTTAAGCATGAACCTTTAAAACCGAGCCCCTCCCTCATTTTTGATCCAATCGAGGAGAAACTTCACAGATCTGTTCCGCATGTCAGTCTACTAAAATGTCCGTTTGGAATTTGCGATAGCTCACGTGGTTTGGCAGATATCGTTAATTAAACGAAAATATTTTTTTAAATGGATATCTCTTGAATCGCTTTATTTATCGACGTGAAACTTCATACTATAGTAGAAGTCATGAAGTGTAACAAGTGTGCAAAATTTCAAGATGATTGGATGTACGATCTGGAAGCTAGAAGTTGTTATTGCGTGAAGAAGAAGAGGCGGCAATGTGCGGATTTAATTATTTATCACGTGTACAGACTGAAAGCATCGTTGGACACGACCTGTCGCGGTCATTTTAACCTCAAATAAAATTCTAATTTAAGATTTGTCAATAGCTGAGGTATATTAACAAACGAATAAATCAGATTTGGTCAAATTCTGACCTTTTAAAATCGATCGCATTTGACAGAGTTGTGACAAGCTGAGGAAGAAGAAACCTCGCATTGGCTTCTCCAATGTGCCATAAAAAAATGGATATCTCTTGAATCGCTAGTACCTCACACCGTGAGTTGGTAATAATTTATATAATTCACACAGTGCAATACGTGCAGGCCGCTCCACGGAGCGACCTTGCGGGCTTATCAATGAGGCGAGGCGTGACACACGTGTCTCAGCATACCTCAGATCAAGTTTGAAAACCAGCATCAACCGCGCATAAATTTGCATATTAGATCATTTTTGACAAAGTTATGGCACTTTGAACTTTGGTAGGCGACATGTATTGCAGCGCAATACTCAGAATGCTTGTTTGATTAGTCACAAGGCCGGGGAAGTTTGGGTGTGTTATAACACCCTTTTTGAATATGATTGACGAGGTGAACCACTACTTGGTGAACACTATTCAGGCTGCTTTTGCAATCCATAGCGTTACAGTAGACAGAGCTGCCTTTTGTTTTCACGTACCCATTTTTCCATTGACTAACATTTTTGTGCGATATAGTCACTGGGGGAGGAGACCCCTATGGGTGCAAGCCTGGCAACCAAATTAAGACCCCCCCCCCCTGCCCTCCTCACTCCACCCTCCTTCCCTTCTCCCTCTTCTCCCTGCTCCTCCCCCTCCTCCTCTCTCCCCATTTCCCCCTCCATCCTTCCTTCTTCTCTCCTCCCTCATTTCTCTCTCCCTCCTCTCTCTCTCCTCCCACTTCACTCCCTTTCCTTGTACTCACCATTTCCCTTCCTCCCTTCCCTTCCCCCTTCCTCCATCTCCCCTCTCCCTCCCTCCTCCTTCCCTCTCTCTCCTCCCCCTTTCCCTTCTCCTCCCCCTCTCCTCACCCCTTCCCCCTTCGCCCCTCCTTCCCCACTCCCCTCCCTTCCCCCTTTCCTCCACCTCCCCTTCCCTTCCCCGCCTCCTCCCTCCTCTCCTCCCTCCTCATTCATATTCCCGTCAGGAGGTGACTCATTGTTACCCGACAACGCCGGATACTTTTGCTAGTATATTTATATACTGTACTGTCGGACCTCAAAATTTGCGTCCCAACATTCACGGACCCCGTGTATTTGTGGTTCATACATTGTGACCTGCTTCTACATTCTTAAAACCTGTGCAGTCATGGTTTTTCGTGGGCACAAAAAAAAATTGATCGGCAACACCAAGTGATTATTTAATTATTTATCTGTTGTTTAGTTGTTTTATTTTTTCTTTAGAATGATTGTACATGCTGCCCTGTCTCCTGGCAACCATTGGAAATTGTTTAAAATACCGTGATGCTGTTTAAAATACATTTAGTCCATGTAATATGCTGCTGTAGCCTGTATTTATTGGTAAGGCCAAGGCCACAAGGCATGCTCTCGTGAGATCACAGTCGATCCAGTCCGAGTGGGAAGTGCAGATGGTCATTCCAAAACCTGGAACTAAACCATAAATATAAACCAGAAATATCGCATTACATTACAGTCCGCATGCAATTAAAGTGACTGTTATCCCCAAAGTGCGTTATGATCTCGAAAATAGTTGCGGTTTAAGATTGAAGGAAGATATACGGTATTCTGTATTATCTCATTCAGGATAGACGTTGAGTTTAAATTGCATACTGCATTGCTGCAATTGCATTAAATTTAAAATTAAATTAAATTTAAAATAAATTGCATACTGCAATTTAAATGTACAGGCATCGGTCCTTGTGGTAGAATTTCATTTTATTTTAGATCCTAAATAAAAGTTCATTTTTACCTATGTACCATGGAACCAGCCTCACTGATCGGTGCAAGATATCCATGGTATAACTCTTGCGCCGATCAACGAGGCTGCTTCATGGTATGGTAAGTAAAAATGAACTCTTATTTTGAATCTTAAATAAAATTCTAACACAAGCACTGTGTGATGCCAGTAAGTTTAAAATTATTCAATATAATCTCAACGTCTATCTTCTCACACACACACACACACACACACACACACACACACACACACACACACACACACACACACACACACACACACACACACACACACACACACACACACACACACACACACACACACACACAATTTAAGAAACAGGAAGTAAATTCCCGCGTGGGGCTAGTGTGAAAAAATTCTGACAACCCGGGACTCTAACCCACGAACCTCATCACTTACACAGTGACAGCCCACTGAGCTATTGAGTCTCCAGGATATATTCCATCTTCTATCTATATTTAAATGCAAGGTGCCTGATTGCATCTGAATGGGGTAAATATCGCAACCACAGCATGTACAATGCTGAATGATACCTCAATTAAGATTTATTGGGTCCAGATGGTGGATGCGGAGGTTCACAAATGTTGGTGTTCATGAAATTTTGAGTTATATTAATTTTTTGGTTTGTACATGTGGTGTATATGCTCAGAGTCGTTGGTTTGCACATCTACCGGAAGTTTAAAAAATGTAATACAAACTACTCAGTCATTTATGTCAACATTTATTTACCTTTCCATCAATTTACTTCACCCAGAAACCTTAGCAATCATAACAGTTCGTGACTATTTTGTTGTTGTAGATTTTGTTTCTCCAATTAGTGGCACGAATTTTTAATGGTACCCTAGAGTTTATTAGCCCCCTAGGAGTACTAAACCAACATTTAAAGTGTTTTTCTTCCTTTTTTTCTGCCAATGTCTGAGCTGTATCTCGGACTTTGGGAATGAAAAAACGCATTTTTTTTGTCATTGCCCAATTTTTCCAATAAGGAGTCCCAAACACCACTTGGCCTTGCAAGATGTTCTTGCATCATAATAGTGCAACTGCATTGACGTTGTGCACTTGATATTTGTTTCGTCTCCTTCACCTACCTTGTTCAAATTGTGACCGAATTAACAAAAAACACCTTTTTGATCATGACTTGTATATTTTTCTTCCGATTTTCATGATGTGAGTTTTATGGATAGAATGTAGATGGAGACACATTTTCTTGATGTACACTCCATTCCGAAATGTTGAAGGTCAAGGTCATATGGTGGTCCAAACAAAATATGGCCATCATTGGATTGTGAATAGGCCCTCGACCAAGAGTAAGTTGTGGGAGATCATCGAGGTCAGGGGAGGCTTACCGTTGGTTGTGGGCCCAGTCCTATTCTCCTATCCCAGTAAATTCTGAAGTTCCCCAAGGCAGTGTGTTGGGCCTAGTCCTATTCCTGGTCTTCATAAATGATCTCTTGTTTTTCTGGAAAATCCTCATCTATTTGCTAATGAGTCCACCCTGTGCTGCACCTGTGCATCCCTCAACCTTCAGCCAAGAGGCTGCAGCCTTTTCCCTCACTTCAGACATTGACAAAATCACAAGATGGTCAAACACTTGGAATATGTCTTTCAATACTGACAAATCTCACACTCTCACAATCTCTTTCTGAAAGGACTGTCTAAGAAAGCCCCCCTATCTACTTTCTAAACAATCCTCTTGAGGAAGTTCAGTCATTTAAACTTCTGGGTCTCACTATCAGCACTGAATTTTCCTGACCTAAATCCAGGATCACTGCTCACCTCCACTTATTCGTGCCTCTTTTTTCCTGCCTGTGGAAAAAAAGACTGTGGTACATTTAGATCGTTTCAGAAGAAGGGTGTTGATGGTGGACCATGTGCACCCAGCAGAAGCCTGAGTGGTGGAGGGAGGTGGGCAGGGGGAGCAAAGCACAGAAAGAGCATGGGGTGCAGGACCAGAGAGGAGGTGGTAGAAGACAGATATTAAATTATATTGCATTTTGGGTCACATGACTAGCCATTTTCACTTGTGAAATGGAAGATTCCCAAGTATCTTGGTTGATCTGGCCTGTTATTCTGCCTGTCTCTCTCTGTTTCTGTCTGGCTGTCTATCTATCACCTATAGGTTGCATTTTTACTCTGATCTTCAAGAAATTTAACCACCTGGTAAAGGTAGTTACAAGTTAGAAGTATATTGGGTTTTTTTTCGGTCAAAAGGTGAAAGGTCATGATCACATAAATCATCAACGTTATCCAACTGACTTGACAAAGGGAGCCCTCCATAAGTATTGGAACAGTGAAGTCAAATTTGTCATTATTGCTATATACTCAAGACATTTGGATTTCAGATCAAGAGACGAATATGTTGAAAGTGTACAGAAGGTCAGATTTTATTTATTGGTACTTATCCGCATATATGTTTTACCATTGGGGAACAATAGCACTTTTTATGTTCAGGCCCTACCCCCTCCCCCCTGTTTGAGGTATTGGAACAGATGACTGACAGGTGTTTCTTATTTCTCGGGTGTTTCTTATTGTATTGACTGTTCACACATAAAAGAGCTGTGAATGTCTCGTCTTGGTTTTAGGCTTTGCTTTTGCTTTGGAAGTAAATAGGTATAAAATAACATGAAGACCAGAGAACTGTCTATGAAAGAAATGCAAGCTATTTGGAAACCGAAATAACAAAATAATTAAATTAGAACCATAACACAACAATTTGGCAGAGCAAATACAACAATTGCGAATATCTTGAAAAAGAAATAAACCACTAGTGTCCTTAGCAATAGACAACGGCCAGGTAGGCCAGAGAAAACAGCTGCAGTTGATGACATAAACATCATCAGAGATGTGAAGAAAAACCATGAAACAACAATCAGTGACATCACCAAAAACCTCCAAAATGCATGGGTAAAAGTATCACAATCTACCGTTCGCAGAAGACTTCGACAGCAGAAATACAAAAGCTACACCACAAGATGCAAACCTCTCATCAGCACCAAAAATATAAAGGCTAGATTAGAATTTGCTAAGAAGTACAGAGGTGAATCAGTGAGTTGTGGAACAAAGTTTTATGGACAGAGGCAAACCAAGACAAACCTTTACCAAAGTGATGGAAAGGCAAAAGTGTGCAGAAAGGAAGGAACTGCATATTATCCAAAGCAAACTACCTCATCTGTGAAGCATTGTGGAGGTAGTGTCATGGCTTGGGCTTTCATGGCTGCTTCTGGATATGGCTCACTCATCATTATTGATAATGTAACTAATGATGGCAGCAGCAGAATGAATTCAGAAGGGTATATAAACATTTTGGCTGACCATGTACAAGAAAATGTACAATAAAATGCCCCCAAACTCATTGGACAGAGCTTCACCATGCAGCAAGACAATGACCCAAAACACACTGCCAACGCAACCAAGTAGTTCATCAGGGGGGGGAAAGTGTAAGGTTTTAGAGTGGCCAAGTCAATCTCCTGATTTAAATCCAATGGAGCATGCATTTTACTTGCTTAAGAGGAGACTAAAGTCAGAAACACCCCAAAACAAACTGAAATTGGCTGCATTAAAGGCTTGGCAAAGCATCGCGAAGGAAGATACTAAGAGTTTGGTGGTCGATGGGTCACAGGCTCGATGCAGTTATTGTGTGCAAGGGATATGAAACCAAATACTAACTCTTATACTACTTTAATTCACTTTAAGTTAATCTGTTCCAATACTTATGCTTACCTAAAATGGTGTGACTGAACATAAAAAGTGCTATTGTCCTACAATGGCAAAACATATATATACATAGTGATTCTTCACCATTGAGTGATAGGGCCAAAAACGATATATAGCATGATATTTGAAAAAGTTGTGGACGACTTATGACAAAACTTGGTGGATTAGTTGAGTACGTCACAGGAACAAGCCAATTATATTTTGGTTCAGATCTGGATCCAGATCTGGCATATCAGTGGAATACAAAACTTAAACTGTTGAGCCTGGGTGTGGTATGCTCTCTACTGAGTGTCATTCTAGTTGAAGACTTGTTTCAATCTCCACCGTCCACTGGCTATTGTGAATTAGGATTTACCAGCCTCAAAACTTTAAAGAAGTTCTTCATATCAAGGATACTCTGACCTGTTTGGAGATTAAATCTGATACAGCAAATATTTGTGGAATTTTCGGGTTTTACAGCTCAGTTTATACATTGTATTTTATGCATTTGATGGCAAACAATCTGTAGGAGATGCACTTTTTTGCAGAACACAATGCTATATACGATTACATGTCCTATATAAACAGAAATACTCCTTTGTAGAAGTCTGTAATTTATATTATCTCGCATGTTCAAAACTGGAAATACGTAAAAAGCAATTTTACTGAGCCGAGAGGGAAAAGAAAGCTTCGACTTTGCATCGGGTTAATAATTTTCTGCTTTTAAATAACTTGCAGTGCTCTTTCTCCCAGTGTTGACCCAGAGCCCTGGTATGCATGCAGTGCGAATGGAAAAGGGGGATCAATCCCCACGTGCCTCACCTGCTTTAACAGAGCAATGCACGTGAGCCTTGGACTCGTAGAAGACCCAGTCAAACCCGGCTTCCACGGCGAGGCGTGCCAACATGCCGTACTTGCCACGGTCCCGGTCAGATGTGGTCACGTCCACGGCGCGCCCCTCGTAATGGAGTGAGCCGTCAAAGTGGTGTCCATCTTCATCCCATCCCTCTGTCACTCGAAGCTTTACTCCAGGCCATTGATTCATCACTGATATCGCCAGTGCGTTCAAGCGGTCCTTACACCGCTGGCACATACACACATGGACACACGCTGAAGTTTACATGTGCATATATCATGCTCACATCTTGCCATATTGTATAATATTGCAATAAAACATAAACTTTCATAGTACTTATGCCATGCCTTAATCAGGCAATGTCTCCACCATGGTTCTTGTATACTTTCCCATGATGCTGCTACACAGATTTCCTCCAGTCATTGGTGTGAGGCATTCCATCTGCATCAATAAGGCTACATATCTAAAGGTCTATCGATGAACTGACTTATTTGCATTCTTAACTTAAGGTTTATTAACGTTAGCCCATGAAATTGACCTTAATCATTGGTCCAAGTACTCTGGCATTTCTAGAGGCATTTATATCAGAGTGAGGCAGATAAATTTTCATTCATGCAAAAAGTTCATTGTCTACTATTTACAGTCACGTGAAAAAGTAAGTACACCCCATGTAAAGTTTTGACTTTTTCAACATATTTCAACATACAGCTATTTGATCTTCATTTCAACAATATTGATAGATAAAGGTGATATAATATAACAAATATCATGAAACATTTACATTTTGTAGTCCATTGTATAATGTAAAGAAACATAAATGAAAATTTCGCAAGTGGAAAAAGTAAGTACACCCCTACATTTATCACTACTTCAAATACCTAAAATTAGAATCAGGTGCACCAGCTCAGGTGCAAATGATTAGAACATCGTTAGAGAGGATCTTGGAGGAACCTGTCTTATTTAAACCTCAGACATTTAGTTTGGTTTGCTCTTTGTTGTTGAAGTGTGCGGCGTCACCATGCCTAGATCAAAAGAGCTCTCTGATGCCTTCAGAAAGAAGGTTATAGATGCCTACGAGTCTGGGAAGGGATTTTAAAAGATCTCCAAACAATTTGAAATCAATCATTCGACTGTCCGGAAGATCATCTACAAGTGGAGAAGATTCCAAACAACTGCCAACTTGTTCAGGCCAGGCTGCCCCAGCAAGTTCAGCCCGAGAGCAGACCGCAAGATGCTGAAAGAAGTCTCTAAGAACCCCAGAATGTCATCACGGGACCTACAGGTAGCTCTTGCCACTGTTGATGTCAAAGTGCACGAGTCTACCATAAGAAAGAGGCTGCACAAATTTGATCTACATGGGAGGTGTGCCAAGAGGAAACCTTTGCTGTCCAGAAAGAACATCAGGGCAAGACTAATGTTTGCCAATGAACACCGAGGCAAAGACCAGCACTTCTGGAACAATGTGCTCTGGACAGATGAGTCAAAGGTAGAGCTATTTGGCCACTGTACCAGAAGACATGTTTGGCAAAAACCAAAGACAGCATTTGACCACAAGAACCTGATACCAACTGTAAAGCATGGTGGTGGAAATATTATGGTTTGGGGCAGCTTTGCTGCATCAGGGCCTGGGAAGCGCACCATCATAGAATCCACGATGAATTCTTCATTGTACCAAAGGGTGCTTAAGGATAATGTGAGGCTATCCGTCGGAAAGTTGAAGCTCAACCGAAGGTGGACCTTGCAACATGACAATGACCCTAAACATACCAGTAAATCCACCAAGGAATGGCTGAAAAGAAAGAAATGGAGGGTTCTGGAATATCGTCCAAAAAAAAAAAAGAAAGATATAAACTGGGTGACTATTCACTGGATATCACTACATCGTGATGATTTGTTCTATTTCACGACTTTAATGAAAATCTACTACATAAGAGAGCCGTTGGTCTGTGTCTGTCTGTCTGTTTCGCCATTTTTCTCAGAGATGCCTGAATGTATCTTCGTCAAACTTTCAGAGGTTCATCAGTGCGAAGCCTGCGAGTGCTTTAGACAAAAAAGAAACATTTTTTAAAAAACGTTTTTTTTTATTTTTAATAAATCGCTCGATAGTGCCTAAGCCTTTTTGATTAATGACAGTTATATACAAGTACACATTCGCATAAATAAATACAAAACAATTACCAGACATTTGATCACAAATAATCAAACTATTCTAGAAACAGTCAAAGTTGGTGGTAAGGCTTCTTCTTCTTCCTGACGTAATCATACTTAACTTAGAAATGAGACCAACGGCACATTCAGCAGCATATATTCAACGAAAAGGTAAAATGATGATTTGACATTTGTGATGGATCTGATTTGGATGTAATTACTTTTCCATTATATTTTCCCTCATTTCAAATACTAGGGCATGCCCGTACTATATCTATATCTAAAATTATATCCCCCCCCCTCTATTTACATGAAATGGTTTGGTCCAAAGCGAACGGCTTGCGAGTACGGTGACAATCCCCCCCCTCTATTTACATGAATGACAGTTATATACAAGTACACATTCGCATAAATAAATACAAAACAATTACCAGACATTTGATCACAAATAATCAAACTATTCTAGAAACAGTCAAAGTTGGTGGTAAGGCTTCTTCTTCTTCCTGACGTAATCATACTTAACTTAGAAATGAGACCAACGGCACATTCAGCAGCATATATTCAACGAAAAGGTAAAATGATGATTTGACATTTGTGATGGATCTGATTTGGATGTAATTACTTTTCCATTATATTTTCCCTCATTTCAAATACTAGGGCATGCCCGTACTATATCTATATCTAAAATTATATCCCCCCCCCTCTATTTACATGAAATGGTTTGGTCCAAAGCGAACGGCTTGCGAGTACGGTGACAATCCCCCCCCTCTATTTACATGAATGGTTTGGTCCATTCGCAACGCCAAAGCGAACGGCGAACGGCTTGCGAGTACAGTGACAATCCCCCCCCTCTATTTACATGAATGGTTTGGTCCATTCGCAACGACCACAGAACCCCCCCCTCTATTTACATGCAATGGTTTGGTCCAAAGCGAACGGCTTCCGGAGTTTGGTAAAGCAATCGCCATCGCGTGCACAAATGCGCAGGAAAGCGAATGAATCGCAAATTCGTTTTTATTAGTTTTAAAACTTTATTAAAACATAGTTTAACGCCAACATAGTTTGCAAACGTGAAATAAATGAATACGCTCTCAAATGTGCCGTCCGAGGTAGAGTCTGATCGCCACGTTCGGCACACGCGATAGCTCGCTGCTCTCTGATTGGTTGAAGCGTTTTTTGTACATAGCTCGGTAAGTACTTGTCCGATTAATTACAAACCTTGAAAAGGCACATCCTCGGGTCCCCAGCAATATACCTGGCAAGTTTCAAGTATATCGGACCCGTGGTTGTCGAGAAACAGCGGTCACAGACAAACACACAGACAGACACACACACAGAGATTACTGGCATTATAGATAGATGTTGATGTTTCTTTTTCGCTTGAGCAACCCCCGGTACTCCAGCTATAAAAGCTTTTTACTTTACTCGGGGTACAAATACAAATGCAACTTTGTCTGGGGGGTAACATAGGCTATGTGGCCACAGCCTCATTCGGGGGTGTGGACCGGGAGAGGGACGAAAAATCTCTATGTAAATGTGTACCGTGTAGCGTCACCTGATGATGGTGGCAGAGGGTATTACAACTTCCTTTTTTGTCCTGTGTACCTGAGGTTAAAGCACTCTTTGTACAGGAAAATTTTTCCTATTCCCCCCCCCCCCCCCCCCCCCCCCAAAGATGTACAGTATATGTAGTATAACTTTCATATCATTCACCTCCCTCTCCCCTCCCCTCCCCCTTCTACTCCCCCCACTCCCTTCCTCACGCCTCCCTCTCCTGCCTCCCTCTAACCACCCCTCCCACCCCCCTGCCCCCCTCTAGTCGCCCCTCCCACCCCCTCCTCCCCCCACCTCCCCGCAATGTTGGTTACTCCTGCTAGTCCCTTATAAGAGATCCTCCAGTCAAAGGTGTCCAAATAAAAAGGCTTTCCTTGTATGTCATCGAAGTTGATGCAATCATATGTAATGACATACATCTCCACTTAATGCTGAGTAAAGCAATATCCTTTGGTGTTTTGATAAGTTAAAGCTTTTGGGAAGGCTTGTGGAAGCTAAAATGAAATTGATAAACGACTGCAGGTATTTTAGGCTTAAACGCGCTAATAAAATTTGTTTAGAAAATCTTGTTTTTAGTTTTCATTTTCAAGACATGACCTCACTCAAAAGTTCAACCTCTCGCTTCTAGTACGTTCGTACAACAGTAGAAACATGGAATCCGAAGACCTTGTAACTTATCTCACGACTGTGGGGTTAACACTCAATAAAACAAAGTTCTGGCAAACATAGCCGTAAGTAAATAAATCTCAACTTACTTTAGTGCCAGACTGTCATTAAGGTGATAAATCATTAGCTCCAATAGTTCCAGGAAGTATCTGTTCAAATGGTTTGTACGTATTATTGATTTGTTCTCTTAACATTTACTGATCTTAGTAATCTAACATTTTGAATGACACATCATTGAAATATCCAGCCAAGATTAATTCGGCTCCTTGTTTTAAAGTTTCATTAAAGAAAACATTAGGAGAAGAAGAGAAAGAGTTTTGCTGAATCATGACCTTCAAATGCAATGAAAGTCAAGCTCGGCAAATAAAATAAAAGTGTGTTTAAAATGAATCGGTAAAAATAATAATAATAATAATAATAATAATAATAATCTACTTTCCATATTATACAAGGAGCTGTGTCTGTCTGTCTGTCTGTCTGTCTGTCTGTTGTGCAATATCTTGAGAATGGATTATCAGATTTCAATGAAACCAACAACAGTGGATTCAGATAACTCTCAGGAAAGTTTGTGATGCAAAAACAGGAAGGTTTGTGTGTGGGTACATGGGCACACGTGGTGAAACTGCAAATGCCAACTTGTGGTGCTGGCTATCCCCATGCAGAGGGCAGGATCTCCCAGGAATCATTTTATGTTCTTCTTACATAGATTAGGCATCGCAACTGTGCCGAGGAAAACAAACGCCGCGGCTTTTTTCGCATTTGCGCAAAGGCACAGTTGAGGAAACCTCAGAGTTTGTGTCCTGCCATGGCCTGTGCCTAATGCGTACCCCAGGCAGTTTGATCAAAATTAAAAAGAGAAGGAGAGGGTGAGAAATTATTTTTATTTTCATCTTCCTCTGAGTGTAGTATATTATTCGCAATTTGGCATCTACAAAGGCTGTTAGGTTAAATACCCCATTAATACACGCCCCCTCACTCCATGAGTATATACTGTATCTAGGCTGGTATAGAATGGCACTCAAAGTAGAATGGCACTCAGTAGATTAGTAGAGCATCCTTTTGAGCTCAAAATTAATTGATGATTGAATTCTGTGACCACATATGCAAGTCCTCTTCAAATTTCAAGTCAATCGGATTAAAATTGAGGATTTTAGAAATTTGAAAAAAAGTAGTTGCCCTATGTTGACCTTTTGACCTCAAAACTCAAATATTTGGTCAGACCACAAACTCCACCATTTGGTGAAGTTTCGTGAAGATCGGTTTGAAATTGTGACCTGCAGGCAAGTATAAGTGAGCAGACAGACAAACCACACAAACACACACACAAACATACTTGGACCAACATACTTGCTAAAAAAAATAATTTCTGCCGAGTTACAAAACAAACAGACAGGGGTGAAAACGTAACCTCCATCCACGTAACCTCCATCCACCTTTGGTGGCGGAAGTAAAAACGCTTGAGTTTTGTGACTCGTCCAAGATTCTTCTTCCCAACAGCAGTGATGACAGCGGCACTGAGTGTATGTGAAAGTGGTGAGAGCTTACCTCGGCAGCACGGAGATTTTCATTTCTACTTTGTAGCGCAGCAGCGAAACATACAGTACATGTGCTGAAGGCTGTTTGTTACTTGGCAAAAAAACATTTTTTTGACAAGTATGTTGATCGGTTTGTGTGTGTTTGTTTGTGTGTTTGTTACATGGCAAAGATTTCTTTTTTTGACACGTATGTTGATCACTCCTGTGTGTGTGTGTGTGTGTGTGTGTGTGTGTGTGTGTGTGTGTGTGTGTGTGTGTGTGTGTGTGTCCGCTCACTTATACTTGCCTACAGGTGACAATTATAAACCTATCTTCACGAAACTTCACCAAATGGTAGAGTTCGTGGTCCAACAAAATCCTATATATTTGTCAATAGGTCAATAGGTCAAATATATTTGTATATATTTGTCAATAGGTCAAAAGGTCAACCACTTTTTTCACATTTCTAAAATCCTCAATTTTCATCCGATTGACTCGAAATTTGAATAGGATTTTCACATTAGCAAACTGAATTCAACCATCAACTGTTTTTGAGATTAATATAGGTGAAACGGTCAACATAGGCCAAAGGTCAACCGCATTTTTCCAGATTTCTAGAATCCTCAATTTTCATCCGATCGACTTGAAATTTGAATAATATTTTCAAATCAGCTAACTGAATTCAACCACCAACTATTTTTGAGATCAGAGTAGGCCAAAAGGTCAACATAGCCAGGCCAAAGGTCAATAACCATTTCAAATTTCTAAAATCCTCAATTTTTCATCCAATCGACTTGAACTTTGAATAGGCTTTGCATATAAGCTTAGTGAAATCATCCACCAACTATTTTTGAGGTCAACATAGGCCAACAGGACCATATTGGCCGAATTTCTAAAATTGTAAATTTTCATCCGACTAACTTAAAATTTGAAGGCGATTTGCATATCTAGTCACAGAATTTAACCACCAATCATTTGTGAGGTCAAAATGATGCTCTACTGAGTGCCATTCTACTTTGTTCCCTTTTGTCAAGTGTCGCTCTACGAGTTATTTTTCATTTGTCTGTCTGTGAACAAGATAGCTCAAATGGTTGTGGACCGATTTGGACGAAATTTGGCAGAGAGGTAGTGTATATGACACGGACGAAATGATTACATTTTGGTGAAGATCCAGATTCGGATCCGGCTAGTAGAATTTTTAAAGTGTTTCTTCACCATTGGGAGATAGGGCCAACAACGATATATAACAGGATATCTCAAAACGTTATGGACGGATTTGGACGAAACCTGGTGGAGAGGTTATGTGTGTGACAAGGACGAATTGATTCGATTTTGATGAAGATCTGAATATGGATTCGGATACGATAATTATTTAATGTTCAAGTGATTCTTCACCATTGAGAGATAGTGCTAAAATATGGATCTGAATATGGATCCTTAAGAACAAGCCGATTCGATTTTGGTTCAGGTCAGAATCCATTTCTGGCCTATCATTGGGATACAAAACAAACTGTTCAGCCTGGTGGAGGTATGCGCTCCACCAAGCGCCGTTCTAGTTTTATCAATTGATGTTCAATCAGCAGTCAGCGGTAGAGCAAACCTGGGTTTTTTCAAAAGATAAAATAAAAGCGATACACAAACACACACCACCAGTGCACTGTACACAGCAAAACAAAAGATGATTGGCTCTTCTCTCCACTTGCCTCTTGGCTCTACTGTGCCATTTATATAGCCTGCCACAAACATTCCAAAAAGTTCCCCTCCATAGCAAACGACTTGAAAATGTGAGACGGTTCTTTATCTAAAAGGAGCCAGGAAGCACTCATTGCTGCAAGATCCTTTGATATCCAGAAGCAGCTAGACCTTCCTCAAATACTCACGATCTACCACGTGCTATAAAACTTAACTCATTACAATATTAATACTTGTCCCCTTTTTACTGCACTGATATTTTAGAATCAACATCTAGACTCAACAAACATTACAAAGTTGTATACAAAAATTATTTAATTGCATATCAATTCACAGGTACACCAGTACTAACCATGCAATGAACACAACACACCACCTTACAAAATGGCTTTTCACTGAAATAACATTTAAAATGGAAACAAAGATTAATTACAGAAGGAAAAAGGCAACTCCATGGGGAACCTCAAGGAATAGTCCAAACAGACATTAACATTAGTTAATTAGTTATTTAGTTATTAATATTTAATTATTAGTTATTAATAATAATATTAATATAGTATAGTTATTAATTATAATATAGTTATTAGTTAATTAAATAGTATAATAATGGTTGTGGTATAATAATAATAATAAAATAGTATAATAAAATAAAATATATAAATAATAAAATATATAAATAAAATAAAATAAAATAAAATAGTATAATAAAATAGTATAATAATATAATATAATAAATAATATAATATAGTTATTAGTTAAAATATAGTTATTAATAATAATAAATAATTAGTTATTAACATTAGTTAAACTCCTGGATTTTTTTTTCCACTCTATTTTGCATGTGCAGGTGTAAAGGAGCTATGGTGTAAAGGATGTGCAGGTGTTAAGGAGCATGTGCAGGTGTAAAGGTGTAAAGGAGCAGGTGTAAAGGAGCATGTGCAGGTGTTAAGGAGCTATGGATAGACATTTCAAATAATGCCATTTTAGCTGTCTGGTAATGAAAACGAACAACAACAAACAAATTGCAATGCATTCGACGTCGCGATGGAAATATCTTACCGCCGCCTCCTCCACACAAACTCCCTATGCTTTGTCAGCACTCTGACACACCCCAGCCACTCCAGGATGCACTCATTCTTCAGTAACTCCGTCCTTGACTTGTTAAACTTCCAAAACCCGCACTGACTGCATACATCAATTATTTTGTTCCTTGCTTCTTCAGTCTGTGGAACCACCTTCCTGAAGCTGTTTTATCACTCTCGAATTCAGGGCTTCAAGCAGGTGCCATGCACAGACGTGTTAGGTCATCTCCCATCCTCACCCACAATATTTTTACCCCCATTAATGGTGCCTAGCCCAACCTTCGTAATTACAGATTTCTGTGTTGTCCCCTCCTCTCCACTCATTTTCTAGTCATTTCCTGGTCATTCATTCATTCCCTTTTTGCATTAATCTGTTGCCCCACTACCCCACTGTAACATCACACCCTGTCACCTCACTCCTCTATAATCCTCAATCTTGTAAAGACAAAACAAACCACCAGTTTGGAACACTTGAAGGATGTGCCACCATCTTGCCATGGTCTACTTTCGGAAACTTTCACATATCACACCCCATCCTCCCTGAGTGTTGGTTTGTTTTTTTTCTGTTTAATATATTGGTGTGAAATTGAAACCGTAATGTTGAAAATCTGACGTTATTTTGGAAAAAATAATCACACAAACACATTCACTATAAATTATTTATAAGAACATTTAGCACTTGTTGAACTTATTGGACATTTGCAAAGCAAGTGAATCCTGTAGGACCAATGGCAGAGTGGCCAGACGGAAGCCTCTCCTCAGTGAAGGACACATGAAAGCCCATATAATCTTGTTTCTCACAGTCTGAGAGTCCTTCAGGTGCTTTTTTGCAAACTCAAAGCGGGCTTTCATGTGTCTTTCACTGAGGAGAGGCTTCCGTCTGGCCACTCTGCCATAAATACCAGATCGGTGGAGTGCTGCAGTGACGGTTGTCCTTCTGGAAGTTTCTCCCATCTCCACACAGGATCTCTGGAGCTCAACCAGAGTGACCATCGGGTTATTGGTCACCTCTCTTACCAAGGCCCTTCTCCCCCGATTGCTCAGTTTGGCTGGGCGGCCAGCTCTAGGAAGAGTCCTGGTTGTTCCAAACTTCTTCCATTTAAGAATTATGGAGGCCACTGTGCTCTTGGGAACCTTCAATGCAGCAGAAATTTTTTATAGGCTTCCCCAAATCTGTGCCTCGACACAATCGTGTCTCTGAGACCTGCAGGCAGTTCCTTCGACCTCATGGCTTTGTTTTTGCTCTGATATGCATTGTCAGCTGTGAGACCTTATATACACAGGTGTGTGCCTTTCCAAATCATGTCCAATCAATTTAATTTACCACAGGTGGACTCCAATCAAGGTGTAGAAACATCTCAAAGATGATCAAGAGAAATGGGAGGGATCTGAGCTAAATTTTAAGTGTCATAGCAAAGGGTATGAATACTTATGTAAATGTGATATTTCAGCGTTTTATTTTTAATAAATTTGCAAAACTTTCTAAACTCCTGTTTTCTCTTCGTCATTATGGGGTATTGAGTGTAGATTGATGAGGAAAAAAGGAATTTAAACCATTTCAGCATAAGGCTGCAACATAACAAAATGTGAAAAAAGTGAATGGGTCTGAATACTTTCTGAATGCACTGTAGATCAACAAATTTGCAATGTTATTTCTGAAAGCAGTATTTAATATTACACATGTACATATATGTCACATGAATGACCCCGACATTAACTGATTGGCCACAGCCATAGCTGGAATAGAGACAGAGTATGCCAGAGATTTACTTCATGAATGACTGTGCTTACGGAAATTTGGTCGCTAAACACACTCTAGCGGATAATGCATTTTGCACATTGAAAGAGGTATAACCATGTCGGTTATTAAGATTATAATTATACCAATTTAATCCTCCAGGTATTATCAATCACACTGAATCCGTTTGCACAGGAAGGATGTCAAAAATAGACACACCCACAGACCTTAGGAGATATAAATAATGAAATTCTGCAACTGGACCAGACGGCATCAGCCCACGGGTCTTAAAATCCTGCTCTGCCGCTCTATCTCACCCTCTCTCTGTTCTTTTCACCCTATCTTTTGCTCAAGGTCATCTGCCAGCATCCTGGAAATCAGCTAACATTACCGCTTTACACAAAAAAGGTGCAAAAACAGATCCTTGCAACTACAGACCAATCAGCCTGCTCCCAATTATCAGCAAAGTCATGGAATCCATCATTGCTTCGGATATGAAATCTTTCCTCTTCTCCAATGGCTTGATCTCTGATCATCAATTTGGTTTCAGACCAGGTCACTCTACTCTGGACATGCTGCTTCTGCTGTCTCAACAATGGATGGAGGTCCTCAATGCCAAACAGGAAATCAGAGCTGTCTCCCTTGACATATCAAGGGCCTTTGATACGGTCTGGCACCCAGCTCTGCTCACCAAACTCTCCTCCTATGGTATCCATGGAAATCTCCATGCATGGCTTGCGGACTTCCTCTCTGGTCGTAGTCAACGTGTGGCCCTGAATGGATTTCTCTCATCTCCCCTTCCTGTTCAGGCTGGAGTTCCCCAAGGAAGTGTGCTGGGCCCTGTGCTTTTTCTGGTCTTTATCAATGATCTCTCTGACTCTCTGGAAAATCCTCTCTATCTCTTTGCTGATGACTCCACTCTCTGCCGCTCCATTCCTCTTCCCTCAGATCGGCAGTCTGCAGCCTCCTCACTCTCTGAAGACCTGGACAAAATCACAGACTGGTCAAACAAGTGGAACATGTCTTTCAATCCTGCCAAATCTCACTCTCTTACTATGTCTCTCCGAAAAGATCGACTGGACAACCCTCCCATCTACTTTCTCAACAATCCTCTCCAAGAAGTTCTGTCGCTCAAGCTTTTGGGTCTCACTATCTGCTATGATCTTTCTTGGGAAAACCACATTTCCAAGCTGGCCTCCAAAGCCAGTCGCCGACTGGGCATCCTCCGTCGTGCGAAGTCCTTCCTCGGCACACCTGAGCTCCTCACCACTTACAAGGCTTTCATCCGCAGCTCAATGGAATACTGTTCTCCCCTATGGGCTGGTGCTCCTGCCTCACACCTGGCTCGGCTTCACGCTGTTGAATCCAAAGCTTTCAAAATCATTGGAATCTCCCGCGATGAAGCTATCTCTGAGGGCCTTTCACTCACTCACCGCAGGCAGGTAGGTGGTCTTTCTGTCTTCTACCGACTCCTCTCCGGCCTTGCTCCCCCAGCTCTCTCCGTGCTCTGTCCCCCAAATATTCCTACAGGTCGCACAAGATCTGCCAGCAACCCTCTGATGGTTAAACTGCCGAAATCTCGGCTCTCTGCTCACCTTCACTCTTTCATTCCTCTTTTCTCCCGCCTGTGGAACAAACTCCCACACTCCCTTCAATCCCTCTCCTCCCTCCAGGTCTTTAAAACAGCTGTTCACCACCATCTCTTATCTTCCCCCATCCATAACCTTGATCTTTTCTACCCCCACTAATTCACCCCAGATCCACCTTGTTTGAAATTCCAACTTATTTCCTGGAAATCCTGGCAGTGTCCATATGTTTATACCTCTCCCACCCCCCCCCTTCACATGCCTCCCCCCCTTCACATGCCTCCCCCCCCTTCACATGCCTCCCCCCCAAAGCCCTCTCCCTCCCACAGATCTCTCGATGTCTCCATGTCTCTCGGTCCCTGCTCTCAAATGTTGTGTTTGTGTCCTTCCCCCTCTCTCCCCATCTTGTCTACCGCTCCCGATGTTATTTGTTTTATGTGTCTGTTTGTCTTTCTGTGTGATTAATGTTCGCTCTCTCACGAGCCTCGATCTTGTATACAAAAAAAAAAAAAAAAAAAAAAAAAAAAAAAATAGGATGAGACAGCATACAAATGGGATTCCGCACTACGACAGACAATAAACAAGCACAAACGTTAAAATATATATAAAGAAACTAAGACCAACTCGAGTACCACACACCTACAGTCATGCATTTACAGAGCACCAGGCCTAAGTATCGTATTCCAATAAAGTGTAAAGGAACGAGAGCTTATAAGATGCAGGTGAGGTCAGCAGGAGAGAAAGCATGAAGACGAGCAGGCGCACCCGCAAAGATCCAGAAGAGGAGTAAGCTCTGTCCAGCCACAAAGTCCAAACAAGCGCTTCTCAAGTTTCTCAAACTCAAGTCACAAGTTTCCAGCCTTAGGAGTGTTTAGGAGTCTTGCAATGGTCGTCAGCCAATAACGGCTGGAACCTGTATTGGCACCACCCTGAGTAATTGCGACGTACAGTCACGTGAAAAAGTAAGTACACCCCATGTAAAGTTTTGACTTTTTCAACATATTTCAACACACAGCTATTTGATCTTCATTTCAACAATATTGATAGTTAAAGGTGATGTAATATAACAATATCATGAAACATTTACATTTTGTAGTCCATTGTATAATTTAAATAAACATAAATGCAAATTTCGCATGTGGAAAAAGTAAGTACACCCTTGGCTCCAATAGGTGGTATTGCCCCCTTTGGCAGAAACAACCTCAAGTAGGCGTTTCTTATAACTGTCTACCAGTCTCTGACATCGACTGGGAGAAATTTTTGCCCACTCCTCCATGCAGAATTCTTTCAGCTGTGCGATGTTTGAGGGGTTTCTTGCATGCACAGCTCGTTTCAAAATCCCCTCAACATCTCGATGGGATTTAGATCCGGGCTCTGACTTGGCCATTCCAGAACCCTCCATTTCTTTCTTTTCAGCCATTCCTTGGTGGATTTACTGGTATGTTTAAGGTCATTGTCATGTTGCAAGGTCCACCTTCGGTTGAGCTTCAACTTTCCGACAGATGGCCTCACATTATCCTCAAGCATCCTCTGGTACAATGAAGAATTCATAGTGGATTCTATGATGGTGAGCTGCCCAGGCCCTGAAGCAGCAAAGCTGCCCCAAACCATAATATTTCCACCACCATGCTTTACAGTTGGTATCAGGTTCTTGTGGTCAAATACTGTCTTTGGTTTTCACCAAACATGTCTTCTGGTACTGTGGCCAAATAGCTCTACCTTTGACTCATCTGTCCAGAGCACATTGTTCCAGAAGTGCTGGTCTTTGCCGAGGTGTTCATTGGCAAACTTTAGTCTTGCCCTGATGTTCTTTCTGGATAGCAAAGGTTTCCTCCTGGCACACCTCCCATGTAGATCAACTTTGTGCAGCGTCTTTCTAATGGTAGACTCGTGCACTTTGACATCAACAGTGGCAAGAGCTACCTGTAGGTCCCGTGATGACATTCTGGGGTTCTTAGAGACTTCTTTCAGCATCTTGCGGTCTGCTCTCGGGCTGAACTTGCTGGGGCGGCCTGGCCTGAACAAGTTGGCAGTTGTTTGGAATCTTCTCCACTTGTAGATGATCTTCCGGACAGTCGAATGATTGATTTCAAATTGTTTGGAGACCTTTTTAAATCCCCTTCCCAGACTCGTAGGCATCTATAACCTTCTTTCTGAAGGCCACAGAGAGCTCTTTTGATCTCGGCATGGTGATGCCACACACTTTAACAACAAAGAGCAAACCAAACTAAATGTCTGAGGTTTAAATAAGACAGGTTCCTCCAAGATCCTCTCTAACGATGTTCTAATCATTTGCACCTGAGATGGTGCACCTGATTCTAATTTTAGGTATTTGAAGTAGTGATAAATGTAGGGGTGTACTTACTTTTTCCACATGCAAAATTTGCATTTATGTTTATTTAAATTATACAATGGACTACAAAATGTAAATGTTTCATGATATTTGTTATGTTATATCACCTTTATCTGTCAATATTGTTGAAATGAAGATCAAATAGCTGTATGTTGAAATATGTTGAAAAAGTCAAAACTTTACATGGGGTGTACTTACTTTTTCACCTGACTATGTGGAGCCATGCCCCTTGTGGTGTTCTAGTCGTGGTGTTCCGCCTGTATTTTAAACGTTTCCCGGACATGTCCTGTTTCCCGGACATTAAACGTCCCACAATATCTCTCAAAAGGAGTCGGTCATTGTGTGCTATTGAATTGTAAATATTCTGCCAAAGGATTGAAGTAGATATATAAGTTAATTACATGAATAAATGTAGGGGTGTACTTACTGTAGGGGGAAGAACATACATATGTTACCAAGTAAATTTGCATCAAGTCAATGGGGATGTGGTTATGGTGCAAGTTGGTTGGATCAAATAACTTCGTCCTCTAAGTTATTGTTTATTTACAGGTAAACCCTCAAAATACTGAGAAAAATCGTATATGGTCATACAAATTCCAAGTGTTTTACTTTGGATCACATCCAGTAAAATCATCACTTTTGATATCTTTATGTTATGCAAAATCTAGAATCGAGGAGAGAAGAGGTGACAAAGGGGGAAGAGGCATTGGGGCCACAGGTGGAAAAAAACAAGCAAAGGAACGAATGAAAGCAAAAGGGGAGAGAGAAGAGGGGAGGAAGCAGACAGAGCAACCTGCAACTAAGTGGGGTAACAAAGATTGTGGGTGTGGATGGGGATTCAATGATATGGTGGTGTACCGTCTGCTTGAATCCCTTGAGGAAAGAGTGATTGAACTATCTCCAGAAGGCAGTTCCACAAACTGGGAAAAAGAAGAAAAAGAAGGTGGAGGTATGCAGAAAGCCTGCATTTTGGAAGTATAACCATGAGGGGTTACTGGAAGAATAGTGCGTATTGGAGAAGCTGGGATGAGTCAGCGGGCTGAGAGGAGATGGAACTAGACTGAAGAAGAGAAGGCAAAAAAGCCAGAGAAGCCACAGACTTGTCTGCTTTGTGACAACACCAAGCCTTCGTATTGATCTCATTGCAGGAGACCCCAATAATGTTGAAAGCTTTAGATTCTATACAATCCAGAAGAAACAGTTGCAAATTGCGGTATATCAGGTGAGTACTCCATAGATCCGTGGACAAAAGTTTTGTAGGCAGTGAGTAAGTCTGATTTGAAGGAATAGAACTTGGAACGATGGAGGATGATCAGCCTGTAGTTGCCTTTGGAAGCCAACCCAAGAGATGTCATGGCTGATGGTGAGGCCTAGACATGCAAGAGACTGAATCTTTTCCAATGGCTGACCATGGAAATTTATCGGCAAGTTTGTTTGACAATCCTTCCAAAGTGACAGTGTCAGTCAGCTGGGTGAGGCTTCACCATTTTCAGTGTTTTGAGCTTTTAATGCAGGAGTAAGTAGCGTTGAATGTAAAAGTAACAATAATCTTGGAAAAAAATAGTTATACAGGGTGTGGCATTTATATGTGACATATTTGCAATGTATATATAACATATTTAACCTGTGATAACACCATTCTCTACTTTGTCAGAAAATTTTTATGAAGATGGTATTGTTCATCCATCTAAGCACGTGAGATGTCATACAGTTGTTGTTGTTGTTGTTGTTGTTTCGTATGCAGCCAGTGGCTGCTAGTTCCATCATTTTCGACTGATGCAGTGCACCCGTTACCAGTTAGCTGGTACTCATTTTGCCAACATCGGAAGGATGACAGGCTGAGTCAAACCACCTTGTGTTATTAGTCCCCTACCGGTGTACACAGGAGGGGACTATAGGTTTGCACGCCGTCCCTCCGTCTGTCAGTCTGTCAGTCTGTCCGTCCGTCAGTCCGTCCGTCCGTCCGTCCGTCCGTCCGTCAGTCAGTCCGTCAGTCCGTCATTCCGTCATTCCATCAGTCAGTCACGCAAAGAACAGGTTTCCGGACTTTTTTTCTAAACGCTTAACGCTAATGATTTCAAACTTGGCTCATGGTTTCCTCATGATAAGTTACAGATCAAGTTCGAACTTCACGACGTTTCGATAATTTTTGACAAAGTTATGGCACTTTGAACTTTGGGAATTCTGATAATTCTGATGATCCTTAACTCAGTGCCATTTAAAGTTTTAATTTCCTTTAAAAAACAATTTCTCTGCAATAATAGGACCGATTGAGATCAAATTTTCACCGTAGGGGGTCTCGGTCTGTAGAATATTTTAAGGGTAACTACGACGTCACAGGTCACGTGGTTCGGCCGCCATATTGTTTTTCGTGAAAACACGAAAACCCCTTTTTCTCTGCAACGGCTGAACAGATCGAGGCCAAACTTTGCAGGCAAAATCGCTTATCCATGACGAACAAAAAAGTCAGCGAGCATGACGTCATGCGTCACATGGTTTGAGTTATGACGTTTTTAAGCATGAACCTTTAAAACCGAGCCGCTCCCACATTTTTGATCTAATCGAGGGGAAACTTCACAGATCTGTTCAGCTTGTCGGTCTACTAAAATGTCCTTTTGGAATTTGCGATCGGGCACGTGGTTTGGCAGATATCGTTAATTAAACGAAAATATTTTAAAAATGGATATCTCGTTTATTCTGGAGTTCTCCTCAAGCCGCACCATGCGCCCTCAGCCTCGTCTGCGAACGTCAACAGCACGACACAGCGCGCTTTCGGGAGGGGCGGAGCCAAGCCGAGCAACATATAAAAACACATCGATCATTGATCGTGAACCGGAAAATATAATAAATTACTGATATTTAGCGACTCGAAAGGTTCTTTATCAACAACTTATTTTCTCGTGCTTCTGCTGACCTGTCTGCAAGGTGTATAAATCGAAGTCCTGAGTGCGAATCACAGGTGAGCCCGTTCTGAGGTAATTAGCGATTGGGAACGATTCAGAACCTGTGGGTAAATAACCTTTGGTAATTTCCCCAACTGTTTTCCGGACGACAGACTTCCGGTAGGGGACATGTATTGCAGCGCAATACTCAGAATGCTTGTTTCAATAGCTTGACAGGGACTCAAACTCAAGACCCTAAGATCTTAAGCCAGCCACCTTAACCGTTAAGCCAATACCAGGCTACATGTTGTACAGTGAGGACACAAGACACAATCACTGAAGCCATCACTGCTATTGATAATGATGCATTGAAAGCAGCAAAGAACAATGTACTGGTTCGATGCAGGAAGTGCATCAATTGTAATAGACAGCATTAAATAAATGTGATTTTTAAGTATTAGAGCTGGGTTGTGTGTACTGCTATGATGTCACCCCATACGTGTACTTCATTTGAATTTACTAAAAACATGATTTACTTTGTTCAGTATTGTTTTATTACAAAAATAGATGTGTCAGATATTAATGCCACATATTGTGTAATCGAGGATATTGTAGGCGGGATTGGGGTTTGGGGTGAGGAAAGGGTCTTTTGTAGGAATTTAATGCATTTAAAGTTCTTCAAGAAGTTAACAAGAAGAACACGCAAGTGATAGTTGGGGCTTTCACATGGTTAACCATTCAGGCTGCTAACCCTTCATCAGGGAATTCTTTTTTGCTCCGACAAAGTGTTTACAACAGAAACGTACCAGAAAGTAATGTATTTTTTCAGAGGAATACACAGCTTTAAAAACGACATTACTTTCTGGTACACCTAATAATTGCTTCCCACAGCAGTCAGCATACGCGGATCAATGTTTGGTTGATTTCACACATTGCTCTACCTGTTGACCCAGGTCATCACTGAACTTCATTCATTCAATCACAGAAGTAATTTCAATCAATGCTTTGGTATCTCCCTCCTCTTCCTTTTCTAAAGGGTATAAGGTCTAAAGGTACCAAACTTTTGCCCTGCCTTGACCACGATACTCCTCCACTTTCACCTGGCCTCAGCCAACTCTCTCTACTCTCCAACCACCCCCACCTTATTGATTTCCCTCCTCACCCAATCTTCCCATCTAAACCATGGTCTTCCTCTTTTCCTCCAACCTTGCTTCCTCAACCCTACCCGCTCTTTGCCATTCTGTCTTCCCCCATCCGCACCAAATGTCCAGCCCATCTCAGCCGACTTTTACCAATCTCCCTGGTAAGCTCATCTGCACACCAATCCTCTCCCTCAGGTCATCCACCCTCTTCACTCCTGCAACAAGCCTGGTGTTGGCTTAGCGGTTAGGGTGCCGGCTTGGGATCCTATGATCCTGAATTTGAATTCCGGTCGATCGTTTAATTAAAGCCAGGGGGTTGACTCAGCCTGTCATCCTTTCGAGGTCGGCAAATTGAGCACCAGCTCACTGGTAATTGGGGCACTGCATCAGCGGCACAAACAAAAAAAATGCGCTTCCAGAGAAATGATGCAACCAGCAACAGGATGCATACGAAACAACAACAACTCCTGCAACCATCCTGACCCAGTTGTCCATTGAGCTTGGTGCTTATATTGGGTGTACCACAAAGTAATGTCATTTTTCAAAGAGGAATACACAGCTTAAAAAACGACATTACTTTCCAGTACACGTAATATTAGACGTCTGATCTAATATAAAGAAAATGTGAAACACGAGGAAAATTTGGGAAAAGCTAATCAACTATACCACAAGTGTGGACCAATTGTCCAAAACTTAATGACTGTGGGTCTAGTGGTCACGAGGGTCACATATCAACAGTAGCATGCTCTATCACAGTCAAGCTGACAATGATTACTTAATCACCTGTTTCACATATTAATGTTCATAGTAAGTAAGACGTTATCCACATATTACATAAAACTTCTTTATTTATTTACTATATTTGCTCAATAACACATTGAGAATATTATATCCGGTCCCTCGAGCGACGGGGCTTGCTTCGATCTCTCCACGGCATCAAAGTTTGAGTGTTTTCCCGTTCGTTTCTTTGTCAAATTTCCGCTGCGTATTTTGTTGTGTATGTGTTGTGTGTTTCTATTTGGTTTTGGTTTTGTAGTCGTTGCAAATTTGTGTGTAATTAGTCGTTTCTTTGTTCGCGCCTCGTGCGGCCTGGTGTCTCGTGCGGCCTCCTCGTCTCGACTTGTGCCCCACCCCCTATATCTCGTTTGTTCTTTCACCTCTGCTCCTGCTTTCTCAAATCCACGTTCTCACTTAGAGACTTTTCCCAGATTGTTTTCATGGTTTTGTTTAAATATTTATTTAAATATGTTTAAACCGCAGCCGTGATGCTGACGCCACCCACCCCACCCCCCAGAATTTCCATGTTTTGGATAAGAATAGGTACGCTGTATCCCTGCATGTCGTAAGAGGCGACTAAGAGGGTTGGCGTCAGGAAGGGCATCCGGCCATAAAAAAAAAAACATTGCCTCAAAAAGAGAACCATGACAATTACAACTACATGTGGGCAGGGTACAGCCCGAAGTGGAGATCGGTTTCTGAGGTTTGGGACATGGAATGTAGGGACAATGACAGGGAGATCAGGAGAAGTGGTGGAAGTATTGGTCAGAAGAAGAGTGGACATATGTTGTGTGCAAGAGACGAGATGGAAGGGAAGTGGTGTGAGAATGGTGAAGGGTAGGCAGGGACAGAAATACAAGTTTGTGTGGCAAGGGTGCCCGGAGGGCGTGAATGGTGTTGGTGTCCTGTTTTCTGAGGAGTTTGTAGACAGTGTGGTGAGTGTGACTAGAGTGAGTGATAGGTTGATGATGGTGAAAATGATGATTGGAAAGCTCTTGGTGAACGTCATCTCGGGATATGCTCTGCAGGTTGGTCGAAGCGATGAAGAGAGGGACAAGTTCTGGTGTGCGATAGAGAAGCTGATGGAAAACGTGAAAGATGAGGAAGTTGTTGTGGTAGGAGGAGACCTAAATGGACATGTGGGAAGGAGTATGGATGGTTTTGACGGAGTTCATGGGGGTTACGGATATGGTGTGAGAAATGGAGAAGGTGAAAGGATTTTGGAGTTTGCTGATGGAGCTGATTTGTTGATTTGTAATACTCAGTTCCAGAAAGAGGATAATAAGCTTGTTACATACACGTCAGGTGGGTCGACGACAACCGTTGACTACCTGATGGTGCGTAGGCGAGATAGGGGGCACCTCCGAGACACAAAGGTGATCCCGGGGGAGGAGGCTGTTTCACAGCACCACTTGGTTGTCTGCAACGTAAGGGTGAAAGGTGCGAGGAGAGCTCGGCGGGTGAAGTACCAACCGAGAATGAAGGTGTGGAGGTTGAAAGAGGTGACAGTAAGGGAGGCATTAAAAGAGAGGCTGTGTAGGGTCGAGGATGATGTGGTTGAGCTTGAAAGTGGTTGGATGTCAATGAAAGCTAGTCTGTTGGGAGCCGTTGGTGAGGTATGTGGATGGACAAAAGGACCACCGAGGCACTCAGAAACATGGTGGTGGGATGATGAAGTTGGAAAGAGGATTGATGAGAAGAGGAAGAAGTTCAAGGAGTGGCAGAAGGCGAAGGGTACGGGAGCAGAAACAGCAGAGCATGAAAGTTATAAGGCAGCCAGAAAGGCTGCAAAGAAAGAGGTAGCAAAGGCGCAGGAGACATGGAGGAAAATGTTCGGAGAACGCTTGGATTCGGAAGAGGACCAGAAAGCAGTATTCAGGATTGCAAAGCAGATAGCGAAAGAGAGGTGTGATGTGATGGGGGTGAGTTGCTTGAAGGATGAAGTGGGACAAATCGTTGTCGACCCAGATGGAATTAAAGGAAGATGGAAAAGATATATGGAAATGCTGTTAAATACAGAGAATGAATGGGATGGCAACATAGAGAGTAACCCAGTTTTAGGACCGGCAGAGAAGATAACTGAGAAGGAAGTTGAGGAAGCGATAAAAGCAATGAAGGGTAGAAAAGCGGGAGGGCCGACGGGAGTTGTGGGAGATATGTTGAAGGCAGCAGGAAGTTGGGGTGTGAAGAGAATGACAGAGATCTGTAATCTGGTGGTGAAAGAAGGCCGCATTCCAGTGGATTGGGAACTGAGTACCCTCATCCCTCTATACAAGGGGAAAGGTGACCCTCTGGAGTGTGGCTCGTACCGAGCGATAAAGTTATTGGAGCATGGAATGAAGGTATTGGAAAGGGTGTTGGAGAGGAGGATAAGGAAGAAAGTGAAGATTGACGAAATGCAGTTTGGATTTATGCCAGGAAGAGGAACGACAGACGCGCTTTTCATTGTGAGGCAGTTGCAGGAGAAGTACATGGAGAAGAGGAAGAAGTTGTTTCTTGGGTTTGTTGATCTGGAGAAAGCATTCGATCGTGTTCCACACAAAGTATTGACATGGGCATTGAGGAAGTTAGGAGTGGAGGAATGGTTGATCAGAGTAGTAATGGCAATGTACAAAAGAGCGCGCACAGCTGTAAGGACGAAGGACGGGAACAGTGGTGAGTTTGAGGTGAAGGTGGGAGTGCATCAGGGGTCGGTACTAAGTCCACTACTATTTGTAGCTGTGATGGAGGTGCTGGCTCAGAACGTAAAGGAGGGTTTACCGTGGGAGTTGTTGTATGCAGATGATCTGGTGTTGATTGCGGAAAGTATGGATGGACTGAAGGAAAAGATGAACACGTGGAAGGAATGTATGGAGACAAAAGGTCTGAAGGTGAATATCGGAAAGACGAAGGTGATGGCAAGTGGTAAAGCATGTGGTGAGGTGGAAAGAACTGGGAAGTGGCCCTGTACTGTGTGTAGGAAGGGTGTCGGAGTGAACTCCATTCAGTGTACAATGTGTGCTGAGTGGGTTCATCAAAAATGTAGTGGTCTGAGAGGGTCATTAACCAGTGTGGCAGCTCCATTCAAATGTAAGGTGTGCACAGAGGGAGCTGCAGATGGAGGAAATGTTGAGTTGGATCTTGGAGACGGCGTGAAGCTGGAAGGTGTGAAAACATTTTGCTACCTCGGAGACATGCTGAATGGAGAAGGTGGATCAGACTCGGCAACGGTTGCTCGAGTGAGATGTGCATGGAAGAAGTTTCGGGAATTGAGTGGCATGCTGATGATGAGGGGAGTGTCGTTGAAGCTGAAGGGAAAGGTGTATGCTGCATGTGTGAGAAGTGTTATGATTTATGGGAGCGAGACATGGGTAATGAACGTAGAGCAGCAACGAAGGTTGGAAAGGGTGGAAATGCGAATGGTTCGACGGATGTACGGAGTATCGTTGAGAGAGAGGAAGACAAATGATGAATTGCGAAAGATGATGGGAATAGAGCCTGTGATTGATGCTGTGAAGAGGAACAGGTTGAGATGGTTTGGTCATGTGTTGAGGAAGGATGAAAGTGACTGGTTGAGAAGAGTGATGGAAATGAATGTTGAAGGAAGTAGAAGATGGGGAAGACCGAGAAAGACTTGGCTAAAGATGGTGGAAGAAGAAATGCGGGCAAGGGGGTTAACAAGGAGAGATGCAGAAAATAGGGCAAAATGGAGAAGATTGTCATGGGGACCGCAAGGCTAACCCCCGCTCTAGCAGGGAAAATGGCCTTTAAAATGCATGTTGTTGTTGTTGTTGTTGCTCAATAAAACATCTCCTTCAGTCCAATATGTACGGTAGTTGGGAATGGGTTGAGTATTGGGGGGCGTTCTTTCAAATATTCTTTCAAATACCTTTCAAAAAATAAAAATAAGATTCATAGGTTATACCACTAAATCTTATAATCACTTTCAAAATACTGGGTGTCATAAGTTTTACAGAAAAACAGTTTTAAATGGGATGCCTATATACCGTATATACAGAGCCTATCGAAAGTCTACACCCCTTTTCAAAATAATCACCTTTTGATGCCTTATAGCCTGGAATTAAATTGCATTAAATCAGACTTTTCCACCTTTATTTACCCATTGTAACCCACAAATTCCAAGTGAAAAACAAATTCTACAAATGACAGAAAATTCATTAAAAATACAAAACTGGATTATCTTGGCTGGATAAGTGTCTACCCCCCCCCCCCCGCCCTCCCCCACCCCACGAGTTAATACTTGGAAGCAACTTTGACAGCAATTACAGCTGGGAGTCTGTTGGGATATGTCTCTCCCAACTTTGCACACCTTGATTGGGCAATAGTTGCCCATTCTTCTGAACAAAACTGTTCAAGCTCAGTCAAGTTGTGTGAGGAGCGTTGATGGACAACAATCTTCAAGTTATGCCACAGATTTTGATTGGATTTCGGTCGATGCTCTGACTGGGCCACTCAAGGACATTTATCTTTTAGTTCCTTAGGCACTCCAGTGTAGCTTTGGCTCTGTGCTTCGGGTCGTTGTCATGGTGAAAGATTAACTTCCATCCCAATTTCAGCTTTCTTGCAGAGGACAGCAGGTTTTCCTCTCAGATTTTTCTGTATTTTGCTCAATCCCTTTTTCCCTTCTTTCCTGACAAGTGCCCCAGTCCCTGCTGATGAGAAACATTCCCATAACATGATGCTGCCACTCTCATGCTTCACAGTAGGGATGGTGTTCTTTGGGTGATGTGCTCTGTTGGGTTTGCACCAAACATAACGTTTTGCATTTAGGCCAAAAAGTTCCATCTTGATTTCATCAGACCACAAAACCTTTTGCCACATGGCATCAGAATCTACGGAGTGGTTTTTTTCATACCTCAAACGGGAGTCACGGTGGACTTTTTTGAGTAATAGCTTCCTTCTTGCAACCCCACCATACAGGACAGACTTGGGGGTATCAGGGTCTTTGTGGTACCAGGGTCTTGTGGTACCAGGGTCTTGGTGGTACAATACACCTTTCACTTCTTAATGATTGCCAAGACTGTGCTTCAAGGGCTATTCAAGGCCTTTAAAATATTTTTATACCCACCCCCTGATCTGTACCTTTCCACAACTTTACCTCGGAGATCTTTTGGAAACTCATTGGTGCTCATGGTTGAGACTTTTGCTGTGAAATGCACTATCCAGGAGAGGAAACCTATATGAACAGCTGATTTTATTCTGAAGTAATCAGAATCACTACAATTTAACACAGATGGAGGCCAATTAATTTGGTATGTGATTTTGAAGTTGATTGGTTACACCTGAGCTAATTTGCCATTGCTATTATAAGGGGGGGGGGGTGGGGGGGTGGGGGGGGGGGGGGTGGGGGGGGGTGGGGGGGGGGGAGTAGACACTTATCCAACAAAGATATTCCAGCTTTATATTTTAAATTAATTTTCTGAAATTTGTAGCATGCAGCACTTGTTTTTCACTTTGAAGTTGTGGGTTACGATGTGTAAATAAATGGAAAGAAATATGACAATGCATTTTAATTCCAGGCTATAAGGCAACAAAAGGTGAACATTTTGAAAGGGGTTGTCCGACTTTCTATAGGCACTGTATATATATCATGTTTTCTTGAGGGAGTCTGAGCTCCAATCGCCTGGGAAATAAATGTGCAAATATGTAAATGAGTGCATTGCACTTGGACTCCCAATCTTCATGTGTGGGGAGGAGTGTGAGAGATGGCAGTCGCTCCTGTATGTATGCCCATGATGGATTTGGAAACACATCAAAGGCAACACACACACACACACCCCTATCAAAATCCATATATATATATATATATATATATACAGTCACGTGAAAAAGTAAGTACACCCCATGTAAAGTTTTGACTTTTTTAACATATTTCAGCATACAGCTATTTGATCTTCATTTCAACAACATTGATAAATAAAGGTGATATAATATAACAAATATCATGAAACATTCACATTTTGTAGTCCATTGTATAATTTAAATAAACATAAATGCAAATTTCGCATTTGGAAAAAGTAAGTACACCCTTGGCTCTAATAGGTGGTATTGCCCCCTTTGGCAGAAACAACCTCAAGTAGGCGTTTCTTATGCTGTGAAATGTCTAACAGTCTCTGACATCGACTGGGAGAAATTTTTGCCCACTCCTCCACGCAGAATTCTTTCATCTGTGCGATGTTTGAGGGGTTTATTGCATGCACAGCTCGTTTCAAAACCCCCACAACATCTCGATGGGATTTAGATCCGGGCTTTTACTTGGCCATTCCAGAACCCTCCATTTCTTTCTTTTCAGCCATTCCTTGGTGGATTTACTGGTATGTTTAAGGTCATTGTCATGTTGCAAGGTCCACCTTCGGTTGAGCTTCATCTTTCTGACAGATGGCCTCACATTATCCTCAAGCACCCTCTGGTACAATGAATAATTCACAGTGGATTCTATGATGGTGAGCTGCCCAGGCCCTGATGCAGTAAAGCTGCCCCAAACCATAATATTTCCACCACCATGCTTTACAGTTGGTATCAGGTTATTGTGGTCAAATGCTGTCTTTGGTTTTCGCCAAACATGTCTTTTGGTACTGTGGCCAAATAGCTCTACCTTTGACTCATCTGTCCAGAGCACATTGTTCCACAAGTGCTGGTCTTTGCCTAGGTGTTCATTGGCAAACTTTAGTCTTGCTCTGATGTTCTTTCTGCGCAGCAAAGGTTTCCTCCTGGCACACCTCCCATGTAGATCAAATTTGTGCAGCCTCTTTCTAATGGTACACTCGTGCACTTTGACATCAACAGCGGCAAGAGCTACCTGTAGGTCCCGTGATGACATTCTGGGGTTCTTAGACTTCTTTCAGCATCTTGCAGTCTGCTCTCGGGCTGGACTTGCTGGGGCGGCCTGGCCTGAACAAGTTGGCAGCTGTTTGGAATCTTCTCCACTTGTAGTTGATCTTCTGGGCAGTCGAATGATTGATTTCAAATTGTTTGGAGATCTTTTTAAATCCTTTCCCAGACTCGTAGGCATCTATAACCTTCTTTCTGAAGGCTTCAGAGAGCTCTTTTGATCTAGGTATAGTGATGCTGCCACTTCAACAACAAAGAGCAAACCAAACTAAATGTCTGAGGTTTAAATAAGACAGGTTCCTCCAAGATCCTCTCTAACGATGTTCTAATCATTTGCACCTGAGCTGGGGCACCTTATTCTAATTTTAGGTATTTGAAGTAGTGATAAATGTAGGGGTGTTGATATGTAACTTTACATGGGGTATACTTACTTTTTAACGTGACTGTATGTATGTATATATATATATATATATATATATATATATATATATATATATATATATATATATATATATATATATATATATTGTTGTGGATATGAGGACTGCATATATTTTTTTTTATTGTGTGCTGTATGATTATTATTATTGTTGTTGTGCTGTGCCTCCTGCCTCCGGAGCTGTGTAAGATCAAAAGGGCGTCCCATAGTCCACAAGCATACACGTCAGCCAATCATAGGATATTCATGTTCGATAGTTATATCTTATTCTGTGTTTTAAGATAAGGCTGTGTCTCCCATTAATTGAAATACTCCATTGCACCAGTGAAAGAGAATAGATCCCCTTCCATTCCCATCCCCAAAAATCCCCATTTCCTTCACATTCCCCCTTTCGTGATTGCCGACCCTCGATTGCCATATTACATCCCCTCTCGTCATTGCTGAGCCTCGATTCCCAATCACCTCCCCTCCAATAACCGCCATTGACCACGAGGCTCGAGTCAGGGAAGAAAGGCGTGTCTCCACCTCGTCAGAGGAGGGGAGGGGCGCGCCCGCCCGTCGTCGTCCGGGGCGGAGCCCGAGGGTCGCGCGACCAACCAGGGCCGCGGTGAGTGACCCGGTAGGTGTGCCCTCGGAGTCGGCGGCTTGATTTCGCTGGAGGTGATAAAAGCGACTGTAAGGGACTGCTTTATCAGAGAGGCCTTGGAGATGAGCATGAGATGAGAAGAGAAGAGAAGAAGAAAGAGAGTTGCAAGGAGTTGGTCACAGTCGGTTGCCAGAGAGAGAAGTCGGTGGTGAGGAGTGAGAGAAGCAAGAAAGAGTTGAGGGTTGAGGGACCAGACCAGTGAGACAAGTCCTGGGAACGCAGCGGACGGAGGCCGCCGCAGCCGCGACACCCGACCGCCAAAGGGGGCCTGAACGGCGGTTCGGAGCAGGGCCGAAACGGAACGGCGGCTGCTGAACGCGCCGGTTGTGCTGCAAGACCCCCCCCTTGGACCTTTCCTCTCCCGCCAGCCATCCACCTTCTGCCATCCCTGGCATTCCCCGTGTGAGTCGTCTTTGTTTGTTCTGTCCTGGGTAATAAGTTAAGTCTGTAGATAAGCTAAATTTGCACTGTGTCACATGCGTCTTGTACTTGTAAATAAACTGAATTGCTTTTTGTTGCTTGTGTGTAAATAGTAGGAATAAATTTAGTAGTATTTCCAACCTGTTTGTCTTCATTTTCCTCTTTACATTGCGTAGTTTTTGTCTTTTCCCTCATTGAGCAGCTAGGGTGCGATACGGCCAAAGTCTGGGTGAATCGGGTGAGTTTTGTTAGGTCGCGGTTCTAAACCACCGCTCGGTCTATAACATCTAACCGCGATCTATAACAATATACAGTGGTACCTCGGCTTACGAGTTTAATCCGTTCCGTGACGGAGCTCGTAAGCCAAATCGCTCGTAAGTCAAAGCAAATTTTCCCATTCAAATGCATTGAAATGCTATTAATCCGTTCCAGCCTCAAAAAAAAAACACCAATTTTTTTTGTTAGGTGCTTTTAAATAACAAAAATGTACTTTATAAATAACAAATAATGTATAAACAAGCACGACCTCGTATATACTGTACATAATACAAGAGAATGTAAAGAAATAAACTGGTTTTATTAAGCAGAGGAGAAGAGCATGCCAGGTGAGGTGTGCGTGTTGTCGACTTGGCGAGGCAGTACGATCGTACTCCTTCTACGATATGTACGATTTTGAAGCAGAAGGAGTCCATAAAGGCTATAACGCCAGCCAAGGGCGTTACGATTATTTCAAAGCTCCGGACCTCTATCCATGAAGATATGGAGAAGTTGTTGTTTGTGTGGTTGAAGGAGAAGCAGCTCGCAGGAGATACCGTGACCGAGAGCATCATGTGTTTGAAAAGATTGAAACTCGGATATCGAGCACGGACCACGAGGTGTTTTTTCTTTTTTCTTAATCTCGGTTTCAGTGAACTTTTGCTCTGTGCTCACGTGTACTGTACCTGTACCTGTAATGGTACGTCAGAGGATGGCACCTGTTGTCATCATATTAAGTGCAAGATGTTCTGCATCGTAAGTTGGTACACCGTGGTCTTTCGGCGGTGTTTAAGCCGGCCGTCTTGGCTTCTGTCACCATTGGCATTGAGTCTTTCGATGTAGGTAGGTCGTTGTGTGCCGGTGCCTTGGCCGAATTCCTTCATTGCTGCATTGTTAGCTCACCTGGTTTTTTATACCACATCTTTGGTTATCGGACCAGCGAATGACGTCATCTCCAAAGTATGGCTTATTCTCACTTGTCTTGGACGATCTTCTACTTCTAGCCTTCCACCGTGCATTTGGTGTCCACTGTACTTACTGTACAGTGCCTGGTAAAATTGATGTAATGGGTTTTTGACCGTCAACGCCATGAACCGTCATGAACCGTCATGAACCGTCATGAACCGTCAACGCCATGAACCGCTAACACTCAAAAGCCCATTTATCGCGCCTTATAAAGCAAAACGCAAACCGAAAGCCATGCCTCTCAAGCGAGGCGTGCTTCCGTGGTCACGTGATCCACAGGTGTAGCTCATTATACCCGCACGCGCGACACGCTTTGGCGGTCACGTGACCAGCCACTCTGGAGGCGGGGATCCCCGCCGATGACGTCACCGGCTGGAGCAAGGAGATTCCTCGCTCATGTATTTCGACGATTGCGTGTTTTATATCCAAGCAGAGATGCTTTCACGGCAAGATAACCACGTGACCGGAACCGGAAGCCACAACCGGAAAATTCAAAAAAATAAATTTTTTGAGCTCGTACATCGGATCTCGGCTCGTATCCCAAAGCAACAAACCGCCCGAGCGACGGCTCGTATCCCGAAAAACTCGTACGTTGGGGCACTCGTAAGCCGAGGTACCACTGTATATATATATATACATATATATATATATATATATATATATATAATTATATATATATATATATTGTTGAGGTTTTGAGATTGTACATATAACATCATTAAAGGTTAAAGGTTTGCCCCCCATAGTTAGTCCACAAGCAACACGTAGGCCCACATAGAGTATTAGTTATGTCATAGTATGTGTAAGAATAAGCCATTTCCCTAGTGATATCTGCGTTGTGTAAAGAAATGAGCTTAGGTCCTTTTCATTTTGCGGCCACCCTCCAATTACATCATGGGCAAACTCGATCCCGCGCCCCATTTGGAATCCCTCAAGTTTGTTACGCTTTGGCCGCCAGCAGCGTTCGCTGCCCTTGGTTTCGCTCAAAACTAGTCGGGTAACCACGAGGTAGGCCGAGGAAGAGGGAGGAGCGCGAGGGTCGAGGTATGGCCGCGTCAAGCAGCACGTCAGAGGCGGTGACGGTATAAGCAACAGCCAACCAGGGCTGAGAGGGCATGGCTTGATAGGGCGTGGTACAGAGCGTCTAGTAGGTTCGAGAGGGTTCGCTGGGCAAGGCTATATAAGCCAGCGCACAAAGCCCTTGAACAGGACTGATGCAAAAGGACTGATGAGAGAAGGACTGCCCTACTGAGGACTGAGCGAACTGGCTGGTAAAATGACTCGTTGGCTGAAAGGCATCGCGCATTGCAAGAGAACTGTATTGGGAGGGCTGAAGCCAAGCACTTGTTGGAGCATTGAGAGGACCTGCGTGCACACGACAGTTTCGAGGCATTGATTGAGAAGCGCATTGTTCACGTTTATTCAACTGTCCGCTTATTATGTACGCGGCTGAGCCATAAGTGCAACCGCCAAAGCCAGCCCTACCGTTCGCCCTGTAATAATCCCATGCGCGCCAAACGACACATTGAGAGCTCCTGCCGTCTGTTCATCTACTTCGCGGTGCGAGTTGGGGACCGGAGAGCGAGCTGCCTGGACGCCATCACTGGACCATCAACCTGTTCGTCTGCAACCCCGTGTGAGTGTGTCTGAGAGTGAATGGGCCCGTTTGTCCAGGGGATAAGTATAAGACTGTTTGCGGCTGCACTGTGTTTTCTTCGTCTTCTTCTTATTGTACAAAGTGTAAATAAATCGTGTTCTTCCTTTCTTCCAAATTCGACCGTTTCAGTGATTTCCCTCCATTGGGTAAGCGTGGCACGATTAAGAACCGCTTGGATCGGGTTTAGTCATTGCTAACGGCTCGGGTCACGGGTTCACTACCGCTGTGCGTATCCACCAACACCCGTGATTCGGTGGGGCTTATTTCCTTGTTTCTGGGTGGCGCGAGTACTTAGGTATTATTGATTAGTCCTACAACCCTACCTCGCGCTGTCCAGGAGTGACGTCATAGGTCCCGGGTCCCGTCGGATAGTAAAGACAAGGGGTCTAATCCCCCCTTGGTAAAGGGGAAAGGCCGACGCTGAGATCCGCAACAATATATATATACACATACACATACATGTACGTGTATATATATATATATATATATATATATATATATATATATATATATATATATATATATATATACATACAGTGCATTCAGAAAGTATTCAGACCCCTTCACTTTTTTCACATTTTGTGATGTTGCAGCCTTATGCTGAAATAGTTTAAATTCATTTTTCCCCTCATCAATCTACACTCAATACCCCATGATGACAAAGAGAAAACAGTGTTTTAGAAAGTTTTGCAAATGTATTAAAAAGAAAAAACTGAAATATCACATTGTCATAAGTATTCATACCCTTTGCCATGACAGTTGAAATTTAGCTCAGGTGCCTCCTATTCCCCTTGATCATTTTTGAGATGTTTATACACCTTGATTGGAGTCCAGCTGTGGTAAATTTAATTGATTTGACACGATTGCAAAGGGTATGAATACTTATGTCAATGTGATATTTCAGTTTTTTCTTTTTAATAAATTTGCAAAACTTTCTATTTGTCATTATGGGGTATTGAGTGTAGATTGATGAGGGTGAATTTAAACCATTTGAGCATAAGGCTGCAACATAACAAAATGTGAAAAAAGTGAAGGGGTCTGAACACTTTCTGAATGCACTGTGTACATATATATATATATATATATATATATATATATATATATATATATATATATATATATATATATATATATTGTTACGGTCCGTGGATTAGGATGTTATTTTTACCGAGCGGAGGTATAACCGCGGCCGAACAGTTGTTCCCCGACTAAACCCGATTCACCCAAACGTTGGCCGTATCGCGCCACAGATACTCAATCTGGAAAACTCTAAAGCGACCGAATGCAAAGAGGAAGAAGAAGACGTACAGAAGAGTAACGGGGTTTATTATGTACACGTAAGCAAAAAGGAGCAGTCACGATTATGTACAGGGACATGAGACGCAGGTGACACAGTGCAAATTACTAATTTATCTAACAGGCTTACTTAATACCCAGGACAGAACAAACGAAGACACAGACTCACGCGGGGAATGATGATAGGAATTGGCTGGAAGGAGAGGAAAGTCCACTGGGTCCGGCAGCACGATTCACACGTTCTGCAGCCGCCGTTCCTTCGCGGCCCTGCTCCGAACTGCCGTCCAGGCCCCTAAGCGGCTGGCGAGCGTTGTTGCTGCTGCTGCTGTAGACGCTGCCGCTGGCGAGCAAGGTGACGAATATCAGGCTTTGTGCTTCCCTGGATGATCTTCTGCTTTTGGAACCTCACAACTCAGCCCTGCTCTGATGACCCAGCTCTTTCCTTTCCACCTCACCTCACCACGCAGCTCAGCTCAGCCTTTCAGCTCCTCTCTTGGACTCATCTGCTTCTCTCATCTCTTGGACTCGTCTCTCCTTGGGGAACACCCCGCGGCGGGTTATATAGGCCCCGCCCCTCAACCTTTGCGAACCTCCCCCAAACGCTCTTCCTCCGCCCTCTCAAACCAAACCCCTCGTGCTCGGTTGGTTGTTCGGGGCTGGCTCACTCCTCCCCTCTATGACGAGGTGGAGACACGCCCTTCTCCTCCGACCCTGCCTCGTGGTCAATGGCGGCAATTGGAGGGGATGTAGTTGGCAATGGCAATTGAGGCCTGGCAATGACGAAAGGGGAAATGGAGGTTTTGGGAATGGGAATGAAGGGAATCTACTCTTATTTCACTCGGTGCAATGGAGTGTCATCTTAATGGAAGACAAGGCCTTACCCTAAGACACATAATAAGATATAAGCTACTGAACAAGGGTTTTATCGTGTCCTGCAATGTGGTGTTTATGGAATAACTACCGAGACGCCCTTTGACCTTTACACTACGGAGGTATTTACAAGGATCATGACATTTACAAAGGGTGATCTTTACAACAGTTTACACTACAACAACAAAAAAACCAAACCATTCTCATATCCACAACAATATATATACAGTGGTACCTCGGCTTACGAGTGCCCCAACGTACGAGTTTTTCGGGATACGAGCCGTCGCTCGGGCGGTTTGTTGCTTTGGGATACGAGCCGAGATCCGATGTACGAGCTCAAAAAATTTATTTTTTTGAATTTTCCGGTTGTGGCTTCCGGTTCCGGTCACGTGGTTATCTTGCCGTGAAAGCATCTCTGCTTGGATATAAAACACGCAATCGTCGAAATACATGAGCGAGGAATCTCCTTGCTCCAGCCGGTGACGTCATCGGCGGGGATCCCCGCCTCCAGAGTGGCTGGTCACGTGACCGCCAAAGCGTGTCGCGCGTGCGGGTATAATGAGCTACACCTGTGGATCACGTGACCACGGAAGCACGCCTCGCTTGAGAGGCATGGCTTTCGGTTTGCGTTTTGCTTTATAAGGCGCGATAAATGGGCTTTTGAGTGTTAGCGGTTCATGGCGTTGACGGTTCATGACGGTTCATGACGGTTCATGACGGTTCATGGCGTTGACGGTCAAAAACCCATTACATCAATTTTACCAGGCACTGTACAGTAAGTACAGTGGACACCAAATGCACGGTGGAAGGCTAGAAGTAGAAGATCGTCCAAGACAAGTGAGAATAAGCCATACTTTGGAGATGACGTCATTCGCTGGTCCGATAACCAAAGATGTGGTATAAAAAACCAGGTGAGCTAACAATGCAGCAATGAAGGAATTCGGCCAAGGCACCGGCACACAACGACCTACCTACATCGAAAGACTCAATGCCAATGGTGACAGAAGCCAAGACGGCCGGCTTAAACACCGCCGAAAGACCACGGTGTACCAACTTACGATGCAGAACATCTTGCACTTAATATGATGACAACAGGTGCCATCCTCTGACGTACCATTACAGGTACAGGTACAGTACACGTGAGCACAGAGCAAAAGTTCACTGAAACCGAGATTAAGAAAAAAGAAAAAACACCTCGTGGTCCGTGCTCGATATCCGAGTTTCAATCTTTTCAAACACATGATGCTCTCGGTCACGGTATCTCCTGCGAGCTGCTTCTCCTTCAACCACACAAACAACAACTTCTCCATATCTTCATGGATAGAGGTCCGGAGCTTTGAAATAATCGTAACGCCCTTGGCTGGCGTTATAGCCTTTATGGACTCCTTCTGCTTCAAAATCGTACATATCGTAGAAGGAGTACGATCGTACTGCCTCGCCAAGTCGACAACACGCACACCTCACCTGGCATGCTCTTCTCCTCTGCTTAATAAAACCAGTTTATTTCTTTACATTCTCTTGTATTATGTACAGTATATACGAGGTCGTGCTTGTTTATACATTATTTGTTATTTATAAAGTACATTTTTGTTATTTAAAAGCACCTAACAAAAAAAATTGGTGTTTTTTTTTTGAGGCTGGAACGGATTAATAGCATTTCAATGCATTTGAATGGGAAAATTTGCTTTGACTTACGAGCGATTTGGCTTACGAGCTCCGTCACGGAACGGATTAAACTCGTAAGCCGAGGTACCACTGTATATATATATATATATATATATATATATATATATATATATATATATATAAATAAATAAATATATATATATTATATATATATATATATATATATATATATATATATATATATTGTTATGGTTGAGAAATAAAAGAAACCCCCTCTAGTTAATTACACGACAACATGTAGCCTGCATTAGTAAGTTATTTCTTATTAAATGTAAAGATTAGCTCCCTTTCCATTGTGTAGTAATTAAAGGTGCATATATGCATTGAGTTAGGCAGAATCCCAACCCCTCGTGGTGTTGATGAAGACGTTGGTTCGTGGGTGGGCAAGAATGGTCCACGTGGAATCTTCCAGAGGGAGGCCTGGTTGAATGACAGCACGTGACAGGCAGCGGCCAGTAGGGGTCCATGGAACCTTCCAGAAGGGCATTCCACCCCAACAAAAAGCAGAGCTGATCTTCCTCCGTGCTGGTCATTCTTCGTGCTGATCTTTCTCCATGCTGGTCGTGCTTTGTGCTGATCCTCCTTCGTGCTGTCTACCAGATCGACCCATACGCTATGCGCAGTATCTGCCGTCACCCGAATCAGCGTCCTCCCCGTATGAGTCTAACAGGTGTGATTTATCCCCTGTGTGCGAGTGTGCCAGGCGCCTGTGTTGGAAATAGTTAGGTAAGGATTTATAAGCCTGCTGCTCGTCCTTTTTCTGTGCTTTTTTGAAGACGTGTACATTTTATTTCCTCGCGACCTGCTCGTGTGCGTCTTTTCCCCATTGACCCGGCATCTTTCGAACCGAATTTGGCTGCTGGATTAGGTCCGTAGATAACCAAGGGTAAAAACGCAACCCACACCGCACGATTCCCTCGGCGCTCCTGATTGAACTAGGTGTGGGATCACAAAGGGTTCAATTCCCGGTCTTCCCGGTCACGTGGTCTCGAAGGTATTCGGATCACGGTTGATAACCCTTCGGCCCGTGTTTTGGGGATTGGAGTTGCTCCGCAACCTGCCGGGCGCGAGCTTCATCGTGGTCAGCGGCCCGTGGACCTGGTGTCTGTGGGGGAACGGGGTCTTAACCCCCCCCCCCTTAGTACGTCGACAGACACGGGATCCACAACAAAATTGGTGTCAGGAGTGTAGGATTCGGACCTGAGGTACGTACCACATACCTCAAAAAAAAATTTCCCGAAGTACCTCGAAATAAAATGGTGAAAATTTTATTTAAAAAAAATTAAAAAAATTAAAAAATTAATTTTATTAAATTCGGAGGATGGCGGGCCAACACGGGCAGGTTCCGGTGGGTGTAGAAGGTGTAAACAATGAACATGATAATGAATTAATGGCCCAGGACCTAAACATAAAGATGGAGTTAATGAGGGCGCAGAAGGGGGGTGGGGATAATGGCTTCGTTCCCCACCCGGGGCCGGCAGCGTTGGTTGAACCCGCGGTGCAGGCTCGGTTCGATATAGACTTGTTTATGACACAATTTGGCCTCAAACCGCGAGCGCATACATGGAGGTGCAAATGAACAAAATGTGTGATCGGATGGATAAAATGAGTAAATAATCAAGCTGTGAAATGAAAAGGATGGGAGAGGAGATCGGGCGTAAGATGAGTGAGGAGGTCGTGGTGGCGCGTGACGAGGTGAAGCAGTGTGAGATACGCTTCCAGCGAGAGTTGCAGGAGAGCGCGGCCAGACTGAGGGAGTGGGGGGGATAGAAGGACTGACACAAGAGGTAGAGAAACTATGAGACAACAATAATTAAGGAGACACAAGTAAGTAGGAATACCGATGTCAAAGGCGAGCTAAAGGCGGCTCAAAAGGAATTAAAAAAGGAAATTGTGGCAACAAAAATCGAATGTATAACTGTACATGAAGAGCTGATGAAGAGGGTAGATGACATAATAGAGACGATGGGATCAAAGGAACAGGAAACTAAAACGCAAATTGAGACGACCAAGGTAACGTTAGAGGGGGAGATCTCGGGAGCTCATCGGGAAATGACAGAAGTTAAAGAAAAAATGGATGAGGTGGAAAGTGAAATGAGTGAAATTAAGAAGAGACAAGGGGAAACGGGGAATGAAATGCGGGAGGAATTGATGGAATGTTTGCAAGGGTGGTGCTCACAGCATGATAAAGTACATACTTGCTAATCAAATAAAAAGGTTGCAGGTTCTTGAAGAGAGCCAGGAGAAGGTAAGTACCGAGGTGAGTGGTGATGATTTCGGAAATGTGTATGGTGCGATCGGGTGTTCGACGAGCTTGGGGGTAAGGACAGACCAGGGAGTTTGTGTAGGGCCCAGTGTGAGGGGTACGAATGGAATGGAGTGTGTGAAAGGAATGTGCGCACCGGTATGTGTGAGTATGGAATGGGGTGCGAGGTGTAATTAGACGACTCAGGCATCGACACCGACCGAGGTAGTGGTCAATGGGACGGATAGGTGATGTGAGCCCCCCATGAGTGGTGCACCGTGGGGACCCAAAGGGTTCAGTACCGCGTCAGTCCTGCAGACATATCTGGCCCAGTTCGACCATGTGTGTAGAGGTAACGGTTGGGGACCGACGAAGATGGGATGCACCGTGTTGCAGAACTGCGTGGCGTGGCGGCAGAGGTCTTGACTGCACTACGCCCAGGTACTATAACCCCTGTCAGACCTCCGTTCGGCCCTAATAAATTGGTTTGGTTTGGAACAGCAGAGCGAGCTTGTTAAAGCTCAGGTCGCGGTTTGAAAACGAAAACCCAAAAGACCATTGGGGAATTGGTTTACGACATTTGCCACATGGTGGGGATAGCACATGTGGACATGGCAGCATCCTCCCAATAAATCTTGGTGCTGGACCACTTTATACAGGCCTTTCCGGACCCTGAGCTTCGGTAACAGCTGGCCATGTGGTGGCCGCAGATCCTGAGCCAGGCAGCCTACGCTGCGGCCCATTGGGAAGCGGCGAGACCCCTGGCCTGGGGGCGCGAGCACCACACAGTAGCGGTGAGGCAGGTAGGGCCCATACCCAGTGGCGGGTCCCTGGGGATCCACCGCTGAAAGGGGCCCGGACCTGAAGGACATGGTCCGGAGGCTAGTGGACCAGCAATTAGTGGGGTCCAGACAATGGCAGGCGGCTCTGGCAATGGCACGCGGTAGGCCGCAACCAAACACCCCAACTCGGATCTACAGGGGGGGGGGGGGTAATTTGGAATTTCGGGAGGCACGCACCTTACCAGGTGAGAGGTGCTACAACTTTGGCCGGTTGTGTCATCTGGCGCAGGACTGCAGAGCCCCGCACAGGGATGGACCCCGGCACCCGAGACCTCCAACTCCGCCCCACACGGATCGGATTAGCTGACCCCTAACACTAACACCCCCCCCCCCCGCTGGGGTTCAGGTAATTCATAGGTGCGGAACATGCAAGGCCGTGTTCGGCAAAGGAGGATGGTAAAGAGCCCTCATCGACGCGACAGATCATTTATTGTGGCCAAATTGGCATTGGTAGCTTGACGATTAGATGCAAAATTGCCGGCATAGGGGTAGACGCTGTTGTGAACACAGGATCAAGCACTTCAATTATCGGGCCTGTGGTCCTTGATTCGAGTGCAGACGGTTGGGATAACATCCGGCGTCTGGAAAATCATAGTTTGCAGTTGGCTCATCATAGGACATGGTTTTGTGACCCTCAAGTTGGGGTCGGTTAAAAGAAGGATAAAGGTTTGGGTGGCGGAGGTGTGTGACCCATGCCTAATCGGGTTGGACTTGTTGACTGCCAGCTAGTGCAAAATCGATTTGTGCTGGGGGATCCTGCAGGTGGGAATGGATGAGCTGCCATTAGAGGGTGTGAGCATGGCCGAAAGGATGGGGCTGGAGGCTTCTGAGGCCATGACCATTCCCCAGGGGGCCAAGGCAATAGTTCCGGCCCGATGGCGGGCTCGCCTAACCTGGCGGGAGTCTTGCGGCCTGGTCGAACCGATGGTGGGGCAGTCCATCCCGGGCTTAGTCGTGGACCGTACCCTCGTAAAAACGGACGGGCCAGTAGTGGCCATCCGGGTAATTAATGTTAGTACAGAACCACCCACTACAGGATGGGGCATGAAGGTAGCCGGCTGCACCCGTTAGCGAAGTCGCAGAGGTGAGGGTTGAGACCATCCAGCCGAATCGGTCCCAGAGGGAGTCTCAAGAAACCCATAGGAATTGGCCCAATCCCATTTGCGAGATGGTAAACCGGAGTAGTGTAGAGTTGGAGGAGACCCAGCGGGAGGCCTTGCACAAATTAATCGAAACCCATTTGGACATCTTTTCCTTGTCCTCCGGGGCATTGGACGTATGGGCCTGGTGAAACATCAGATCCATACCGGTGAGGCCCGGCCTATACGTCAGTCCGCCCGATGGCTCCCTTGGAGCAAGCTGATGAGAAGGTAGAAAAATGCTCTGTGCGGGTATCATCGAGTCCTCGGGAAGTCCTTGGATGTCACCAGTTGTGTTGGTTAAAAAGAAAGATGGGACCACGCGGTTTTGCGTGGACTATCACCAGCTAAACAACATGACACTCAAGGACTCCTATCCCCTGCCTAGAATTGATGATACCCTCGATGCCGTTGCGGGCTCAAATTGGTTCTCAACCTTGGACCTTAAGAGTGGGTATTGGCAGGTGGAGATGGATGAGACAGGGAAGGAGAAAACGGCAATTTCCACAGATAAGCGACTGTATCAGTTCACTGTGATGCCGTTTGGTTTGTGTAACACCCCTGCCACCTTCGAGCGATTGATGGAGCATGTGCTGGGCGACATGCCATGGCAATCATGCCTGGTGTACCTGGATTATGTCCTGGTACACACTAAAACATTTCCCCAGGCCATAGCTAATTTGGACCAGGTGTTTGGGTGCCTCAGACAGGCAGGGTTGAAGTTCAGTCCGGGCAAATGCACTTTGTTTGCCAAGGAGGTGGCCTATCTAGGTCATGTCATAAGTCACGAGGGGGTAAAAACAGACCCAGGAAAAATTATAGCAGTATTAGAAGTGGCCCGCACCTCATAGCATCAAAGAAGTACGGGGATTTTTGGGACTCTGCTCCTATTACAGGCGCTTTGTGGCAACATTTGCGGAGATAGCCAGGCCCCTTCACCAGCTTACGGAGAGGGGATGAGGTTTAATTGGACATGGGAGTGCAATGATGCCTTCCTAGCATTGAAGGGGTGTTTGACATCCGCACCAGTTCTAGCTTACCTCACCGATGACAGGACGTTTACCCTGGACACGGATGCAAGCCAGGGGGAATTGGGGGCGGTCTTGTCTCAGACACAGGGGAGCGTGGAGAGAGTGATCGCGTATTACAGTCGGGCCATGAGTAGACCCGAACGAAATTATTGTGTGACTCGTAAAGAGTTATTGCCTATGCTGTCTGCCATGAGCCATTTCCACCCGTACCTTTACGGACGGAAAATGTTGGTTCGAACTGACCATTCCTCCTTGCAATGGCTCCAATTGTTCAAGGAACCCGAGGGCCAAATTGCAAGGTAGTTGGAAAAGTTGCAGCAGTACGATTTCAGTGTGATCCATAGGGCCCAAAAGGCCCATGGGAATGCCTATGCACTCTCTCAACATCCCTGTCTGGGTGAAAACTGTAAATTCTGCGCGAGACATGAGGACAGGGAACAATTGGCAGACCCCACCCCTGCCCCCGTAGTCCATGCAGCCCGGGTGAGAGGGCCAATTTTGCCACTAACCGTTGATGAGGAATTCGGAACTTTGGCTTGGAGTACGGCCCAGTGGGAGGATCCCATACTGGGACCGGTATATGAGTGGGTTAGATTGGGAAAGAGACCTAGTGGGGAAGAGGTCACCCCCCTCGGGGCACAAACAAAGGCGTACTGGGCTCAATGGAAGACCCTATAATTTTATGACAACATCATGTATCGCAGGTGGGTAGAGATTCACTCTGAGGAAACTTCCTGGCTGGTAATAGTCCCGGAACAGTTCAAAACCTCTATCTGACAGCAGGTGCATGGTACCCGCCCCGGCGGCCATTTGGGCAGGACAAAGACAACATCTCAGGTCCGCCGGAGGTTCTATTGGGTGAATATGAGGCGCGATATACAGGACTGGTGTTGAAGATGCGATGCCTGTACAGGCAGTCCCCGGGTTATGAACGCCCGACTTACGAACGCCCGTACTTAGGTACCGACCTCCGTAACCCTATTATTTAAATAAAAAATTAAAAAAAATTCCTTTTTTTTTTTTTTTTTTTTTTACATTTTTTTTTTTTTTTTGTGGTTGTATACAGAATCGAGGCTCGTGAAAGAGCTAACATTTATCACACAGAAAAAAAATCAACCAGACACACAAAGTATATAATAATGGGAGCAGTAGACGAGAAATGTGAGAAAAGCTCTGTTCAAGCCACCCTTGATGTTTACTTTAAGAAAATCGACCAGCACCAGGTCCATCCTCTCCAGCACCAGGTCCATCCTCTCCAACACCAGGCCCATCATCTCGGAGAGATATATCAAGGTATGATCGTTTCAAGGTTTGCAAGACATCAATTGGAACGAGAGTAAGTGTTAACCTTTAATCATTATCTTTTCTTTTCTATCTAAACAGTTTAAGAAATGTTTCTTTAATGTTTTTTTTATACCTATAGATGTTTTAGGGAAAATATATACGATATACTAAGACAAACATTTGACTAATTGACGCTAGATGTGAACCGTACGTAACTGTTCCGACTTACATACAAATTCGACTTACAGACAGACTTAAAAACGGAACTCGTTCGTAACCCGGGGACTGCCTGTACTGCTAAAAAGGGACCAGCATGGAGGATGAGGGCCCCTTTTCATTTACATCAGGTAGGGGGCCCCCCTTGAGTGGGTGGCTGTGGATATATTAGGACCGCTACCCCACACCCGCCAAGGTAACAAGTACATCCTCGTGGTTATGGACTATTTCACCAAGTGGCCGGAGGCCTATGCCCTCCCTAACCAAGAAGCCGGGGTAGTGGCACAGGCCTTCGTGGAAGGATTTGTATGTCGGCACGGGATTCCAGAGGAGCAGCACGTTATTCCAGAGGAGCTGCACACCGACCAGGGGCGAAATTTTGAAAGTCAATTGCTAAAAGACGTGTGCAGGCTCCTGTCAATTCGGAAAACCCGAACAACGCCCTTCAGACCACAATCTGACGGGATGGTGGAAAGGTTCAATAGGATCTTAATTCAGCAATTGGCCCTGTTCACCACCACTCGTCAGGACGACTGGGACAAACATCTCTCGTATTTGTTAATGGCCTACCGCACTAGTCAGCACGGGGCCACCGCATGTAGCCCAGCGCTGCTCATGTACGGGCGGGAGTTGCGGGCTTCTGCCAATCTGCTATGCGGGCCCATGCCCGAGCGTCCTGACAAACCCCGGGGGAGGGATACACCCATCACTTGGAAGAAGGCATGGAGAGGGTCCACGCCTTCGCACGCTGCCAACTTCAGCTGGCATGTGCCAAAATGAAGCGCAGGTGAGACCACCGGAGCCAGGCAATCCCATATTCTCCGGGGATGAAGATTTGGTTCTTCAATCTCCAGAGATGGAAGGGCAGATGCCTGAAGCTCATGTGGCCTTGGCAAGGCCCGGGGGTCGTCCTGGCGCAAATTTTCGACGTGGCAATATAAATTTAAATGGGACCACAAGCTCTCCCTCGGATCATCCATGCCGACCGGATAAGACCCTACACAGGCGAGCAGACGCCCTTGTGGATCGCTCTGGCCTTAGAGGCCGAGGCACGACCAAGTACCTCCACAGACGGGCCCATAGCTTAGAGGACTGGGGGAGTATTGTACCCCACGTGGAGGTGCGGTTGTGTAACCAACCCCATTGGAGGGGTGGGGGGGGAGGGGGCATGAGCATTAGTTTAGGGGGATGGCATTGTTAGTCCCATGGAGGGGCCAGCAGGGGGATGGCATTGTTGGTCCCATGGAGGGGCCAGCAATGGTTGCTTCCATGGGGGCACCGGAACTTTAGCTGAGGGTGGACTAGGATAATGGTTAGGGATCTAGAGAGACCATAGCAACCGAGATCTAAGGAGTGACCATGAACTGTAGAGGGGACGTAGAGAGTTTAGTTATTCGTTAACAAAGGGTGTGTGCATCGTACAAGGGACAACAAGGGAAGCACGAGCTATAGGGGAAATCAGTTAAATAGTTGATGCTGTATGTGCGAGTATAAATTGAATTGTGTTGTTGTGAAGATAATTGTTTCGAGTAGTATGAGTGGAATGCTTTGTTATGACGGACACACCGCTCCTTTCCGATGCCATATCCAGGCGCTGCATAACGTAACTGCCGGGCACCAAAGAGGGCCCGGTAATGATGCACACTGAAAGGGAGTACTCAGTTTTCACTCGGGTTTCTTGTTTGTTTGTTTGTTTTCTTGTTTGTCCAGGCGACATCTCAGCCATCCTTTGAGCTAGGAAGCTGAAATTTTGGCAAAATAGTGAGCAAGCGCTTTGACAAAAACAATATATTTTTTGTTTTTTGATTAATCAATTAATTGATTAGTTACATAATTATTATCGATTAAGTAAGTACTTATTTATTTCATTTCTCTTCTGGACAATATATCAGGCACCTTTTGAGCTAGAGAGCTAATATTTGGATACGACAATGACCAAGTGATTTGGCTATAAAGGCTATTTTGGATTTATTCATTCATCAATTAATCAATTAATGATTTAATTATTCGATTAATGATTTGATTAATTAATTTTTTAAGTTACAGATTCGGATGAAATGGTGGTGGTTTCTGTGTTCTATTAACCAATTGATTATTTTATTATTTTATGATTATTATTTATTTATTTTCATTATTAATCATTTATTTATTTTCTTTCTCATCTGGGCAATATATCAGGCACCTTTTGAGCTAGGAAGCTGATATTTGGACAATACAGTGACCAAGTGATGTGGCTATAAATGATATTTTGATTTGTTGATTAATCAAATAATCGATTTATTATTTATTGATTAATCAATTAATTATTTAATTTTTCCAATTAATGACTTATTTAATTACTTTTCAAAAAGTTACAGCTTCGGTTGAAGCACTGGTGGTTTAGGTATGCTATTAGCCAATTGATTAAGAAAATATTTTATGATCATTATTTATTAATTTTAATTATGCAATTGATCAATCAATTATTGTACACGTCTCCCTCCCAATGCAGTCTCGATGAGGTGCATCATGGTATTGTCGGCGCCTCGGAAATTCTGCGTTGGAGGATATTTATTTATTTGGCATGGGGCGGAGTACTTTGAATGTATCTGTACTTGTTTGTATTACGATTGGTGTAAATCATGACAACACAGCAACTCATGTACAGTCATTATCCTCAGCTAAAACACGCCCGTTCCTCTGTAACGACGTGTAGCGAGCCAAGCTAATATATATATATATATATATATATATATATATATATATATATATATATATATATATATATATATATATATATATATATATAGTTGTGGTTTTTAGAACCCTCCACTTTGTAAATTATTGTAATATCCCTTATAAATAATCCCCTGTAAATATTCCCATTTTTGGTGTAAAGGTAAAAGGTCGCACCCGAGTTAGGCCACGAGCAACACGTAGCACACCATAGGATCTTCTTTAGTTATTTCATTATTTTTTTTTTTTTTTTTTTTTTTTCTATACTGAATCGAGGCTCGTGAAAGAGCTGACAACCGCGAGGGAAAGACAAAGACAGTACATGGGGACCGCGAGGGAAAGACAGTACATGGGGACCGCGAGGGAAAGACAAAAACAGCACATGGGGACTGCGAGGGAAAGACAAAGACAGCACATAGGGACCGCGAGGGAAAGACAAAGACAGTACATGGGGACCGCGAGGGAAAGACAAAAACAGCACATGGGGACCGCGAGGGAAAGACAGTACATGGGGACCGCGAGGGAAAGACAAAAACAGCACATGGGGACCGCGAGGGAAAGACAAAGACAGTACATGGGGACCGCGAGGGAAAGACAGTACATGGGGACCGCGAGGGAAAGACAGTACATGGGGACCGCGAGGGAAAGACAAAAACAGCACATGGGGACCGCGAGGGAAAGACAAAGACAGTACATGGGGACCACGAGGGAAAGACAAAGACAGCACATGGGGACCGCGAGGGAAAGACAAAGACAGCACATAGGGACCGCGAGGGAAAGACAAAGACAGTACATGGGGACCGCGAGGGAAAAACAAAAACAGCACATGGGGACCGCGAGGGAAAGACAAAGACAGTACATGGGGACCGCGAGGGAAAGACAGTACATGGGGACCGCGAGGGAAAGACAAAAACAGCACATGGGGACCGCGAGGGAAAGACAAAGACAGCACATAGGGACCGCGAGGGAAAGACAAAGACAGTACATGGGGACCGCGAGGGAAAGACAAAAACAGCACATGGGGACCGCGAGGGAAAGACAAAGACAGCACATAGGCACCGCGAGGGAAAGACAAAGACAGTACATGGGGACCGCGAGGGAAAGACAAAAACAGCACATGGGGACCGCGAGGGAAAGACAAAGACAGCACATAGGGACCGCGAGGGAAAGACAAAGACAGTACATGGGGACCGCGAGGGAAAGACAAAAACAGCACATGGGGACCGCGAGGGAAAGACAGTACATGGGGACCGCGAGGGAAAGACAAAAACAGCACATGGGGACCGCGAGGGAAAGACAAAAAAAGGACCGCGAGGGAACATTAGTATGTGTTTCAGGTAAGGATTTGTTCCCAATAGTTGAATCTGCGTTGTATTAATTAAATAAGAGTAGGCCCCCTTTTCAAGTCATATTGCGGCGTAGCCTTCCTCCAAATTGGGCTCCCTTGCTTGCCAGTAGCGTTCGCTGCCTGGCTCAGCCGCCATTACGCATGCGGTCAAGCTGGAGAGGAAGGGCGGAGCGCCAAGAACGAAGGCATGGCCCCTCAACGCCCCATCAAGGGACGGACCGGTGAGCGCTCGCGACCACTCAGGGCTGAGGCCAGCTCACCGGTAGGCGGATCCAAAAGGCAAGCGGCTTTATACGTGAGTGGGCAATATAAGCGGGTGAGTGGGACTACTTCGAGAGATGAGCCAGAGGGATGAGCCAGAGAGATGAGTGAGAGAAGAGAGGTGCCCGGAAGAACGATTTGAACCGATGTGAAAGGAGTCTTTGCTTGCCGTTTATGAACTATTGGAGGCGCACAACTGGCAAAAGGCTGAGGGACAATTTATTACGTACGCCGCAGCCCAGTCTCCCCCCCCCCCCCCCCGCGATATAATTGTCTGCTCACGTTAAACGCCACGCGAAGCTGCCGGCCGCTTGCCGTGGTACGAGTGAACACCCGGAGCATGGACCAGAGCGAAGCGTGAACCTGGGGCCGGACCTCGATGCCTACCATCTGCTTGGACCCTTCTCTTCCTTCCTTCCTACCATTACCAACTCCCATGTAAGTCTATCTGTATTGTCCTGGGCGTATTAATTAAGTGTCTAAGGTTGCCCTGTGTCCTTTTATTTCCTTCTTTTGTACATTACCTCTTTCGTTTCCTCTTCATTAATGTACAATAAATTCTGTGTTCTTCCTTTATCTGGTTTCTTCTCATCCGATCGCTTTCGTCCTGTCCCCAATTGAATATCGGTGGCACGATATAGGAACCACTATAATCGGGTTAGTTTTATTGTTAACGGCTCGAGCTTCGGATTGCTAAACCGCTCGGCAATCTTCCATCTTGTCCGTGGCTCGAGCAGAAGTATCGCCCTGCTTTGCGGAGAGGTTGGCAAAGGTATCTGGGAACCTGTTGACCAGTCACCCTGGTCAATCTCAACACCGCAAAGGAGCACGATATCTTCTAGGACTCGGACGGCCAGCTTAATAGAAGAGGGGATTAACCCCCCCTCGGTAAGGGGAGCGCCATAACCCGAGATCAGCGACAATATATATATATATATATATATATATATATATATATATATCTCCCAAATGACTGTGTTGAGTTGCCTCAAGGTTTCACATTGACATGACGTCATTGGCAAAGTGCACGTCATTAGCAAAGTGCACGACTTCTGAATTAGGAGGATATGGAAAATGTTAGGGATGTCAGATTTAATTTGATTGCAGATGCTGGTATTGCAGGTGTCTCACCTGAAGGCATTCTCTCAAACGTTAATCCGTATTCAAAGTAAACATACGACTTTCAGATGTGTCTTCTCATCAATTACTCAATTACTTTCTAATGTTCGTGCTCACAAGTCAAAACCACCTACATACCTCCCAGACTTAGAACAGAAGCTCCAACTATTATTACGCACCGAGTCTGGTTAAGAATAGCTATAGAGTATAGATATAAGCATTATGTAATTTTTCACTAATTTGATTATATTGAAATACAATACTGGAATAGGATAGAAGGATGTACAGATAATTATATGGATGAATGAATGTACAGCACTCGGATATGTGTAAAGTCCACAATAAAAGCAATTTTATAATTGGTCATGACTCCGACTGGCTCACTCGAGACTCACTCGTGACAAGTAGGACGTTTTCATTAATTATTCCTTGTTAAATAAATTGTCAAATTTTACATTCACGCAAATTAGACAATATTGAATGCCCAAGGGGGGAATTTACCTGTGAAAAATCAATCAGGAAACGACGAGTTCAGTGCAACTCCAAAGTACCCATATAAAACAAAGATGAGAGGTGGGAAGTAGAGACGAAGTAAAGTTGTTTGTTTGCAGTTGGTTTAATGTTGTGAGTTTCACAAGGTGTTTGCCTAAGGCAAAGATTACCAAGCAGCAGTAGTTAATCGTTAACAGCTCAATGGCGTAAGGTCATGGCTCCATGAGTATGTAACTTTCAACGCCATCGAGCTACATATTCTACAAGGCAAATCAAAAGATCAAACTTACTTTTTGTAGGATGTCCCACTAGTGGCATATCATAATACTTATAGACGGCAGGAAATAGGCAAAGAGGCAGCAGGAATGCACCAATGAGGTCTTCATTTCCAAATCTACCATGGAGAACACAATATCAGTTTGTGCGTTTGTATAGATGTCTATCCCCCTTCATAAGGGTAGGTTTTAAAGGCCAATCTTTTCACACAAATGTGTGTTCACGAGAGTCTATTTTGAGGATAAAACAAATTTGAAAGACATTTTCCATAAAAGAGTAATTATGTCTCTTCTATTGATATTGTAGACGGTGGCTTGCAAACTGAGCCTCAAGGGCGGTGTACAGAAGGGTTTAAAAAAAACAAAACAGTAAATGCAAGGCGCAGGAGGTGAAATTCACTGCACGTGATGTGCAACGTATGCAGAGTCGAGAGTGTTGATTTACCTCTGAATGATGTCTAATAAATAAAGATATAAGCACACCTGACACTACGCTGAGGCTTCAGACGTTGGCACGCTCACGAGGCTGCACCGTCGAATAAACTGTTCCAACCCGTCATTTTTGAGGTCTTTTTACTATTGGGTTTATAAACGACATTAATTGTTGCGAAGGATCAGTTTGACTCTCATAAGAAGTGGAGGTGTTGTGAATCAGCAGGTAGGCATTCGGGGACTGGTGTACTTTTGGTCAGCTCAATGTCCGCAGACTCACTATGAAATGCCACTGAAAGTCAGACAGGATGATATTGATTTGTATAGCGAGCTTACTTTTGAGGTGTCTCGTCTGGGTCAGATTTGTGCTTCATAGGTGCAGGCAATACCAGCATGTGCAATCGTTGCATCACAAAGTGCACTGTTCATATTAAGCCGGGTGTCTTGTCTGACATCATATATCACAATAAGAAAGCAGCTGGCAAGATATATCAAGTATCAAAAGTATCAAAGTATCAAAATCAAAAAGTATCAAATATAACTTACAAGATATATCTAGTATACTATATATATCAAAATATATCTAGTATCAAAGGCCACCCTGAAAGAGTGTGCTAACGAGCTGGCGCCTGTCTTAACTGACATTTTCAACTGGTCTCTGAGGCTCTGGAAGGTTCCTGTATGTTTCAAATCTGCAGTGTTAATCCCTGTACCGACGTAATCCAATGTGTGCTGTTTCAATGATTATAGGCCTGTCGCACTGACCTCTGCCATTATGAAGGTATTTGAGCGGCTGATATGTAACCACCTGTCTAATGTTGTATTGGACCCCTACCAGTTCGCATACAGAGCTGGTAGGTCTGTTGATGATGCTGTCTCCCTTAGCCTACATAACATCCAACACCTTGAGGCTCCTGCTACCTATGCACGTGTTCTGTTTGTTGATTTATAGCTCTGCTTTCAACTGTATTCTGCCTTCTAGATTGTTCGACTGCCCCCTCAACCTAGATGTTAATCAATTTCTGGCCCTTTGGATCCTTGACTTCTTACAGAATAGAACTCAGGTGGTTAAAATCAATAACAGATACTCTAAACCCCTTAGTATTAGCACAGGAGCACCTAAAGGATGTGTGCTGTCTCCTCTCCTGTAGTCTATGTATACAAATGACTGCATCTCCCATCAGTACTCTGTTAGAATATTCAAATTCGCAGATGATATGACAGTTGTGGGCCTCATCTCCTCTGGTGATGAATCAGCCTACCGTGCCGAAATCTCCTCGTGATCAACTGGTGTCACAACAACAATCTACAGCTGTGGGCAACAAATTGCAAATTCCTGCCCAAACCACCTTCAGTCGATATCAGGCATCTCCAGCTGGTTCGTGACATAATTTGGCTGCATATGTCCCCAGAGCAGACTCGGCACAAATAATTGGAAACTTTGAAGTAGTAGCAGTTTTATATCACCGTGGTAGTGTTTAAACTCGGTGGTTAAGCCGCGCCAGAAACATAATCGAGA
>NC_136267.1:81763071-81765571 GCF_964187855.1 Myxine glutinosa | reverse complement strand
CTAACCCGGTACGCCTCGCCCTGGCAAGCACGTCGATCACAGATCCCCGGGCCCTTGCCAGAGAAGCCGACAAGATCTCCGCCGCAGGACAGCGCATCGCAGCGGCGACATGGGACCCACCGCCCTCCGACGCAACAACCATGGCACCCGAGCACCCGGCACGGTCGACGACCGAACTGCCGACGCAATTGGCGGCCGCTACACCGAGCCGACCACCTCCAGCACGACGACCGGGGCCTCCACCTGACCAAGCGTGGTGTTACTATCATGCCAGGTTCGGACAGAAGGCCGGACATGCCGACCCCCGTGCACCTTCGGCAGGCCGGGAAACGGCCGGGCCGGCGTTCATTACCAGCCATGAGCGCCGGCCACACGGGCAACTTACTGTTCATCACGGATAAAGCGTCCGGACGGTGCTTCCTGTGCGACACCGGCGCCCAACTGAGCGTCATACCCACCTCTGACCAGGACAGGCAATCCACGGTTTGCGGCCCCTCCTTGGTTGCGGCCAACGGATCGACCATCCGCACCTTCGGCCCGCGCAACGTCACCCTCTGCTTCGGCGGCCAATGCTTTGCTTGGACGTTTGTAACCGCAAACGTGCCCATGGCTCTGCTAGGCGCCGACTTCCTCTGCGCACACGGCCTGCTGGTGGATGTCCAACGGCGTCGTTTAATCAACGCCGAAACCTTCAGCTCCCTGGTATGCACATTGAGCAGCTCCGTGCCGACCGAGCTGGCATGCGCCGTCCCGGCGGCGAACGAGTTTGCTCGCCTGCTCACGGAGTTCCCGGCCCTCACGCGGCCGACGTTTTCAGCCGTCGCAGTACGGCATGGGATCGAGCACCACATACCAACCACGGGCCCGCCGGTCTACGCCAGGGCCCGCCGCCTCGACCCAGCCAAGCTCGCCATGGCGAAGGCCGAATTCGACGCGTTGGAGCACCTCGGCATCGTGCGGCGCTCCGATAGCGGGTGGGCCTCGCCACTGCACATCGTGCCAAAGCCGGGGGGTGGATGGCGCCCGTGTGGTGACTACCGCCATCTCAATGACGCTACCACCCCCGACAGGTACCCGATCCCGCATATCCAAGACTTCTCCGCCCGTCTGGCGGGACGGGTCATTTTTTCGAAAATTGATCTCATACGGGGATATCACCAGGTACCTGTCAGGGCGGCCGACGTCCCTAAAACGGCAGCATCACGCCGTTCGGCTTATTCGAATTCTTGCGGATGCCGTTTGGTCTCAAGAACGCGGCTCAGGCGTTCCAGCGCTTGATGGACGGCGTGCTGCGTGACCTGCCGTTCCTTTTCATTTACCTGGACGACATACTCGTCGCCAGCACGTCCCGGGCCGAGCACCTCCTCCACCTCCGAACACTGTTCGGGCGCCTCAGCGAGCACGGCCTCATCGTCAACCCGGCCAAATGCCACTTCGGCACGACGGCCGTTGATTTTTTGGGCCACCACATCACCCAGAACGGGGCCGTGCCGCTGCCAACCAAGGTCGAGGCCATCACCACGTTCCCGCGTCCCCGCACCATAAAGGCCCTGCAGGAATTCCTGGGAATGGTGAATTTTTATCACCGCTTCGTGCCCCACGCTGCTCAACTCATGCGGCCCCTCTACGAAGCCCTCCGGGGCAAGCCGGCCAAGCACGACATCGCCTGGTCCGCAGCAATGGATGCGGCCTTCCAAAGCTCAAAGCGGGCCCTCGCCGACGCAACACTGCTCGCTCACCCGGTGCTCAACGCTCCCATCGCCCTCACCACGGATGCCTCCGACTACGCGGTGGGCGCCGTACATGAGCAATGGGTGAACGGGGTTTGGCAGCCACTCGCTTTTTTCAGCCGGCAGCTCCGGCCGAACGAGCTCAAATACAGCACGTTTGACCGGGAGCTCCTCGGTCTACACCTGGCCGTCCGCCATTTCCGCCACCTCCTGGAGGGCCGACCTTTCACGGCGTTCGTCGACCACAAGCCGTTGGTTTACGCCATGGCCAAGGTCACGGAGCCGTGGTCGGCCCGCCAACAGCGCCACCTCTCCGCCGTGTCGGAGTTTACCACGGACATCCGGCACGTCGCCGGCAAAAACAACGCCGTGGCCGACTGTCTTTCCCGGGCCAGCGCGAACGCGGTCCACCTGGGCGTGGACTTTGCGCTTATGGCGGCGGACCAAACCACCGACACCACGGTGCAAGCCCTCCGGGCGGCGGACACGGGCCTCCGCCTGGCCGACATCCCCTTCGTGGACACTGTCCTGCTCTGTGACGTCTCCCAAGGCCAGCCTCGCCCCATCGTGCCCGTCACCTGGCAACGCCGCATCTTCGCCTCCCTCCACGGCCTTTCCCACCTGGGCCGGAAAGCTTCCCAGAAGCTGGTGTCAGCGCGATTCGTCTGGCACGGCCTTCGTCGGGACGTCCGCGATTGGACCAGCACCTGCACGGCCTGCCAACGGGCCAAGGTCCACCGACACACCCAGGCCCCGCTGGCACCTTTCAC